>NW_024426008.1:28720548-28754965 GCF_017311325.1 Ursus maritimus | reverse complement strand
CCCCCCCCCCCCCCCCCCCCCCGCCGCCAAAACTCTCCAGAAACTTACTGGGTACCTGACCTCTTCCTGATGTCGGGATTTCTACTTGTTTTTTGTTTTTAAACTAGAGAGAGTGTATCTTTTAGTGAACGCTTATCTAAACCCTCCTTTTGCTTTTGAGGAGGCCTGGCCAGGCTGTGCGGTCCGCCTGGAGGCTGAGCCTGCGGTGTGTTTGCCGCCCCCGGGCCCCACACTGGAGCAGGCCCCGGCCTCGTGCGGCCGCGCCCCACAGCCTGGGAGCTGGCCTGCCGCGCTCACGTGTCCCTCACTGGGGCTCTCCCGCAGCTGTTATTAATTTAGAAGAGCCTGAGGTTTAAAAAATCAACCAGCACTTTCCATTTAAAACACTTAGGTATACGTTTTTGTCATACATACAGTTTCGCTGAAATTAGAAACCGTCTGTAAGCTTACACCAGGCCGAGCCCAGCATTTGGTCAGAACAGCTCGGTGTTTGGACGTGATCATGCTCGGTCGGCATCTTTCACACATGGGTCTGGGAGCACTGGCCTCACACGCTGGCAGCAGAGGCTGTCTTCAGGCTGGCCCCTTAGAAGCTGTGACACGTCTTTGTCCCTAGAAGACCTCCTTCTTGGGGCTGATTGGGTTCTGTCCACTGAGTACTTGTGTCCTCAGGAAGGTCCTGTCCTCTGAAGCCCCAGGTTCTGCCAACCACAGCGCCAGTCCTGCCCCTCTGTCCCATGAGGCTCCGTGTGGGACATGGTGGGGCTCGCATCTGACCTCGGCGTCAGCCTGGGTGTCTGTACACCAAGCACGGTGGGAGGAGGGAGAGATGTGGCTCGGACGCTGGCCCGGGAGCCCAGAGGCTTACTGCGGAGCCTGCCTCATCCATCTTCCCCCAGCCCTGCAGTCCATTCCCCAGACAGCAGACCTCAAAGTCAGGTGTATGTCCCGGTGTCCATTCTGCTGTGAGGACTAGGAAGATACATTTTTCTAGAATGTTAGGCGGAGGGGAAATCCAACCCTACCTTAAAAGGTCCAAGCCTAGAAACCTATGGAATTCCACTTCGTTTTCCTGTTAGAATACCTTTGACTCTAAAATGGCACGTGATCTCCTCATGAAGCTGGCCAAGACCCTGTTAGCCAGGGCGGCCAGGCACACCTCCGGGGGAGACCGACACAGAGGTCACCAGGGGCCCCCAGTGGCCCTGCTCCTGATGTGCAGATGGGCAGGGGCATTGGGCAGCGAGTGTGAGGATGGACAGGGTGGGAGCGTCCACTGTGGCAGGGGACTGCCCAGGGGTCACAGTCTGAAGAGCTTTTAAGGCCAAATGCTAAATAAAGCTCCAGAGAACAGCAGTAAGCGTCCTGGCAGACAGCACCCAGGCGAGCATCATCTTGGTGGGCTGCTAGGAACACTGCAGAGCATGTGTGACTGGTCTTCGCAGGCCACCCAGGTCTCGAGAATAGGACAGATTAAGGGCCCGCCCCAGAGCAGAGGGGTCTAGGGAGGCAGCATGGCCAAAGGCCGGAAAGCCCTGGGGGACAAACAGGTGAAATCGGCATGAAGCTCTTCTCTAATCTGCTGGGGGCTAGAGGGTGTAGGCACATGGGGGCCGTGGAAAGATCCAGAACAGGCAGCACCAGCGAGCACAGGAGGCAGGAGTGGGGTGGCCCTGATGCCGCACACTGGGTCTGAGACCCCAGAGGAGCTCCAGCAGGACCAGCCAAGAGGGCCCCTGGCTGCGCACAGGATGGAAATCAAATGTGAGCCAGAGGGAGGTGAGAGTGCAGTTTACTGAGCTGATAGACACAGAGCATCTGGGAGACGTGGAAAGGAGGGAGTCTCGTCTTTGTTCGGGGTCTTGGGGGTTTTTACTGAGGACAGTGGTCTGATGCACATGTCCCCTCAGGCACCCAGGAACCGTGAGAACCAAGACGAGGGCCCAGGTGTTACTCCTGGGAGCCAGGGGGCCTTGGCGTTGAGGTGTCTAGCACTGGGGGTCTGAAATACGTATGTGATGGCTTCCAGTCATTCTTACCTGGTCCTGCCTTAGATGTGATCTCTTTCTCTTCTAGAGAAACCACTGACTCCTGGTCCCTCACAAGAAGGGTGGACACCATTTGCATTGAGACATGTGTAGAGTGGGGGTGCAGGTCCCAACAACAAAAGCAGCAGGAAAAGGGGCCAAGAGCAGAAGTTTGTGGAGGGCTTCAGTTTCCCCGTCTCATCCAGGGCACCCGCAACCTGACTAAAGACCTTCACGAGGGCTCCTGGCTTCTGTCACCTGATTTTTCTGTACCTGCTTCCTCTCCCACAGGAGAAGTACCCAGAAGCTGTGCACCTCCCGGAGGGGGCTGCCTCCAGCTACATGGTGGTCCAGAGCACCCGCCAGCCAGGGTAAGTGCGGATGCCCCGTGGGCCTGGCCTCCCCAACACCCACACGGTTGCTTGCTGTTAAAAATGAGGATTACAAATGGTAGAAAACAAATGTCAGCTACCTTCCAAACATCTTGATGTGTCTGTGGAGCCATGTTGGCCGTGCAGCCATGGGGAGGACAGTGGGGTGTGGGATATGGGGAAATGGCCAGTGCTGCCGGGCTCACTGCAGGGGTGGAGGGAGCAAGGAGGGGAGGCCAGGAAGAGCTGGAGCTCTGTCTTGATGGGCTGACCTCACAAAAGGCCGGGAGGCAGCAAGTACTGGCTGAAGGGAGGACTCACGGGGGTCCCGTGTATGCACGGTCTGCTTCAGAGTGCCTGAAGGGGCTTCGTTTTCAAACCTTAAAATGGTGCCGTCATCACGTAGGCTCCTCCGACTTGCCTTTGTTACTCAGTGTTATTTCCAAAACGAGCTTCTGGTGATGTGTGTAGCTATGTGCAGTTCATTTATTCTTGGTAGTTCTACTCCATCAGCTGTATTTCTGCTTTCTTCGGGTCTTGGGCATTTGGGTTATCTGTCGTTTCCCACTATTTCTCACACTCCTGTCCCTGTCCCCGGACACCCAGGCTTCTGTGGCTGGAAGTGAAATTCCTGGGTCGTGGGGTGGATTCAGCCTCCCATCACTGCCGATGCTCTTCAGACGACGTCACCAGTTCGTGCTCCGCACCGGCATGTTTTCCGCGTGCTGCACGTCACCCGCAGCCCCACGGCCACGTCGTGGTTACAGAACAGCATCTTGCTGGGCCTTGGGGTCCATTCCCCTCTTTGTTCATGTCACACGTGCTTCCCTGAGCAGATGTGCGTGTCCGTGACCGGACATCTTCAGGAGCACCTCCGCGGGGAGGGTGGCAGGTGCCACACAGGCTTTCCACCGGATTTCAAACAGCACTTAGGGACGCATCTTACCTCTTTCAGGTTCGAACTGGTCATCGTTTGGAGGGTGCAGATAGACGAAGAAGGGAAGGTGCTGCCGAAGCTGGACCTTCTCCCCAAAGCGCCACAGCAAGGTACGGGCCCAGGGGGCGGGGGTGCGAGGACTTCTCACTGTGCCTAACAGGTGCCTGCTTCTGTCGTCTGGTTTTCACGGCAAGAATCAAAAGTGGAAGATCTCAGTGTATGGTTTGTATCAATTTATCAGTAATCGGAAGGCAGAGGCGAGGAGGGACTGTTCTGTGCCCACCTCTGGCGTGCAGGTCACCATCACAACAGTCCTGGGTCGGGAAGGAGGGAGGTCTCAGCCCGTCTTGCTCTCCCTGCAGCCCTGCAGCTGGACCGGAACCGAGTCTTGGAGACCGCGCCTCTCAGCTTCCGAGCCCTGCTGGGCGCGCTGGGCATTGAAGCCGCTCTCGAGAGCCTGATCAAGTCACTCTGCACAGCGGACTACGGCCGGTTCCCGGCAGACTCGCAGGTGTGTGGTCCTCCGCACAAACGCCACCTTTAGGACGTGCTGTCTGTGCGGTCTCAACACATTATATAAACTGGCAGGACATGGAAAAATAAACACAGCTATCTGAGTACAAAATGCCAGACAAGCAGCATGTTCAGTGCTTAGGGTGCCTGGCGGGCTCAGTTGGGGGGTGAGTACAGGGTGAGTGTCCACCCCTGGATTTGGGGGAGCGGCTGGTCCTACCTCTCACCAAATCTGAGGGTGGAGGCGTCCTGGAGGTTGGCCTCCCCTTGCCACCCAAGGGCCTCACTCCTTAACATTCCTGATACCTGGGGTGAGGCACCGCCTGCCTTGCCCTGTAGAGCAGAACTCACTCTTCTTGGTCTTCACATAAAAGTGGAGCAGTCAGCTTAAAAAATGCAGTAATATAGACTTGACCCCTCCACGCCACCCCCAGGGCACCACTGGCCGCCGCCGCCCCATTTAAAAGGTTAGAATTGGTAGAAACATTGCTTGAAACCACAGTCAGGGAAGGGGCCACACTGGAGTGTAGGCGGAGACCACATAGGGCAGGACCCTGTCCGTCCCAACCCCCCCTGTGGATGCTGGTTTCGGCCAGGATGGGCCTGGGAGGTGGCCGGGCTCCTGTGCACACCATTCTCACACAGGCCAGCACCAAGGAGCTTCCTCAGGCCAAAACAACACAGATGCTTTCGTCCACACGTGTCCCTGCAAGGGGTGTCTCCACAGCCCACCCTAACGCACATGGAGGAGACACCTGTCATCTGAATGTCTTTCTGAAATTCCGCGTGCGGAAGAAGTAAATGTTAGGACAAAGCTGAATAAATTCTAGGAGAGCTGGCTTGATTCAAACAAGTATAATTCTCAAGTTATCACAAAATTCCCCACAAAAATTTACAATCAGCAAAATATTCTTATTTTTCACGTAGCATTTTCATACAATTCCGTGGTTTTGCTATTATAATCTTATGTTACAATAAACCTTCATTAGTCCCTCAAAACAATGATATAAATAATCTGTACAACCTACCGGAGAATAAAAAACCGAAGCCAAGGTTCCCCACGGTTTTCATAGCAGCCGGGCACACCTACGGTGACCCCAACGAGAACCCTCTTGGTGCCAGCCAGGAGTTGCTCATCTTGCAGGAGCAGGGACACGCCGCGGGGTCTGGCACAGCCAGCGACCTCCCCAAATGCCTGGCACACAGCCACCCTGCCTCCAGCTCCGCAGCAGCAACCGCCTGCGGCGAGGAACACCTCGTCTCCCCTAAAGTTAGACAAAGTCATTCAGCTAAAAAGAAAGTCGGCGCTCGTGTGAGTGGTGTCCACCCCTGACCTGAGGTGCTCCCTGATGACCCTGTGCAGAGCGGTGGCTGTGGCACCTCCACAGAGACCCCGAGTCCACGCAGCTCAGGACCCATGTCCACACCAGCCACCCATCACTCTCTGCAGCTGAGAGCCCACTAAACCTGTGCTGACCGGTGGCTCGCACGGAAAAAGTGACCATGTAACTCAGCTGGGAAAGTTCCAGTAGTATCCATGTTTTCTTTCAAGTCCAAACTGTAAGATGTACACGACAATTCAAGTTTTCTAAGTTAGAGTCTGGTGGTAGGAGATCCAAACCTTGGGTCTTAAGGCTTTTACATCAGAGATTAGACATGAGCCCTGGGTGGGGAGGAGGAGCGGCCCAGAGCGGAAGGTGTGGGGACACCGCACGCAGCATCACTCACGTCCGACACTCCTCGTCCTCCAAGGTTTTTCTGGTGATCTTCCATCCTGGGGTCACCCAGATGCAGCCCCACCTGAACAGGGGTTAAAAAGCAAAAACATTCACAGCCAAAGGTCACCCAACACAACAGAAAACAGCTCTCATTCAACCTTCACATCCTGTGTTCAGGTTTCAAAGATGCCGCAGGAAGCGCCTAGACCTTATGCAGAACTAACGTGCAGTCCTCGCTCTCCTTGAACCTGGTCGACACCACGGCTGCGTCTTTGGCGTGTACAGTCTTTGAATAGAAGTTGACGATCTTGCCATCCAGTTTGTACTGGTGAGGAATGCTCTCATAGGGCTTGAGGTCAAGGTCCAGCACAGACACGGAGAAAGCAAACCTGGATCTCGACGAGGGGACGACAGGCCTTTGATCAGAGCTGGAAGTGAAACAGCAGCTTCAGGACACGAACCCCACCCTTCACCCTGCTCAGGGCATGCACCCCGCCAACGCCTGCTGTGACACCCACCCCCGCACTGACGGGAGGGCTGGCAGGGGTTCCCCAACCCCTGCTAGTATAAATGAGCACTGAAAGGGGCACTTGACCAGGAGTCAGGAATCACTAACCCTGAGAACAAGGAGAAAGTCGACTTGGCCTTTCCTCAACCCAACGGAGCCGACTTCCCTTCACCCGCCTTTTCCTACATCTGGTGAGAAGCCCATGTTCCCTGAGGCTCTTCACATTTGGAGAGAGTTGTGATTTCATGCTTTAGTCTCAAATCTCATCTGCAGGGTCTGATGTTTTGGTTTTAAGGCTTAGTTTGTGGGTTTTCCAAACATCAAAATAGTCATGTGCTTATAATAGAAAAGGAACAATTATTTGTATTAAGACCAATTCTGAATTTTGTACTAAAATTGCTGTGTATCCACCCCACTCAGCTCTCCGAGTGCTTGGTAATATTTTGCACCCAAAAACTGGTTAAATATGATATGAGCTCAGTTTAGCCCATAGTCCGAGCCCGAGTCCTGGTTTCCCCACGCTTACTCTTCTAGATTTAGAAAGCATCCCAAAACAACACGAATTTCAAAAGCTCCTGCCTGGGAGGGGAAACCACTGAACTCCTGCCCCGAAATACCCTCTGTAGGGAAAAGGGAGCCCTGGCTCAGCTGCTGGGTCGTGGTTATTCCCTCCGGAATGGCAGTGAAGGTCCGGCTCCTGAGGCCTGCGCTCCGGGCAGCAGGGCCGGGACAGCACCGCTCCAGCCCCCAGCCGGTTTCCCGCGACCGAGCCGGCACCTGACAAGGTGACGTGCACAGAGATGGGTATCGCTCAGCACACGGGCTGCCTGTGTCTGTGTATCCACCACAAGCTCCCCTGAGCCCACGGCATAGCTCCAGTGCTGCGCCACGGGGCTCCCGGGACACGAAACCCCGCCCCCGCCCCGTCTGCATCTGCCAAGCAGCTGGTGAAGCATGCCAGGCCAGCCGGCCCTGCACGTTCCCGCACATTCCTGCGTGTGTGCCTGTTTCAGGAAGGCCAGTGGGTGACATCCGCATGCTTCTGTCATTGGACAAGGCCGGCTCAATCCAGTGAACGCTCACTGCAGGCACTTCCTCACAGGATCGCAGGGGTCCTCGACTAAACAGAGCAGCCTTTTTGTATTTCGGTTACACCCTATGAACATCCCTCCGTGTTTCCTATCTACTCCGTGCCTGCCACGGAGCGGCAGTCCTGGGAATGTTTAGTTCAAAAGCATCTGAAAAACGGGTGGCTGGCAGCCAACGATAAGGTCATCTTGACCCGGGAACACATGTCAGAAGAATGTGGAACATTCCACAAACGCTATGTGTGGGGTTTGGCACCCTGAGGATCAATGCTGAAGACGCTGTCTAATTAGCAAGAGAAGATTACCAGGTTCATCCTGAATTCCTAAAAAAAGGCAGGGGAGGGGACCGGACAAGGATAATAATGTCCAGGGAGAGTGCTGCCCACAGGAAGCTCAGCAGTGGACGTGCTGTCCCACAGGCGCGGGTGGGCTGGGAAGGCTGGCGTACTGGGACCTGGTGGAGGATCTGCAGCCTCTCAGGCCTCCAAGCCTCAGTGGCACGTGGAGCCTTGAGAGAGAGGAATTTGTACCACAGGATCCAAGCTGCTTCTAAGTCTTTGGAGTATTTTCTCAGAAGATCACAGTCATCTTTAATAGGACAATCTTTTTAAGGTACTCTCCATAAATCACAAGCTTCTAGAGAGCAGCAGGAGTTAGCAAGCCGTGGTGAGTTACTAGGTGTCGTGTAGGCCACGGACATCGGCCTGTCAGCAGACGTGGCCCTGCCAGGACGCTCTAACTACAGGGACACGGACACGGAACGCACAGCAGGCAGCTCACCTTGCATCCTGCAGACAGGGGGAGAGTGCGATCATGATAGAACAGTCCTTCGCAGTCATGGCCACCCGGTACTGCTGAACCTATGGGGGACGAAGAGGTCAGCTCCAGGACCACACCCCCACCACAAGCACCCGGCACGGTCCAGGAACTGGCTACAGACCCAGAGGTGAGTGAGGAAGCCCCAGGCCAGCTCTGCCCACCCGCCCTGACCTCTCACTGAAAGTAGCATGTGGACCCCGACTCCAAACACTAGGACACAGCTTGTCTTCAGCAAGGCAGCCAGTCTGCCAGCTTGGAAGTTTGCTACCTGGGCTACCGGGCCTGATGGTGCTGGGCCAGATTCACTCTACACATGCCCAGTGAGGCCAGCTCGGGTCAAGCCACCACCACGAATGACACTGCAGACGGAGGATTGCCAGGCTCTGTGTGAACTCACCTCACCCCCAGAGGGACCCACAGCCGGCCTGCTCAGCACTGCCCTGCGATGGCAGGGCTGCTCTCGACACTGGGCTTGAACACGTGCACGCACCAGCCCGCCACCACATCCACCAGGACTGCCCGTGCAAACCAGCGTGCTCCGGGGGACCCAGCTCGTGAGGCCCTGTGCGCCCCCCTGCACATCAGACATACAGAGAGGTTCTAGAAAGCATCACCTCGGTGTAGAGTCTGGAGCATCCCCCCCCTCCTCGACGTTTCACATTATTACTTGAATTTTTCAGATTGAATAGCTCTCACTTTTACAAAAATAAACTAATTACAAAAAAGGAAATGGGCCTTACAGGTCGTCACTGGCCTCAACATCATGTGCTGACAGATCAGTCTCACGTTCCCTGTAGCCCTTCCCTCTGAGTCCCACCCCGAGGAAACGTCCAGTTCCCACCTTCCCCTGTGCACAACCACCTCAGGCCGGCTAGTGGCTCTTTCGGGGCTTGCAAAACTTCTTCTACACTCGGTTCATTTGGCTAAGAAATCAGGTGTTTCACAAAATACATAAACATAAAAAAGTATACAAGACAAGCCAGAAAAGAATGACAGATCTGAATTCCCAAAGATGAAAAGTGTCTACACAACACCGTCCTAACAGCAATGTGGAAGACAGATCGGCAGCAATCGCAGACCAGCACCAAGGCATCAAGTGCCAGATCCATTTGGAAGAGGATACTTCCCAAAGAAGGTGTGGGACCCAATAAAGAGACAAAAGAAAACAGCCAATAAACATATGAAAAGATACCAAATCTTACTACTCATCAAGGAAATGCAAATTACATCAAACATTTTTCACTCATTAGATGCACAAAACTACACATAAAATCAGATACAAAATGGGAGGGCCAGACTCACTTCGAGTAATGTATAATCGGGGGCCAATTTGACTGCAGAGGTCCACCAGAGAAAGCTGGACAAAATACCAAAACCGTCTGCTACAAGGCAGTGTGAACAGGAGCAGGGAGAGTGGCTGGACCAGTGGGGGGAAGACAGACATTTGGGTCTTTTCTGCCCTGAGACAGGGTTGACAATTTGGGAGCGTCGGCCGAGAGGTATTCTCACCAACCTCCAGGGCTATGGGGACAGTAACCGTGTGAACCTTCTCTTCAGGTTAGCACCCAAAGCTGCACCTTGAGACTGAGGAAGCCACAGCTGGCAGCCTTCCAGGACCTGCAGCCCTGCTTCAGAGAGATCAGTCACCAAAACTGGGGTCAGAGGACCCCAACTTGATAGGGCTTCTTTGACCCCCAGCAGAAGCAAACCCAAGGTCCTCTCTGGAAGAAAACATTACCCTAGCCCTTGCATTATTTCTAAAATAATTGTAAAATATAGTGATTGATACACAAGTTAAAATATCCAGGTACGACAAACATGACAGCAGGGAAAACCTGCAAGAAACCCCAGCCCCAGGTCAGCAGAGACACACACGGACTCCAACTACTGCAGGTACCAGACAGACATGCTGCTCTGTTCAAAGAATAAAAGACAAATCAAGAACTTGAGAGGAGAGCTGGAGGCTATAAAAATAAACCATATGTAAATTCTAGAACTGAAAAAATACAAAAATCAATATTAAGAATTCAAGAGACAGTTTTGCTACAATGGAAGATAGGTCCAAGTAAAAATATCCAGAATGAAGCATGGAAAGTTAGACAGCTGGAAAATACCAAGGAAATGGGCAGAAATCAAATCTGAAGCTGTTAAGGCCAAATATTTTCCAAAAGGGAGGAAAGACATCAAGCCACAGACTCAAGAATGACTCCGAAAAAACACAATCAGTTATACACATCACCAAACACTTAAGAATGAGTCACCAGCAGACCAACACAAAGGAAACGTTAAAAGGTATTCTTCAGACAACAGGATCATTCTAGATACAGGCTCCGGGGTGCAGGGCAGAAGGAAGAACAACCCAAGAGAAGCATCTGTGGGTAATGGGTAAAAGGACACCGATCGTATAAAATGGTAATAACATCTCCTTGAGTTTAAAACAACAGAATACACAGCAATAGGATTTAAGTCAGGACGAGAGTAAAATATACTCTAAGAATTTTGCGCTGTCCAAAAAGAGAGTGAAGGTACTAGACATCAGACTTTCATAAGTCAACTGCTTACTGCAAAGGTTAGGAAAACCACTAAGAGAAAAGCAAAAGACTCTTTAACTTCCAGCAGAGTGGGGAAATGGAAATACAAAAAAATAACCCAAAAGATTCTAAAAGAGCAGAGGAAAAGAAACCTAATAAAATAGGTGGTAAAGGATTAAACCCAAGTATACGTCCACAAAACATCAGAAAGGATAGAAAGCCAAACCCTACTTTAAATGCAAAGACACAGATTAAAAACAAAAGAACAGAAAAAGATATGCAGTGCAAATATTAACCAAAAGAACCTACAGGTGTTAGACTGGTATCAGACAAAGGAAACTTTAAGTTGAAAGTTGCAAGTGAAAAATTTGAGCAGGAAGGTTTAACAATTCCAAATTTAAGGCACCTGACAATATAGCTTCAAAATAAATAACAGAAAATTCCATAATTATTATGTAAAATTTCAAAACATCCTTCTTACGAAAGAAGCAGACAGTAAAATAAGGTTATAGAAGATCTGAACACAATTATCTGACTTAATGGGAAGATATAAAACTCTGCACCCAATAATTTGAGAAGACATCTTTTTTCAAGTATGCACAGAAGCATTTTTCAAACAAATTGATCTATAAAGCAAATCACAATACATTTCAAATGATCAAAAGCCAATCTCAACAAATTTCAAAAGACCATATGGACTGTGTTCTCGGACCATAAATGCAATGTTGCTCGTAATCAAAAAAAAGGTAATGAGAATCTCCATGTGTTTGGTAATTAATTCCCTTCTAAATACTTACGTGGGTCAAAGGAGAAATCTTAATAGTAATCACAGCATATATTTTAAATGAATGGTGTTGAAAATACAGCTTGTGGAATGGAGCTAAAGCCATGTTTACAAAAAAATGTTAAATACACATTTGGGGAAAAAAAGTACAAAACTTATTTAGATAAGCGTATCAGAAGTTACAGGAAGAACAAGTTATCCGAAGAAGAAAGGAAAAAAACCAGAAATTACTGAAATAGGAAAGAATCATATAGTACACTAAAGGATCCTAATTTTTCATAAAACTAACAAAAATGACAAACTGTGGGATGGATTAAGAAAGAAAACATATTCAGACATCAGGAATGAAAGTGCATTTTCGGATCTTAAAGGATATTAAAAGATAATATCAAAAACTATATACAAAAATTTTGAAAATTTTAGATGAAAGAAATTTCTAGAAAAATGTGTTTACTAAAATTGATAAAAAAAGAAAATCTGAAATTGAGATCCTAATTTAAAATTTTTCTTCAAAGGCAATTATGGGCCCAGATGGTTTCACCTGTGGTTCTACAAAACATTTAAGGAAAAAATAATACAATTCTTACTTCCCCTCTTCCAGAGAACCAGAAAATGAGCAAACATTCTTCCAATGTTTTATGAGGCAGGCATACCCTGATACCAAGACCTAACAATGACATTAGAAAAAACTCACATCACTCACAAACATATGCAAAAGAAACCCTAAACAAAATATTAGCAAACCAAATATGTAAAAATAAGAAATCACTGTAAAAACTGTACAGTTAACCACATTAACAGAAAATAGGAGAAAAGTCACATGATCATCCAAGAGAAACAGAAAAGGCGTTGATAAAATTCAACATCTGCTCCCGAGAAAAACTTAACAAGTTAGGAATAGAATGGAACATCCTTAATTTTTAAGTTATTTAAAAAATAAATAAACTCCCCAAAAAACCTACAGCAAACAACTTACTTAGTGGTAAAATGGTTTCTCTGAGAATGGGAACAAGACCGGAATTCCCACGGTCATAAGTTAACTTTATGCAGTTAAGCAAAACAAAATCAGTAAAAGGCATAAGGACTAGAAAGCAAACAATCAAATTCATAGACAATATGATTCCATACAACAAAAATCCAAAAGCTGTAAGTGAATAGTTAGAATCAGGAGTTTGGGGCACCTGGGTGGCTCAGTTGGCTAAGGGGCTGACTTTGGCTCAGGTCCCACATCAGGCTTCCCACTAGGTGGAGAGTCTGCTTCTCCCTCTCCCACTGCCCCTCCCATGCTCTCTCTCTCAAATAAATCTTTAAAAAAATAGAATCAGTGAGTTTAGCAAGGTTGACATATAAAAAGTCAAATAGAAAAATCAATTGCATTCCTATATATCCAAGACAAACACTTTAAAATGAAACTTTTTTAGATTTATTTTATTTGAGAGACAGAGCACTTGCACAAATGCAAGGAGGGGCAAGGGAGAGGGACAGGGACAAGCAGACTCCCTGCTGAGCAGGAAGCCCAGTGCGGGTCTCCATCCCAAGGACCCTGAGATCGTGACCTGAGCCCAAACCAAGAGTCAGACACTTAACCAACTAAGCCACCCTGGTGCTGCTGAAATGAAGTATTTTAAAAGATACCATTTATATCCAAAACCACCAAGTATCTGGGAATAAATCTAATAAAATCTAAGACCTCTAAAGAAAACCCTAAAATGTTTTTATTAGTTTTAAGATTTGAGAGAGACTGAGAGTGTGCTTGCACGAGCAGTGGGGAGGGGCAGAGGGGAAGGGAGAAGCAGACTCCCTGGTGAGCAGGGAACCCAATGCGGGACTCCATCCCAAGACCCTGAGATCGTGACCCAAGCTGATGGCAGATGCTTAACCAACTGAACCACCCAGGCGCCCCTGTTTTGTTTTTTGTTTTGTTTTTTTTAATAAAGTTTATTTATTTGGGAGAGAGAAAGGGGGGAGAGAAAGCACAAGCAGGGTAGAGGGCAGGGAAAGAGAGAGAAACAGCCTCCCCACTGAGCAGGGAGCCCGATGTGGGGCTCAATCCCAGGACCCAGGGATCATGACTGGTGCTGAAGGCAGAGGCTTAACCGACTGAGCCACCCAGGCACCCCGAGGCACCCCTGTTTTTATTAGTTTTTAAATAACACCTAAAATAATAGAAATGCCCATGTTGGAAGACTCAATATTGTATACCTGTCAATTCCTATTGTCATTTTAGTGCCAAACCAATCAAAATCCTAACAGGTTATTGCTTTTCCTCATAGAACTGAACAAGTTGATTCTAAGATTTATGTACACAAGCAAAGGTCAAGAAGAGCCAAGGAAAAAGACAATCTTGAAGAAGGTAGAAGGATTTGCTCTACTGGGTATCATGGCTTGTTTTGACTCTCTAGTGATCAGGATAATTCCTGTGATTCTGGGACAATTCCATTTGAAAATAAAATAAAACCGTACCTCATGCCATACCTACCAAATGTGATAGGCAAACAATAAAGGTCTCTAAAATAGATAAGACTTCTTAATAAAAAGGAAAAAGATGTAAATTAAACTATCTTAAAATTATGAACTTCCTTTCTTAAAAGGACTCCACTGAGAGAGTAAAGTAGCAAGCTACAGAGTGGAAGGACACACCAGTAGCCCGTGCATCTGACAACAGGCTGCAATCCAGAATACATGAAGAACCCTCAAATCAGTGAGACAACCCTACAAAAACTGGGCAAGAGACTTTACACAAAAGAAACCACCAGATGGCCTATAAACATATGGAAAGGTGCTTAATCTCATCACCACAATAAGCCACCACACAGTCACCAGAATGGCTAAAATTAAAAGACCCACAACCAAATGGTAGAGAGGATGAGGAGCAAGGGGCACTGCGCTAGCCAGCTGTAGGGAATTTAAGTAGGCAACTGTTTTGCAGTGTCTCCTAAAGCTAATATGCTCATATCTCTGGCCCAGAAATTCCACTCCTAGGAATATCCAAGAGCAATGTGTGACATGTTCACCAAGAGATCTGCATAAGAGTGTTTACAACAGCTTTATTCCTAACAGCCCAAAACAGGGAACAACCCAAATGTCTATCAACAGTAAACGGATAAATTGTGGTACATCTATTCAACGGACGGCTGTAAAGCAATCCAAGTATGGAAATGCACGCAATAACGTGACTAACCTATAGAGTTGTTTTCTCTTCTTAAAAAAGACAGGACTCCATATATAAAGTTAAGAAGCAAAACAAACCAAACTATAAGAATATAAATCAGCACAATATTTAACTCTGGGGAGAAAAGAAAGAGGAATAACTGGCAGGGAAATGACAGGAATTATGTTTGGCTGCCAGGATTCTACATCCAGACCTAACTGGTAATTCCACAAGAGTTTGCTTTGTGACAAATCACTGGGCGGTACATTTTTTTTCTGTGTACTTTTTCTGTATGTGCTGTATCTCACAAATGGTTGAGAATAAAAGCTTAGAAAATTAAGGGGGTGCCTGGGTCGTTAAGCGTCTGCCTTTGGCTCAGGGCGTGTTCCCAGGGTCCTGGGATTGATCCCTGCATCCGGCTCCCTGCTCTGCTGGGAGCCTGCTTCTTCCTCTCCCACTCCCCCTGCTTGTGTTCCCTCTCTCACTGGCTGTCTCTGTATCAAATAAATAAAATCTTTAAAAAACAAATTTAAAAAAAAAACTTAGAAAATTAAAATTCTAAATACTGGTAATATATAGTGTTTTGGGGGGCATGGAGGAAAAGGGCCCTCAATTGTTGCAAGAAGGAACGTAAATTGGCAACATCTTTTTGGAAGGACAATACTGACAGAATTTGTCAATCTAGCAATTTTACTTCCAATAATCTACCTTCAGATATGCCTACATGCACTAAGATTAGAGTATAAAAATGAGGTGTCAACAGTTTTTACAGTAACAAATTAAAAACACCACCCAAATAAATGACCATGATATGAACATACTAAAGAGAAATGAGACTTTCAGGGAGTATGGAGGACTTCCAAGGGCCCTCCTACAAAACAACTAAACCCCTGTTAACATAACTTTCAGTGCACTGTGGGGCTTGGAGAAGGTTAGGGAAATCACTAACTCAATCCCCTCTTCTCACCACTCACCTCGAAAAAAGCCAAAACTCGGGTTTTGAGCAAGGAGCAAATGAGAAGGCTGAGCTGTTCTATAGGCAGATGTCAGTGGAAGCACTGTTTCTAAAAATAAGCCACAAGAGTACAGGGTCCAAACTGAGATTTCTCCCATAAGCCAAGAATCTGTATCTTCTCTGGAGGAAAGCATCCCCTATTTAGGTCCCCAGGATTCCCACAGGCTAAAGACCAAACATAGGAGCTCACAATCATGGACCATTAAAAACCCAAGCAGACATCACAGGGCTGAATCACCAAAATAACAAGGAATTTTTTTACCTCTAAGATTTTATTATGTATGTGATACCAGATAAAGAATATAAAATAACTTCATACATTGTTTAAAGAACTAAAAGATGAAATTTAAAATTGGGCAAGCAAGAAGGAACTATCAAAAATACCAAGCAGATGTGGAAATGAACCAAACAGAACTCTGAGAAATAAAAAATATAAACTACTGAAATGGAAAACTTGATGAATAAATAAACTAGTAGATTAGACACAGGTGAAGAAAGAATCCATGAATGGGAAGGCAGAACTGAAGAAATACCCAGAATGTAGTACAAAGAGACAAAAAGATGAAAAATAGGGAAGTACAGTTATGACATGAGGAAGATAAAATGAGGTTTGCTCTATATCTAATTAGAGTCTCAGAAGAAGAGAATAGGAAAATGGAGAACAAAAAATATGTGAAGAGAAAATAGCTGAGAATTTTCAGAACTAACAGAAGATATAAATCCACAAATAGGGGAAGCACAGCATATGTATATGAAATCAGATAAACACAAAGCACGCCACACCTAATCACAATGCCCAATAACGAGAGAGAAAGAGAAGCTCTTAAAAGCAGGCAGAGAAAAAACTCTCCTCCTGAGAAAGGGCAGTTAGACCTCTCAGCAGCCACATCCACAGTCAGATGATGTTACACTGAATGGTTTAATGCTAGGAGAAAAACAGTGAACCCCTTATTCGTACACAGAAAAAATTACCTTTCAATACTGTAGAAAAATGTAAACATGCTCAGGTAAACAGGATGTAGAATTTTCAAAAAGACTCTAAGTTACTAATGTAATTTCTAAAGGGTTTACTTGAAGAAAAGGAAAACTATAAACAATTGTAGGCCAATAAATTAGACAACTTAGATGAAATAGACAAACTCCTAAAAAGACACAAACTATCGAAACTGACCCAAGAAGAAATAGACAATATCATCAGGCCTGTAACAAATAAAGAGACTAAACTGGGCATCAAAACACTAATTACAAAGAAAAGTGCAGGCCCAGATGGCTTCACTATTGAGTTGTATCAAATATTTAAATAATAATTAACATCAATTCTTCTTAAAACCCTCCATAAAAAGTAAGAGCCTGGAACATTTCCTAGCTAATTGATAATGCCAGTATTACCTAATACCAAAACCAAAAAAGACATAAAAAATGCAAACTATGGACCAGTATCTCTTACAAATATGAACACGATAATCATCAACCATATGACAGGAAACTGAGTGTAGCAACGTATATGAAGGGTCATACGCCATGACCAAGTCCAATTTATACGAGGAATGCGAGGTTGGTTTTAACATCTAAAAACAAAGGAATGTAATATTCCATATCTACAAAAAAGCAAAGAAATGATAATCTCAATTGCTGCAGAAAAGACATTTGATAAACTCCAACATCCCTTCTTGATAAAAGCATTCAACAAATTAGGAAAAGCAGCGACCTTCTTCAACCTGATAAAGGATATCTACGAAAAACCCACAGCTAACATCATACATAATGATGGAAGACTGAACACTGTCCCAAAAAGACCAGGAACAAATCCGGGATGTCTGTTCTTGGAACATCTATCCCACACTGTACTAAAGATTCTAGCTAGAGCAGCTATGCAAGAAAAAGACATAAAAGGCATCCACTTTGGAAAGGAAGAAAACTCTCTCTATTCACAGATGATCTGGTATAGAGAGAATTCTAAGGACTCGACTAAAACTCTGTTAGAGCTAATAAAGGAATTCAACAAGGCTGCAAGCTACAAGATCAATATACAAAAACTAATTTCTATACACTTGTACCAATCAACTGGAAAACAATTAAGAAAAATAATACATTTACAACATCAAAAACAATAAAACATTCAGGAATAAACTTAAAGTACAAAATGCACATGCTGAAAACTAAAAATGACTGTTCAAAGAAAACCAAAGGTCTAAATAAACTGAAAAGCATCCCATGTTGGGGCACCTGAGTGGCTCAGTCGTTAAGCGTCTGCCTTTGGCTTGGGTCGTGATCCCAGCGTTCTGGGATCGAGCCCCGTGTCGGGCTCCCTGCTCAGCGGGAAGCCTGCTTCTCCCTCTCCCACTCCCCCTGCTTGTGTTCCCTCTCTCGCTGCCTCTGTCAAATAAATAAATAAAATCTTTAAAAAAAAAAAAAAAGAAAGAAAGAAAGAAAGAAGAAAAGCATCCCATGTTAACAAACTGAAAGACTTACTACTGTAAAGATGGCTATTCCAGCTAAAGTGTTCTACAGATTCTCCACAATCCCAGCTGGCTGCTTTGTAGAAATTAGCAAGCTGATTCTGAGATTTACATGTAATCACAATGGGCTCCAAATAGCAAAAACAATCTTAGAATAGCGAAGTTGGACAACTTACACTTCCCGATTTCAAAACTCCTACAAAGCAGCAGTAAGCAAGACAGGGTTCCGGTATAAATATAAACATATAGACCAAAGGAACACCACTGAGCATTCAGAAATAAACCCATACGTCTACTAGCCACTGACTTGAACAGGGATGCTAAGATCATTCAGTGGGGTTTAAAAAATAGTCTTTTCAGCAAATGGGGCTGGGACAACTGGACATCCACATGTAAAGAATGAAGCTGGAACCCTACCTCAAGTCATATACACTAAGTAACTCAGAACGGCTCAAAGAACTAAGGGTAAGAGATAAAACCATAAAACTCTTGGAAGAAAACAGGAAAATATTCATGAGTTTGAATTTAGCAATGGATTCTTAGATAGGACACCAAAAGCATGAATACAAGAAAAAATGGATAAATTAAACCTCATCAAAATCAAAAACATTTTTGCATCAAAGGGCATTTTCAGAAAGTAAAAAAAAAAAAATAGAATGAAAGAAAATTATTTACATATCATCTGATAAGGGCCCACTTCCCACAACACACAGACTTCTCACAGCTCAACAAGACAAATTACATCATTTAAAAGTGGGCACAGGATCTACTAGGTATTTCTCCAAAGAAGGTACACAAACAGGCAACAAGCACACGAAAGAACGCTCTGTCTCCTGGGAAATGTAGGTCACAACAAGACACCACTTCGCACCCAGCAGGACGGCTAAAAGCAAGAGGATAAATAACAAGTGTCGTTGAAAATATGGCGAGGTTGGAACCCGCACACATTGCTGGCGGGAACGTAACGGGACAGCCACTGCGGAACGGTCAGATCCTGATAAAATTACACATAAGTTACCGTTTGACCCAGCAATTCCACTCCTAGGTATATACCCAAGAAAAGTAAAAACGTGCACACAACAACCTGTACACGGTATTTACAGCAGTACCACTCATCTCAGCCAAAATGTCCATCGGTAATGCGCGATACAATGTAACGTATGTGCAGAACATTCTTCAGCTATAAAAAAGGAATCAAGCGTGGACACGTGATGATGCTACCATGCAGATGACCCCTGAGAACATGGTGAGCGAAGGCGGCCACCCCTAACTGACCAGGCACTGAATGAGTGCGATTACATGCAGGGTCTGCAGGGGGCACAGCCACAGAGACAGACAGGGGCCTCACGGTTGCTTCGGGCTGGCGGGTGGGGAGAGGAGGGGATGACAGCAAAAGGGGGTGGGATTTCTTTCAGAGGTGATGCAAATGTTCTGAAATTGGTGAAAATCACTGGGTTATACACTTTAAACAGGCAATTTGTATGGTAAGTTCTATC
The DNA here is from genome assembly GCF_017311325.1 of Ursus maritimus. Classification (NCBI taxonomy): domain Eukaryota; kingdom Metazoa; phylum Chordata; class Mammalia; order Carnivora; family Ursidae; genus Ursus; species Ursus maritimus. The sequence continues at coordinate 28,735,548 of NW_024426008.1, read as the reverse complement.
TCAATAAGCCCGTTATAGAAAAAAGGGAAACAGGAAAGATCAGAGATACAAGAACGTTGGGCAAAGATATGGGTAAGCGATACCTTGAACTGCAGTTTTAGAAAAGAGCAAGACAAGGAGAATACCAGACAACAGCTGCGTGAAAGGTGGGAGAGGTGGGAGAAACGACCGAAACAGCCCCGGTTACTTGTGCTGTGTGTCTGTGCGGTAGGGCAGGTGAAGTCGCTGATTAACATCAGACTTCAAACGTGCACGGTCAGACTGCACAAGCCACTGCAGGGATAGAAAGAGAATGTGCAACTTCCAAACCAACAGAGCGAAGAATGGAATACAAAAACTGACAGCTGGGTGCGCCTGTGTGGCCCAGTCGGTTGAGCGTCTGCCTTCGGCGCAGGTATCCTGGGATAGAGGCCCGTGTCGGGCTCCCTGCACAGTCTGCTTCTCCTTGTCCATCCGTCCCCACCCACCCCTCCGCTCGCGCTCTCTCAAATAAATAAAATCTTGGGGGGAAAAAAAAAAACACTGACAAGTAAACAGAGGTCGGGAAACTACAGGCCGGGGACCAAATCCAGCTCCCCACCTGGTTTTATAAAGTGTTACTAGAACACAGCTGCACTCCTTTAGGTTTGTCTATAGCTCACGCTGAACTACAGGGGCACGCCGAGCAGGTGTAACAGAGGCCAGCTGGCCCGCAAAGTCTAAAGCATCTACTCTCTGGCCCTTTCCAGAACAAGTGTGTTGACTCCTGCTGTGGAATTCTACACAACAGAGAGCGAGGGTCTCTCTGGGCTGCGGTTTCCTGAGCCTCGAAATAAAGGCAGTAGTCCCTTCTCTCTCATTTCCTCAGAGGCATGAGGCTCGGCAAGTTCTTGAAAGAATTAAGTCTGTAGCCTCAGAATGTTCTCACCTGCTCCACCACTTCCCTTCACAGCCTTCCTCTTCAGATTCCAACCCGCAGAGCCTAACTCCCTAACAGAGAGGTAGACCCTCACAGTCCCACACAGAGACCTCAGGCCGCATTCCGCTACGCGTGTGCTGGTGAGCGATGCATGTAGCGCGGGCGTCCCCCAGACAGTGTGTGTGAGAGAGGGGGTCTGGAAAGACGCCCTGCTAACCGTGGACGTGTGCTTTGGGCACGAACACGGCCTCATACGGTACGCTCACGGCCTGAATCTTTTTCATCAGGTTGTTTCTGAAGTAACTGCAGGTTCACGTGGAGGTGTCAGGAATAACGCAGAGCTCCTGAGAACCCTTTACCGAGCCTCCCCCAATGACAACATCTTGCAAAAACTGTACAGTGACACGGATACACGCCATGATCTGATTCTAGTCTGTGTGTGTGCACGTGCACGAGTGTGGTCACAGGTATGTCCACGCAGCCACCACCGCAGTAAGACACAGAGCGCACCCACCACAAGGACACCTCGCGTTGACCTTTCACAGCCACATCCACCTTCCTTCCACCTCCCCAAACCACGGCCATCACTCAGCTCTCTCATTTCAAGAATGTCATACAAACCGTCTTAGTGTGTGACCTTCTGGGACTGGTTTTGTTACCCTGCACAGCTCCCTGGAGATTCAGCCAGGTCATCTGTTGCTCAGCCCTGCCACCAATGTAACCTGCCGTGGGCCACCTGCTGGTGGACACTTACCTTGTGAGCAAGAGCATTCCCTTCTCTGTGACACGTGCCCAGGCGTGAGAGGCCAGCTCGTAGGGGACGTGCAGGTTTAGTTTTGTGAGAAGCCGCCACTGCTTCCCCAAGTGGCTTCCCACCTGCCCCCAGCACGGATGAGGGACCCACTTCTCTGCGCCAGCAGCCAGCACCATCCCAGCACTGGGCCATGTGGTGCTCAGCTTCGCCATTCGGGTAGGTGGAGTGACTGCCTGAGTCTCTTACCATAAGATTATGTTTACATATGATGTTAAAAACCGAAGTAGAAAAGTAATCTATGTTTATCTGGTAGCAATTTTGAAAAATAGAGAAGCGTATTTTTAAAAAAAACAAAAACCAAAAAACTCTTCTACTGCTTCTCTTGAAAACAGCAGTGCCATTACCTAACCCTAAATCGGCGCACCCAAGTTGTAGCCAACACGGGAGATTCTGGTGCAAAGACTGCACGTTCGGATCTCTCCCCACCCCGAGCACCTCAGGGCATCCCCCACGACCTCCCCCATCCTCCTCCTCGACACTGTGCCAGCTGTAGGAGAGGGAGCAGCCAAAGCCAAGTGGGGACCAGACTCAAGGTGGGGACCAGGACAGGTGAGCCAAGGGCTCCGGAGCAGCTGCCAGCCTGCACACACAGACGGCCACTCGGCCGTGTGCCCCCCTCTGCCCCTCATTCCCGCTAGAGGCTCCCTCACTGTGTTAGCGTTCAGCAAAACTGAGAGCGCAGTGAAACCTATGGATCTCTCTCAGAATAAGATTTTTAAATGCAGGAGATAAATAGCAGGATGACTATATCAAATACCAGAGTATTTTTTAAAGCAGTGTGTGACACAGTCCTGCACCACAAAACCTCAGGAGTGACGACTAAAGGTAACGTGAGGTGTCTGTAGCCACTACCATGAGAAACGAACAGGTCTGGTTCTCTCAGTGGCAAAGTCGGGGGTCCTGCTGACCCGACAGTGGTTGTTGCCACATTCACAATGGAGGAAACGCCGAATTTCAGTCAGAGATTAGTGAAAGATGTTGTCTTTTTGCTATCCAAGTCCAGTGAGCCTCTGAATTCCCTCAAAGCAGGGCCAGGCCTGGGGGAGCCTCCCACACACAGCCACGGGCGGGGTCGGGCCCCCAGCACACAGGTGGGAGAGGGCCTCCGGGTGGGCCCAAGCCACCGGGAGGATTTAGCTAAGGTTCCGGGTCACCACCTGCCTGGGCCACCCGAGGAAAACAGCCATTTTTTTTTAACTCCCCAATTTTTCTGCTTTAAGCCCGAGGGACAGGTAATGAAAAATGACATGTCTTAGGAAAGCCCCAAGTTAGTGTTAAGAGCCTACAGAGCACACAGTGTTTCCAGAAGGGTCTGCCCACCTTTGTCAGTGCAAAGGCCACTGTCCCATCGTCCTCAGTGGAAAGATCAAGCAGCTTCTGGTAAAACGCTTCATCATAAGGCCCGTCTATTTGCAACGTTTTTCTGAAAGAGAAAGCACAAAAAAAACAGGATAGCAAAGCTGCCTGGAAACAGTTTTTAGACAAACTGTTAACAATCACACATCTGCCTTTAAACATCTCAAAGATCCACCTCTTCCCAACAGTAAGCTTTGTTCTGAAGAAGCAATTTTAGACGAAGCGTGTAAGAGCAGAGCCAGGGAGCCTGGGCTGCCTCCTGTTTATGACAAATGGCATCCAGGTCAGAGACGCTAGTGAGCGGAGAGGGGATGGAGGAGTCCAGGTCAACCTGGCCACAAGCCTGCGGCGGAGACCCCAGAGACCTCCGTCCCGGCATGGCTGGCCGGTGGGGCGGGAGCGGCCGGCCAGCTGTGGAGCTGCACTGCCCCCTGCAGGCTCAGCCAACACAGGACGGGGCCACCAGCCAGCCAGCCCCGCTCCTCCTTCACAGACCGCCTGGGAGTGGCTGCGGCTGGATGGGTAGTCCTCCCACTGGGGTGACCCCCTTCCCCCAGCCCCGTCTTGCCCTCAGGAATACTCTGGGCCCACTCTGCCTAGTAGGGGCAGGGGGGCCAAAGGCCTGGGCCTCACCTCTCCTCAGGAAACTCCTCCAGGTACCGCTCAACCCGCCGGTACAGAGGGTAGAGGCCTTCGATGTCCAGCAGGTCCAACATCTGCACCTGGAGGGTTTTGTACAGAAGACAGCCCTTCGGTAACCCCGAGCACTCCGGGCTGTTTTTTCCTACCAAGAACATCGGGAAAACAAGAGGTTTACTGTCAAGGACTGAAGAAAGCCTGGACACGGGCCACACCCTGCCTCACGGAGCTGCTGGGGCACAGGGCCAGGCGCCAAAGACAGGCAGGGGACCCGCGTCCCGCTCTGTGCTGCTCCCTCTCAAAGGCCCTTCGCCCCTCCCAACAGCCCAGACCTCCGTGCAGACATGGCTCTCGCTCTGAATTAGCCAGGCACAGACATGTAAAATGACTACACTGATGTCCCCGAATCTGGGAGACCGCAGAGCCCAGAGCCACAGCCCATGCTGACGGATGGGTGGCTGCGCAGGACAGCAGTCCAAGCCGCCGCTGACAAACCCGCAGCAGGGAGCGGTCATCACAGAGTCAGTGTGGGCACAAAGTCCGTTCCAGACACAAGCGTCCACGGGTCCCGGCCGTGCGCCAGGCGCTGTGCGGGCTGGGAAGACAGGGACCCGGCCCATCTCTCACCCTTGAAGGGGGTAGCCGTGCTCAGTACAGACACTCTGACCTCTGACCTCCCACTGCTGGCAGGACATGCTCAGCCACATGAGACGGTGAAAACACACAGACCCGGCCGGGGGGATCTGCTGAAATTACAGGCTGTGCCAACAGTGGAATACCTACCTCATGGTCAACAGAAATTCAAAAAATACAACTGCTGATACATATTTGGTTATTAGGCAAAAACACCAGATGACAAAGTAGCGTGTGGAACACGATTTGTCGTCCTAGATTGCACACCCCGTGGGTCACACTTATGTCAGCCTGTGTGTCTAGGGAAGGCCTGGAAGCAAAGTCCCAGGTGCCAGTGGCGCTCAGCACCCATCTGTGTCCTTCCAGACACATTCTGTCATCTACTTAAGGGCCCCAACATGGGCATAATTCTACCACAATTTTCTGAAATGATCAGGTATCACTTTTTCAAGAAAAAAAGACTCAAAATTCATTTGTGCTAAGAAAAATTTGGCATGAGGGGCAGACGACGGGTGATCTGCCGTGCCCGGGCATCCACTCGGCAAACACAGCAGCACTAGGAGCCATGCAGCAGGGCCTTCAGCCCGAAACAGGCATGATCTGGGTCCTTCTCATCAGCCCCACGTGGCAGAGGCCTACGTGTGGCGTGGAGCCCACCAGCAGACGGCCAAGGGACAATTGAGGAGCCTGGGAACACGCAAGGTGAAAACTCAAACCTGCTGCCGCCAGGCTGCCTCAAAGCGGGGACACCCACTGAGTCACAGCCAGCCCACTGGCAAATGGGAGGGGCGGGGGCCACCCCACCTCAAAGGGCCCAGAGCTGTGGGACTCCAGCCTTCCGAGCCTCAGCTATCCACCTGCTGGGGAGAAACTACCCCACAGGGTCGCCATGCCGACGAGACGGAGGCACAAGGAAAGCGCTTGGCAAACTATGGAGGACACACAGACGTGGGGGGCGGTGTTTTAGAGGAAAACCCTACAGCCCAGATAAAAGGTGAGGCAGGGAGTCTCCCCAGCAGGGTTGGGAGGCAGGGAGGCCAGCTGTGGGGAGCCCGGACAAGGCCCAGGCTGCTCCCGCAAGAGCTCCGTGAGGCCAGGCAGGACCCTGGCAGGTCACGCCACTCTGCCCCCCCCCCCGCCCCCCACGCCCAGCATGGCCTACCTTGGCGCCGCAGGCTCCTGCCGAAAGGGCTGGCTTCACAGACACGAGGGCCCCGGGGCCCAGGCCCCCGCCTCAGGGCACCCGCCCGGCCCTTGTCCGAGCCACTCAGCAGCACCCGCGTGATGACACGCACCAGCTCCCGGATCACAGCCCTTGTGCAGTGGGGCCCGCCGGCCAGGCCATTGGAAGGGAAGAAGAAGGGCTTCAGGTGGTGTGCGAGCTCGTTCCAGTCGGCCACGGGGCTACGGGCATCTGTGCAGCCGTAGATCAGCTCACCATTCTTCAGGCGGGGGGGAGACAGGGAAATGTCAGCTCCACGGGCTGGGGGCAGAACACCTTTGTCTCTGCCCACTGAGCAGCAGAAGCACTTGACACCTGACATCTGTCTCCGTCTGGGGCCCCTGAACACTGTGGCCCCCCAAGAAAAAGCACCCCACGCACCGTGTCACTGGCCAAGAGGCAAATCCCACTAGGACATGGAATAGAACAAATGTTCTCAAAAACCAAAGACCGGTCCTGGCCTAAAACACAAACCCTCAGGAGAACGCGGCCCAAAGCCCAAACCCCCAAACCCCCAGCCTGTTATCCGAGAAGCCATGTGACACCCGTTCTCCTGAGGGACACAGTGTCAGTCTGACCCTGAGCAGGCAAACTTCTTGGCCAGTGTGGGTGTCTGTGGGCCACCTGCATCTCGGGGACCTTGTCCCCTGCAACAGGCTGGGCCACACCTCCTGCCGGGGCACGCAAGACTGCCCGTGTCACCAGCGTGGACCGTTTCATCCCCAAGGCCATCCTGCCTTTTAATACCAAATCTAGCAAAGACACTCCCATGGCACCAACATCCCCAGGGCTGTGAGCAGGGCCGCCCAGTGGGCTGACCCTGTGACCCGAGGGACCCTGATCCCCGCACGCCTGAGCAGTACCCAGCCACAGGGGAGTGACCGACTCCTTGTCCCCTGGTTCCCTCATCTGAGAGATGGTGTGGTCAGCAGCCTCCAGACAGTCCCCAGTGGTCCCCTGACACTCACATCCTGTAGCCCCCTCCCCCCGTGCAGCAGGAGCAACAGCACATCGCTGACAAGACCACATTATGAAAGATGCTTTGGCTTCCCTCTCACGCCTCTTCTTAAGCCACGTGGCCATGCTGCGCAGCCCCTGGAGCCCCCCCACCGCCCTCTGCAAGGAACCAGGGCGTCCTGCCCACGCCTGAGCCCGGCCTCAGGCCCCAGTCAAGATGTCACAGAGGACACGACCCCAAGAGGGACCCAGAGCCAGCTATGCTGCTCAATTCCAGGCCACGGAAACCGTGAGAGCCGGTGTGTGGCTGTTACGCAGAGGTGGATAACACAGAGGAGGACGGTCACTGTCCTGTCCCCAGGTGGCACATGAGAATCAATTCAGCCCACGAGGTGTGGACTGGGCATTCATCCCTCATCCGGGTCCTGGGATGCGGGAGTGTGCATGACACCTCCTGGGGTGTCTCCTGTCACGTGTTGGAGCAAGAGGCACACAACTGAGGTCACTGCTGGCCACAGGACCCGGGGAAGCCATCGTGAGACAACTGACCCTTGAGATGGCCTTACAGCAGGAAGAAGGTATGCCAGGCAAAGGGCAAGCAGGAGCTCCCGGTGGGGAAGGAGACCAAGGCGAAGCGCTAAGCAAAACCGGGCACTGGGCTGCCACCAAGAGACGGGGCCAGGGCTGGGCCTGTGGTCTGTGCAGGAGCCGCCGCGGCCCACGAAGCTGCCCTCCTCCAGGCCTGTGAGCCACTGAGTGACTGCTGGGCAGCAGAAGCCTCTTCTCCCCCGTGTCTAAAATCCACACAAGTACAGATGAATGTGACATCAGTGGAGTGCCATTGTCCCAGGCTCCATGACAAGGCGCCATGTCCCCCACAAGTGTCCAGTGTTGGGGTGGACACAGCCACAGCTGTGGAGTGTGTGCGGAACACTCGGGCACACAGGGAAGAGGCTCCCACGGCGGATGGTGGCGGCACCAGCCACGGCCCGGGAAACAGCCCACACCTGACCTTGGGAACCAAAGCCCGGCTCGAGCGGCAACGGCAAGCGCAGGAACGCGCTCTGTCGCTCCAGACGGTGTTTCGAAAAGCCCTCCTGGGTCACTTCTCTTCATCCCGGCTCCAGGCCCCGGCCCCAGAGCAGGCAGTCAGCAAAGGATCTGCTGGGCAAGCCGCCCTCCTCACTGAAGGTTCCAAACCAGCCCCCGGATGAAAGAGAATGTATCCTTAGGGTTTAAATATAAAATCCCTACAGTCTTTATAACAATTAAAAATAAAAACGGACTGTGAAAGAAGCCCTTTTTCTAGATTTGGGGAGGTGGAGGCAGACAGGCTCAAGTCTATTCACTCTGACCAGATTTCTGAGCCGGATGGGGGAAAGCAAGTCAAGAAGAGGCTCCCCGCCCACCGTCCCCAGCTCACTCTGAGCGACACCCGTGTGCAGAGCCGCGGCGTCCGGCCGGGGCAGGACACAGAGGGCCCAGGGCTGTCAGCATACAACAGCCCTGTTTCTCCACACAGATGCAGTGCTCGCAGGCCTGGACCGCGCTGCAGACTCTCCCTCACACGAAACGTCTAAGGGGACGCACCCGGGGCAGGGGTGACGGGAAAGGAGATGGCCAGGGAGATCCAAGCAGACACATTCCAGCACAGGCCACACTGAGCCCTCCTCCAGCGCTGGGCCAGCCCTGCTCCCTTCACCGCCTCTCCTCTGTGGAGACTTTGACTCCTGCCGGCAGGCAACCACAGAGTCTCGGGAAGCCGGGTCAGGGGGCCGGCAGGTGGCAGAGAAGGAGCGGAAGGTGCCGGAGCCGATGGCGAACGCTCCCTGTGCAGAACCCGCCCCCACCCCCACCCCCCCACCCCCCGGCCAGGACGGCATGATGAGAGCCACGGGGCTCTGAGAACTCGCTCGCTGACAAGATCTGGGAATTACACGTTCCCTCCATCAACTGCGAACAAAGGTGCAGGTGTGGCCGCTCTCTCAGAGACGCACAGAAGGGCCCCTGGGACACAGTCCGATGGAGTCAAGGCCATCCTGTCCCAGAACCAGAAGCGGGCTGTGTGCATGCATCCAGGGAGCCAAGGCCGCCCAGTGGTCCAGGAGCTAACGTCCCACACTCTAGGGGTCACAGGATGCCACGCCTGTGGAACGAGGCTTGGAAAAAGGACCAAAGGACTTTGTGCCAAGGCAGCCCCAGCCCAGGCACCCTCATCTGCCAGGACCAAAGTTCCGGGGGTTCGCCCAGCCCAGTGTAGACACCCACTGGCCCCTCCACAGAAGTGCCACCAAAGAGAAGCAACTCTTACCTTAAATATTTTTAAGTTATTCTGAGCTTCCTGTAATAAGCTCTTCAAGGCAAAGTGCATTCTCTGCTTATTTCTAAAAGGAAAAGACACTATCGATAGAATGACAAGCAGCGTTTGCTTTCACCCGCCTGTGGCTCAGGGGACTGGACTCAGCGGATGTGCCTGTGAGAGCTGCTTGGAGGCTTCGGGCTCTGGGGGCTAAGGAGCCATAGGCCCCCAGCCTTTCTCAGGGAGGACCCCCATCACTGCCCCCAACCCCCCTCTGCTCCCCAGCCACTGCCTCCCACAGCTGAGCTGACCCCAGGCAAGAATCCTGGGCTCTGCCCAGGACCCTGACTACCAGCCGGTGAGTGGCCTCCCTCCCCCCGCACCCCCACCCCCACGAAAGGCAGCACAAAGGACAAAGGAGAAGTACCCTCTTACCCTGAGTAGAGGTCGAGGGGACAGTATTTACTTATCTGCTTCCACTTTCCGGTTGCCACCTGTGAAGAAAGCACCGTGTGCTATAAATGACCGGAGAGGGCAGTTCGCGGCCAATGCTCCCCTGAGATGACGAGGGCAGCACCTCCAGGGGCACATCATCACTAGTGGGGGCCGGGGCTTGACTCCAACCCCTGGAACCCTCAGCCCTCCTCTGAGCCTCGGGGCTGCCAGCCCAGCCCTCCATACGAGCAGAGAAGCTGGCAGCCAGGACCTTTTCAAAATGACACAGCAAAAGCTGCCTCTTTCTGCAGCCAGCAGCACACAGTCTCACAAAATGACACAGCTAAATTCTGGTAATCAGATCAACAAATCTTTACAATTGTAATTGTCAGGAAGAGGAGGGTGTGGCTAACAAGTAATTTCACGTTTTGGGGGAGAAGATAAATTGGCACAACCTTCTGAAAGTCAACTTGCTGGTTTCCATCAAATTTTAAACGTGGGTATCCCCTGACTTGGCAAATCCATGAGGAGTCACGAGGTCAAGGATGTTCACTGCAGCCTGACTGTAATAGTGAGGTCTGGAAACAACTTCACGGGGCATCTGCTCTCATGGGCCTGGACGGAGAAGGCCACGCGCTAATGAAGGAATGAATAAATGATATCCAGCTACTTACAGAAAGAGGCAAAATGAAAAATCACCAACATTTATTCAAGGAAAAAAGTTGCTAAGTGGAAATGATGTTACTTTGCTTCAAAAAAAAAAAAAGCGTGCCTCCATATGTGCATATATCCAAATACACGTTGAAAAAGCCTTTGAGGGTACACAACGAACAACCCTCAAAGATTAGTTAAGTGAAAACAGCAATCAGCAGAGCAACTACTTATGGCGAGATCCGTATTTGCTTTATGAAAGTGTATGTGTCCATGCAGGTGCAAGCACACGCCAGGGTACACGTGGCCGAGGCACCATCTCATTCCCACTCGGTGACGTGTGTCTGTGCGGCACAGACAAGTCTGCGAGGGTGTGCCACCCGACAACACGGGTTCCCTCGGAGACCGTCCGTATTTTATCAGTTAAATCAGCAGGCACTGCTTCATAGTAAAAACCAGCTCTTAAAAAATCCATCAAGTGAATGGTGAGTGAATGGTGACAATGAAGACCTTCTCCTAAAGGGAACGGCTCGCACACCTTCTTTTCCCTAACAGCCTAGAAAGTCTCAACAGCACAAAGAAAAGACGGGGTGAGTCAGCAAAAGTGGAGTAAAGTCCTCTGGAAATTCTCTCCTCCATGAGGGCAATGAGAAAACCGGCAAACTGTCAGAATCAAAACTTTCAGAATTCTGAAAATTAACCAAAGGCTTGCAACAATCTGGGGAGCATTTACTCAAGAAAAATGGCCAACTCTAGGAACACTGAGCTTTGTGGCATTTTTAATGCTCTGTTCCCACCCCTCTCTCTAGTTCCAGGGAAACCTTAAAAACCAACAACCCTAATCCTGGTGAAAACAGAAGCCTGGCAGCCTCCAGAGGGGGCTCCAGAAGTTTCTCCAAACCTTCGTTCCCAAAGAATGGTCATTATGTGACCTATCCCTTGATTTCCCATCTTCGTCACCCGACTCAGAGCTCACCAAGTGCAAAAGGGGCATTTTCCCAAGGGGCATTTGTGAAAACTAGCACAGGTCACTGTTCAACTCATGGATACCTGAGAGAGTGGATAACAGTTCAGTAACAGAAAAGTTGTGGCAAACAATTAGGCTAACCTAGAGCTAAAAAAGAAAAAGCTGAGGAATGAGATATACACAGGGCTTTGGAAAGCTCCAGCATAACCTGGGCACCTACAAGGCTCTGGAAGGACCTTAAAAGGCCCCCACCTTCTGCTGCTCTGAGGTTCTGAGGAAGTGCAGGCTAAGCAGAGTTGCAGCTGCCATGCTGAGTGTTGACGGCGGGCCCTGTGTGCACACAGAGCCCCTCAGCAAATACTTACTGGTCGAAGGCATTCAGGAAAATCTCAGTGCTGAAAAAGTGTCAACCAAGAGTTTTTCATCTATAAAACTACCCTTTAAAATGAAGGAGTGATTAAGACACTGCCAGATAAACAATAACTTAAAAAAATTGTTGTTAGCTAACCTGCCCTACAAGAAATACTAAAGGGAACCCTTCAGGCTGAAATGAAACGGCCCTAGACAGTGACTGGAATCCATGTGAAGAAATAAAGAGCACAGCACTAAAGGAACTACACAGGTAGGTAAACATGAAAGACAATATAAATACACTCTGTTTGTAATTTTTTGATCCCAACCCCTTTAAAGACAGAATGTCCGCCCCATGGCATAAGGCAGTCGTCAAGCATCTGTATTGACAAGCATACTGTGTACAAAGATTAATTTGTGAAGGGGAAGTCAACAAAGCCACAAGGAGCAGAGCTTTTGTAAACTCGTATTAACTGAGCTAGACTGTTTAGCTTAAGAGGTTAAATTAATGAGTGACTAGACAGAAAATTAACAACAAAAGACTTGAACCACACTCTAAACCAACCAGACCTAACAAGCATCTAGACAGCCTGCACCCAGCAAGAGCGGAACACACGTTCTGATCAAGCAAACATGGAACATTCCCAAGGAGACATGAAGTCATACAAATATTCTCCAAACATGAGTGAAATGAAATTAGAAATCAATAGCAAAAAAAAAAAAAAAAAAAAGACAGAAACTCACAAATATGAGAAATCTAAACACATTCCTCATCATCAATGAGTCAAAGAAGAAATCAACAGGGAAATCAGAAAACTGAGACAGAATGAAAATACAACATACCAAACTTTATGGCAGGCAGAGAGAGCAGGGATTACATGGAAATTTATACTTATAAACACCTATATAAAAAAGAAGAAAAATCTCAAATCAATAACCTATGTTTATACACTAACAAACTAGAAAAGTAAGGCACCCTAAATCCAGTGCAGACAGAGGAAGGAAATAGTAAAGATTAATGCAGAAACAGATGGAATGAGGCACAGGGAGAAAAATGAAGAACAAACCGTACGTTCGTTGTTTCTTTGAAAAGATCAACAATTATTACAATCCTTTGGCTAGATCAAGAAAAACGACTGAAACAAGAAAAGAAAGAAAGGATGTTACTACCAACCTTGCAGAAATAAAGAAGAATTTTAGAGGAATATTATGAACCAACAAATTAGACAAAATGCATAAACTCTTAGAAACACACAACTACCAAAACTGAGTCAAGAACAAACAGAAAATCTGAACAGAATAATGATAAAAGACTGACTCAGTAATCAAAAATCTTCTGACAAAGGAAACCCCAGGACCAGGTGACTTCACTAGGTAATTCTACCAAATGACTAAAGAAGAACCAATACTCAAGGTCTCCCAAAAAATTAGAGGGGAGAGAAGGAAACACTTCCTAACTTACTCTATGAAGCCAGTTATCACCCTGGTACCAAAACCAAACAAAACATCACTAGAAAAGATTACTGCAGGCCAGTATGTCTTAAGAAAAAACCTTCAATAAAAACAATAAAAACTAACCACATTTAGCAGCATATTTAAGGGTTTATACACCTATAATAAAGTGGGATTTATCCCAGAAATACAAGGGTGGTTCAACATATGAAAATCAATGTACTGACCACACTGATAGGAAAGCACCTCAGGACCATCTCCATAGATGTAGGACAAAATCTAATAGTCTTTCATAATTAAGAAAAACAAAAAACTCAAAAAGAACATCTATGACCAGCTCATGGTGACATTACACTCTGTGATGAAAAACTGACAACGTCCGCCTAAGATCAGGAACAAGATAAGGGTGTCCACTCTTGCTTGTACACAATATTGTACTGCAAGTTTTTTTTTTTTTTAACGCTTTATTTATTTGTCAGAGAGCGAGCGAGCCCAAGCAGGGGGAGCGGCAGGCAGAGGGAGAAGCGGGCTCCCCGCTGAGCAAGGAGCCTGATGCAGGACTCGATCCCAGGACCCTGGGATCACGACCTGAGCTGAAGGCAGACGCTTAAGGGACTGAGCCATCCAGGTGTCCCTGTACTGCAAGTTCTAGCCAGAGCAGTTAGGGAAGAAAAACAAAGGACACCCAGATCGGAAAGAACGAAGTAAAATTATCCTTATTTGCAAGTGATCTGATCACGTATACAGAAAATCCTAAAAAACTACCACAACCAAAAAAACAAAAAAAATACAGCAAAGAAGCAGGTTCATCAAGGGTGACAGGATATCAATGTACAAAAAAACAACTGCATTTCTCACCTCACGCCCGTTAGAAAACAAACTAGCAAGTGTTGGTAAGGGTGTGGGCAAGTGGGACTTTCACGTCCCGGGAAGGAACGTGACATGGCCCAGGTGCTGTGGAAAACAGTATGGTGGCTCCTGATAATTAACAACAGTTCCCGTAAGACCAACAACCCTACTTCTGGGCATACAGTCAGGAGAACTGAAAGTGGAATCTCAGAGATACCTGCACACCCGTGTTCACAGGAGCATTATTCACAAAAGCCAAAAGACAGAAGCAACCCAGCGTCTGTCACTGGATAAATGGATTAAAAATGGGGTCTATATAGTCAACAGCCTATTAGTCTTAAAAAGGAAGGAAATTCTGACATACTTCACAACATGGATGAACCCTGAGAACATAAGTGAAATACAAATCCTGCATAACTCCATTTCTGTGAGGAACGATGGCAGTGAAATCACGGAGGCAGCAACGAGGCTGGCGGCTGCCGGGAGCTGAGGAAAGCTCAGTGTGGAGTGTTTACGTGGACAGAGTTTCAGGCTGGGCTGAGGAGAAGTTCTGGAGCTGGATGGTGCTGACGGTTGCACAACAACGTAACTTAATGGTTAAGATGGTAAGTTTTGTTATGTGTGTTTCACCACAACTAAAAATATATATTTAAAAAATCAATTATATTTCTATGTAATAAACAACCTGAAAATGAAAAGAAAAATACCACTTAAAACAGCATCCAAAATAATAAAACTTAGGGATAAATTTAACAGAAGAAGTATAAGACTGACACACTGAAAACTGTAAGATAGCGCTGAACGAGATTAAAATCCTGCATAAATGGAAAAACACCCTGTGTCCACAGAACACGAATCCCGTTAAGGTGGTGACACCTCCCAGATTGATTTGCAATTCGTGGATCCCATCAGAACGCCCAGCTGGTTTCTTGAGGGAAGAAAGAAAACTCTATTCACAGATGGCATGATCCTGTATGTAGAAAATTCCAAAGAATCTACAAGAAAGCCGCAAAGCTGCAGGATACAAGACCAACATACAAAAGTCAGCTGTGTTGGGTGCCTAGGGGGCTCCGTCGGTTACCTTCTGCTCGGTCAAGACGGCAAGGTCCTGGGACTGAGCTCAGCGGGGACTCTGCTTCTCGCTCTCACACTGCCCCTCCCTCCGCTCGTTCTCTCTCTCTCTCTCTCTCTCTAGTGGATAAAATCTTCAAAAAAATTTAGCTGTGTTTCTATATGCCAGCAATAAACAGTCTGAGAAGAAAATTAAAGAAGTAATTGCATTTATAATCATATTTACAATATCCTGAAAGAATATCTAGAAATAAATTTTAACCAAAGTGGTAAAAGACTTGCACCCTGAAGGCTATAAATGTTGCTGAAAGATATTTTCAAAGTCGTAAGTAAGTGGAAAGACGGCCTGTGTTCATGGATTGTAACTCGTAATACTGTTAAGACGGCAGTACTACCCAAAGTAACG
>NW_024426008.1:28670821-28720531 GCF_017311325.1 Ursus maritimus | reverse complement strand
TTTCTGTCAAAATCCCAATGATCTTTTTTTGCAGAAATGAAAAATCCAATCCCCAAATTCATATGTAACTATAAGGAGTCCCAAAAAGCCAAAACACGAAAAGGAAGAACAAAGCTGGAGGACTCAAACTTCCTGATTTCAAAACGGCCTGCGGAGCTACAGAATGAAACAAAGGGCCATCCTGGCGTAAGGACAGACGTGCGGGCCGACGGAGCAGAACACGGACAGACGTGCGGGCCGACGGAGCAGAACACGGACAGACGTGCGGGCCGACGGAGAACACAGAGCCCGGACAGAAACCAGCACATTCGCAGCCGCGAGACCTTCGGTGAGGGAGCCAAGACCGTGCCCTGGAGAAAGGACAGTCCTTCCACCCAATGGCGCTGGGGAAACTGGGATTAAATGCAGAGGACACTGGACCCCATCCCCCTTCGAATACAAACATTAACATAACATGGATCAAAAACGTACGGGAAAACCTTCATGACCTTGATTTAGGCGATGATTTCTTAGCTATGACACCAAAAGCACAGGCAGTAAAAGAAAAAGAAAAACTAAACTTCAGTAAAATTAAAAGTGTTTGTGCATCAGAGGGCACTACTGACAGAGTGAAAAGGTAACAGAATGGGGGAAGATATTGCTAATCACATATCTCATAAAGGATTAATACCCAAAATATATACAGAACCCCTAAAACTCAACAACAAAAAGTAACCCAATTCAAAAATGGGCAAAGGACTTGAACCGAGATATCTCAAAAGAAAACATACAAATGGCCTATGAGCCGGTGACAAGGTCTGCAACATCACGAACCATCAGGGAAACGCGGATGAAAACCCCAGTGAGGGGCCACGTCGTGCCCCCGAGGGTCCCCTATAATCACAAACAGGGACAACAGCAAGTGCTGGCGAGGATGTGGAGCCATCAGACCTCATGCGTGGCTGGTGGGAATACAGAATGATGTGAGAGCTGTGGAAAGAGCTTGTTTTGCTCAAAAAATTAAACACAATTTCTCGAAGACCCAGCAAGTCCACTCCTAGGACTCAGCCCACGAGAACAGAAAGCAGTGACTCAAACAAGCACGTGCACGTTCACAGCAACACTACTCTCAACAGCCGACAGGCAGCAATGACCCACACGTCCGTCAAGAGATGAATGAACAAGACGTTCCCATTCAGTACGAGCGGTCGACCACGCTACAGCGTGGATAAAACCTCAAAACCGTGATGCTCAGGGAGGAGGCCAGTCACAAAGAGGCCACGGCTGCAGGATTCCACTTGCAGGAAACGTCCAGAAGAGGCAAATCCCCAGGGGCAGGTGGCTGCCAGGGGCTGGCCAGATAGGGGACTGGGGACTGACTGCTAATGGGGTCAGGATTCTGTGAGGTGACGAAATGCTTCTGGGATTTGAGGATGACGGTAGCACCATCATGCGAATTTACTGAACTCCACGAACTGGACACTTCCAGTGGGCGACCTGCAGACGCCCCCCGCCGGCCTTACCTTGAGGTGCTGGTGCATGCAGTAGCGGCACACCCGGCGCTTCACCTCGTGCGTCACGTCACTGGACAAAGGAATAAACCCGCATTTGGGCTGCAAAATCAGCAAGTAAGGAAGAAAAGAATGTTTAGGGACCAATCCCATACCTTCCAGAAGATGAGATAACGGAGCGTGATACCCAGGAGAATCGGTGAGATTTTACGTCCCCCAGAGTTGCTTTCATCTGCAGCCCCGGTGGGAACGGACCCCTCCCTCAGCACGTCACACCCGATCCTGGCCGCCACGGAGTCCGAGGCCAGAGCTCTCATTGGGGAAAACCACAGGTGCCTCCGTCACGGACTAGACCAAGCACAACCCAGAGCCGCCTTCCTTCTGTGACAGGATGCGACAGGAGAGCCTCGAGGAGGGGGCCTGCCCCAGCTCCCAGCTCTAAGAAGCAGAACCTCATTTCCCTGGACAAGAAGTGACCAGGAAGGCCCATCTAACAGCTGTTAGGCTCCCGGAACACCTGCTGCCTTTTATTTATTTATTTTTGTTTATTTTTTGAGAGAGAGAGAGAGAGACCACGCACACGCGTGAGCAGGGGACAGAGGGACGGGGGAGAGGGAGAGAGATCGTAAGCAGGCTCCACACCCAGCACGGTGCCCGACAAAGGGCTCAATCCCATGACCCCAAGATCATGACCTGAGCCGAAATCAAGAGTTGGACGCTTAACCGACTGAGCCACCCAGGCGCCCCCATCTGCTGCCTTTTAAAACTACAGTGTCGGGGCTCAAGACTATGCTGCCTGTCGTCTGAGATGCGCGACACTCACCCTCCGGTTGGGCAAGCAGGACGTCAGTCCACACAGAGCACCTGGGGGTGTGAGTGCTCAGGGCCACGGGGTCACCCAGAAAACACTGCCACAGAGGTTTGGAGGAAGGAGACAGACAACGGCCTGGGACATCTGGGAGGCTTCCTGAGGGGGACATGGGCACAGCGGGCAGCAGAGCTGAAGCCAGGCCCTGGCCCTCCTCCACCAGGGGGACAAACCAGGGCTCTGAAAGTCGCACAGACTCTGGGCCTCTGGGGAGATCTCTCCTGAGTAGGAAGCGAAGGAAGAGAGCACCACCCATCAGACGGGCACCACGGGAACTGAGCTCCTGGAGCGCACTGTGGTGTCACCAAGCAGCCAAGGGGCACGGCTTGGAAGGAGGTGAGGAGGGGGCCTGGCGAGCAGCATCCTCCCAGGAAAACAGGGAAGGCAGGACCCAACACAATCCCTTCTGCGGCAGCCCCCTGCCAGCTCCACGTGCCAGCACCAGGAATGGGCCTAGAGCTGAGGCTCTGTCCAGTGGGGGGACCCAGAGCAGCAAGGTGCAGGTGACAGACATGGAGGAGCAGGAAGCAAGCTGAATCGAGGGGAGTTGGGGGCCAGGAAGGGGCCGTAAGGCCCAGCATGGGGACCCCAGGAGCTTCTGCTGCAAAGTGCACTCCAGGCAGAGACTCACAGACCCTCGTTCTCCTTCCCCCACATCTTCCCCCTGATGCAAGTTCACCTTGATCTCTACACACAGAATCGGCCGGTGCTCTGCAAAATGGTAGGTCTGAAGTCTGGCCAAATTGGGAAGGCACAGGGCATAGCCACTGAGAGTGTCCAGGTCCTTGTCACAGCGAGATTCTGAAAGACAGAGCCAAGAGAAGACCTGAGAATCAGCACAGGACAGACAAGATGACCAATGGCAACACGTGGACTCCTGCGGGGGAAGGCTCAGCCCTGCCCAAGAGAGGCAGTGGCCTCCGACCTCTGAGAGCCCCTCCAAGCCTCAGGAGGTCCTGCCTAAGGAGTGTTTATCTGGGGACTCTGGGTCACGCAAGTGTAACACTGTGATTCACGGCGGGGGTCTGGACCCTGTGGAACCGGCTCCGCCGCCAGAGCGGCGGCCAGCTGTGTCTGTGTGCCCCAGCCGCACCCCAGGCTGGCACTCGTCCTCCATGTGGTCACACCTCATCGCCAGAAGCAAGCAGGGGCGCACAGGTCCAGTGGAGAAGCCGCCCGGGAGCTCAGGCAGGTGTCTCTCAAACATGCCCCAGAGCCTCTCCCCTGGTCTGGTTGTCACCTGCGTCCCTCAGTGCGAGAAGCCTTAGCCATGAGGATAACGGGGAGTTCAGGTCCTTCTAGCAAATCATCGGACCCAAGGTCATTGGGGGGGTCCCCAACTGTGTAAGTGTTGCCAGAAGTGGGGGTGGTCTTGGGGACCTCCCCCACATCTGCAACTCCCTTGGCCCAGGAGCTGAGCGAGGAGTTCCCTCAGAGCCCTCCAACAGCTGCTTCCTGGGTCCACCCGCCAGACGCGGGGCCCAGGAGCCACACAAGACGCAGCCTCTGGGCCCCGGGGGGAGTCAGCCTTCCTCCATGCACGTCATGAGGGCAGTAACAAGGCATTACTACAGTGAGGGACAGCTCTCACGACTGCCACGTCGGATACGTTTAATGGATAATTATGAAACAAAATGACGATGCAGAGCGCCCAGAGCAGGCACCAGTCTGCCCTCATCTGGGGAGGAACAGCCGAGACCCAGTCCTGCTGGGGTACGTCAGTGGCCTCCTTCCCCACCAGAGCCCTGCTCCGCACAGCACCCCACACGAGGGGCTCCGGGGCACAACTGTCCTGCTTGCTTTCTATTTCCGAATCACGGAAGGGCCACCTGCCCCCACGGACACCACATCCGGTCTCTGGCTGAAAGGACAAGCTCTCGTGTGCTCAGCGTCACTGCTGCCACGAGCAAGTGCAGGAAGGCGCGGAGGCGGTAGAGAGGCTGTCACCCACTGCGATTCTCGTCTGTCCACTGCCTGCAGGACGATGAGCACGCAGGTGCGTTCCCGCTCCTGGGCGACAGTCTGCTGGACCGCCGCAGCCGCCCTCCCCACCCTAAGTCTGCGCTACGCCAGCTCCCCTTCGGTCCCGAATGCATTTCATGGCTCAGATGCTCTCCGCAGGGAGGTGAGTATCTGACGCCCAGAACCGTAGTCACGCACCCCAAGCACTTCCAGCTAAGAATTAAGTTTCCGGCAGCAGAACCGCTGAAAACTACATCGACCTAACACGAGTAATGTGTTAAACATTTTCCAAACGGAATATTGAAATCGCCAACAGAATTTGCAAGCTCGAGGTCTTACCTGGTCTTTCAGACTGTATCTTTAAACAAAGCTGTTTCACGAAATCTAAAGGCAGCTGAACCACCTCCTGTAAGAACAAGTACGAAACACTCAGTGCGACAGGGTGAACGCAGCTTAACGCCACACAACTGCACACTCAAAAACGGTGAAAATGGCAGATTTCATCTTATGCAGATTTTACGTTAAAAAAATTACTCAGTATGTGGGTTTAGGAATAAAAGCTGCCCCGTTGTTTTGAGTACGCAACCAGATCAAACAGACACGAAGGTTTCTGCGCACAGAGCGGCAGGCCCTCCTCAGAGCACTGGCTTCCACGTCGGTCACCACGCCTGCGCCTCGGCTCCCACACCGTCCGGTGCTCACCCAGTGCGAGAAGAAGTCCCGCCAAGACAGGAGCGCGGGAGCAGATGGGATCCACCCGGAGCCACAGGTGACTCAGCTGCTCTCAGCACAGCGCCCACCAGCCCCCTTGCCTACGTCAGTCACCAAGGTAAAAAGTAGAACTGCATTTCTTTAAACAACCTTAAATTCCCAATTTTACGATGAGTTCTATTTTAGGCATCCTTAACCCTTGACTACATTTACCAACCCTTGATTCAGACTCCTGAACCAGCGTGAACCACACCATCCTGCCTGACGGACTGACAGACGGATGGACAGAAGGACAGCAGTCGTCAGCAGGGCAGGCGGCCAGCACCTGCACAAAGTATTAACTTAGGAAGAACCACAGTTAAGACCACAGAATTCCTCTCCCGGAAGTGTAACATGGATGGCGTAGCCACACCTGCGTCCCTGCTGACGGGACCTGCCCTCGAAGGGGTGCAGGGACAGCTGCAGAGAAGGACGAACAGCCACCAGCCTAGAGGGCTGGCAGGTGAGCAGCATGTCCACGGTCTTCCAGACGCTCCCCCAGGAGAACAGCATCCCTCACTTATCATCACATCAAGTTCAAATAGGAAATCAAGGCTGCCCCGGTGGCATTCGCCTTGGGAGAACTAGGTCCACAAAAGCAAGGCCACACTTCTAAAATGCCATCAGTGTCTCAACCCCCGCAGTTCTAAGATGCAAGACCTGAAGGCACCAGGGAAACAGCCTCTTCCCTGTTTCCTAACCTCCAGCACCCCTGCAGACAGGCCCAGACCAGTCCCCAAACCCGGCATGACGGGTGTGCCTGTCACTCCGTCTGGGCCTCACTCCCGCGCAGGCCTGTCTATGTCTTGTCCCAGGACACAGGGGAGGGAAAGGCTCTCGCCAGGACTCCACCCCCTCCTTCAGCAACTGGCGTCAGCAGTCAGTGTCTACACATGTTGGTTTTGCCTGAACGTGGCCTTGTGTAGACCAGAGATGTCACATTCCTGCATTTCAACCGCGCCAGGGCCCAGGTCCAAGAAAGAAAAAGCAGGCTATGTTTCACTTTTGCAGTGTCTTCATGCAGAGGACGAGTGTCAGTGGGGTGGATATTCCCGGGATGTGACCTTGTGGGCTCACCTCATTTGCCCAGAGCCCTACCCACTGTGGACAAACACAACGCCACCTGGAGCCAGAGCGCATCCTGGACCCTGGGGGTACATCCTGATGCCGTTCCCACCTGCCAGACCACCGTCGGCTGGGACCCTGAGCTCCCCGCCGCGCTACGGGCCCCTCCTGGGAGAAAGGTTTAGAGCAACCCCCAAGTGCTGCGAACCAGAAAAACGCCCTCTCCTCAAGGAGAAAGCTGGCAGTCGGCATGGCTGCATTTGCTGAGACACCATCCAGGCCGGTCAGAGACACGGGGCTCCCACAGCCATGGGTTTCTGGCCTTCACAATTCAACTGGACAGCTGGGGACCTCACCAGGACGGCCCTGGGCACTCTCACCCTTGTGTAGCCCCGTACCGCCCAGGGCTGACCTCT
This sequence comes from Ursus maritimus, assembly GCF_017311325.1. Lineage (NCBI taxonomy): Eukaryota > Metazoa > Chordata > Mammalia > Carnivora > Ursidae > Ursus > Ursus maritimus. Next base: position 28,713,980 of record NW_024426008.1, on the reverse strand, counting down.
GAGGCCAGCAGGATGCCGTGGAAAGGAAAGACCCAAGTCCAGGACAGGTCATCTCTCAGACCACTAGCTGGGACAGCCAGGGCGACGTCGTACAGACGCTCCGAGCCCTTCGCTGAGCCTATATCAGGAGGTACTGAGGCCCCCCGGGCAGCAGCCAGCACCGCCCTGCCAGGTCCACAGCAGGCCCACCGGGGAAGCAGAGGACCCCCGGCAGCAGAGGGCTCAGTGATGCCGTCCGGATCCGCCCTGAGAGCTTCACCAAGCTGGAGCCCCCTCTTGCCGGCAGGGTGGCGGGGACCAGGGGTCCTGGCTGATGTAGACCTCATGTGGTCTCTCTGAGCCTCACGTTTCTCAGCTAGAAAATGGGACTAGGACTACCAGCTCCATGCCTCCCGTGTAACCCTGGAGAGAAGCGCTTGGAGACCGGAACACAAGGGCTGTCAGGAAGCACGAAGGTCCAAACTACAGTCAAGAAGCTGGTACTACTGACACGAAATGTGCCTGTGAATTCAGACTGTGTAAATCAAGGTCACTCACCCCACAATGGACATAGGTCTCCCCCAAAAACTCTTTCATGACATTTTTGCTGAAGTCCACTATGTTCTGTAGGTGTTGAAATATTTCTTCTGAGGTCTGTAAAAGAGAAGCACAGGGAGGCCTCAATGACCAGGGCAGCAACCGGCACCACGCAGGGCTGCCATGTCGTGGACACACACACACCAGGTGCCCGGGCCTCAGGGGAAGGGGAGCCTCACCACGGAGACCGCCAGACCCACCGGAGCTCCCGTCCTGCACCTCCACACCCCCTGCCCTCCTCCCACCCAGGACACGCCCCTAACCAATAGACTTTGAAAATCTTTCCCAGCCAAAAATCACCAGCTATTTTGATTTTGGGCCTCAGCAGCCAAGTGTAGACTATTTCCACCCCCGTCAGAGGCTCTTAACCCAACAGACTGTGAGATCTGGGGGAGAAAGGAAACCAGCCCTGAGTCCCCTCACTCTGGCCCAGGGCAGCAAGTCCCAGGGCAGACGGCAGGGCTCTCAGGCCAGCAGGCTGCGGGCTCTCAGAAGGTCCCGAACTGAGGGGCCCCCCACGCCCCGTACCACTCGCAGACCGCAGCCTGCGTGGGAACAATGCCCGACGGAAAAGCCGGAGTGCTCCCAGGGGCACCGACAGCTGTGGCCACAGAGTTCCTGACAGAAAGCTCTTCTTGTCAACAGAACGACCCCACACAACTCCCCACCACTCACACGGCCAGTGTCGGCGTACCGTTCATAAAATAAAGGCAAACTGTTGCCTCGGAAGATGCTGCCTCAGTGAGTCTGAGCAGGAAACGCTGACAGAGGCATCCAGAGAACGTGGCCTTTCCAGGCGCTGCAGACTGCTCGGGGGCAGGGGTGCTGCGAGCTGCCTGCAGAAGGCTCCAGCTTCCATTCGGTGGAACCACAACACCCTGCACGCCTCTCGCAGCAGCTGAGGCAGCAAACGCCCTCCCGCCCGGGGCCACCTTCCTCCACGCTGACCACACCGTCCTAGGCCCCCCAGCTTTATCCCTCAGTCCCCCTGTGTCCTTCTGCAGGGCCCTTCATTTCCACAGCCATCCACTTCACCTGCCCCCTGGTGAGGGCTCCCGACCAGGAAGAGCGCAGACTCATCTCCCGCACTCTATCCGGGGCCCCTTCCACCCACCCCACCCCCCACTGTGGGGCAGGACCCATGGCCCCTGCCTGCTCTTTTTAATCACCCCCAGACAAACACTACAGCCGCTCCCCAACTGGAGGAAGACAGACACTGCCACTGGGGGACGGCTCGCTGAGCGTGTCCACATGCTTGGGTGACTCAGCAAACAAAACCTGGCCTGCTGTGACTTGTGCCATCGTCCACCAGCTGCACCAACTCACCTGTCACAGCTATGGTCTCACAGATGGGGAAACCGAGCCAGCAGGGTGGCGAAGCTGAGCCCTGGCCCCGGGTGTCCTGGCCACAAGCAGGGCTCTCTGCCCGCTCCTGGCTCAGCACCCAGGACCTTCCCAGGGGTCCCAAAGTGACCCAGGCAGGTCAAAACGCTGGCCCCGCAGGAACTACGGACACCCCACTTTCTGCGCCCAATGCTGTGTCACATTTAAATTGCTACAATTAGCACTAATACTTCTGCATTAGGAAAAAAAAACAAGTTTTCTTAAATAATTGTTTTAATGACGGGGTGGCAAACTCATCAATCTTACCTTCTTCCTGCTTGGAGGGAACTTCAGGAAACGCAGCACCACACAACGCTATCGGGAAATGAAACAAAGTCTGGTCAGTGCCCACCCCAAGCCTGGGGACAAGGGGGTGGTTATGGGGAGGCGGACGAGGCCTGGGTCCCAGGGCAGCCAGGAAAACCGGACACCTCTGGCCCAGCCAGCTCGTTCCCAGGAATCGATCTTACAGAAACAGCTGCGGTGCACGGGAGACTGCAGCTGCTCCAGACAGGCGCGTGGTTCCTAATTCCAGGTAAAATGGAAACAACCCAAGGGGCCAACAACAGCGCCGTGGCTGAACACAGCAGCACGCCGTCCACGCTGCGGAGCGCCAAAACTGAGACCGATGTTCACAGACACAGAGGTGCAGTCGTCATCCACGGAGGAGCGAGGAAAGGCACAAAGGGGCTTCAAACGTACCCGTGCACGTGCATATGGCTACAGCTCCATTCATGTCAAGTTCAAAAGCTCATAAGAGCAAGAGCAAGACCTGGCGACCACCCCGCAGGTGCGTGGGACTGCCCCTGAGGAACGCTCTAGAAGGGGCTGGTCACAGGATTGCGGGTCTATGCGCTCTGTGATAATCAAGCTACATATACACTTACGATCAGGCATGTTTCTGCAGGTTTGTCACACTTCATTTTTAAAAGTTCATAAAACAGGGCACCTGGTGGCTCAGTTGGTTAAGCGAACGCCTTAGGCTCTGGTCATGATCCTAGAACCCCAGGATCAAGTCCCGCATCGGGCTCCCTGCTCAGCGGGGAGTCTGCTTCTCACCCTAACCCCCTCTCCGCTCATGCTCTCTCATTCTCTAATAAAATCTTTAAAAAAGTAAAAAATAAAGTTCATAAAATAAAAAGTTTTAAATAAGGTATACACCCTCGGTTTGTATGAAAAAGTCTAAAAGGACTCATCACCAATGACAGTGTCTCCAGGGAGTAACAACTGGGACAACTTCTTAACGTCCGTCCAACACAAAAGGCCGGGAAAGCGGAGAGCAAGGGACACCTTGGGGAGGCCCTGCAGCCTGACGCAGGGTAGCCTGCAGGGAACTGAGGCGGGGGCCCCACCGTTCATGCCCTCCAGGACACTACGAGAGGGTCTAGGATTTTCACAAGCTGAAAAAGTCAGCGAAGGGGGCATGACACACACACACACACATTAAACCATCTCAAAGCCCACACCAAAGGGCACAACTTCTCAGTTACAAAAGGAACAGAAGGGGCACCTGGGTGGCTCAGTCGTTAAGCATCTGCCTTGGGCTCAGGGCATGATCCCAGGACCCTGGGATCGAGCCCCACATCGGGCTCCCTGCTCCGCTGCAAGCCTGCTTCTTCCTCTCCCACTCCCCTTGCTTCTGTTCCCTCTCTTGCTGTCTCTCTCTCTGTCAAATAAATAAAATCTTTAATAAAGAAAGAGGAACAGAAGCATTCGCTGCTTCGAAGGTCCCAGGCTGGGGGGGGGGCATGTCGTGTGCCAAGCAGCCTGGGAGACGCGCCTGTGACCCACGGAGAACCCACCTCAGCATAGCCTGCCCTAACGCCACAGCCACGTGAATATCTGACGGCGCAGAAAGGGGACTCCAGCCGCCCAAGGGCTTTGCAGCCTTCAACACGGGGGCAAAGGATTTTCTACATGTTGACACTTGAGGTTGAGTAAAAAAGCGGAAAACAAAAACGGACAGGTAGGATTCCCAAGAACCCAATAAAACCATAAAATGGAAGCAAGTACACCAAAGCGGTGACAAAAATTATTCTCTTAGTGGGAAAATATTGGGGGCTTTTCACTTTCTTCCCTCCAATATTCTGTTTTTGGGCTGAGACAGCAAACAGTAATTAGGATCAAATGAGAATGAAAGACCACAAAAACACCACAATGAGGGACAGCTGCCCATGAGAAGCCGGAAGGAGGGAACCCGCAGTGGAATCGAGGCTTCAGGGCCTCCTGGCACAGACGAGGGGGAGGGTCGCCCTGCACCTGCGGGAACCAGCAGGTGCACCGCCTCAGGCCCAGAACACGCTGGGAAGACCGAAAGGCATTGGGGACCAGGCAACATCCTCCAAGGGAAAGGGAGAGAAACGCAACAGAAAGTCACCCCTCGGGGTGCTGCCCCCGGTGCCCCGGCCCTTCTGCTCGTGAGGCCCAGCCACAGCCTAGTCTGTAAGAACACCAGTGACAGAACCCCTGCCCACAGTGTGGTGAGGGCATGCGGGCTGAGGGCCGGGACAGGTGCTGGGCTGACAGCCCCACATAGAGCAGACAGCAGCAAGCCATGTCACAGGGGGCAGTCAGGACGCCACAGGGAGGCCAGACAGGAGGGGCATGTGGGCACAGCAGGGGCCTGCGGCAGGCAGGACATTCTCTTTCCCAAACTCCAGCTGCCTGGTCTATACCCACAGCTGCCACAGGAATAATGCAGTCAAAGATTCAAGCAGGGAGGGGGGGTGGGAGCAAGACCGTGGAGGTGTCAGCCCGGCCGAAATCTGGGGGCCGGACATCTAGGGGCTGGAGCAGAAGGGGCACTCAGGTGGTCCCTGAAGGGATGGAAAATCCGACAGCCAGAAGAGAAGTAGAAGGACTTTTAAGACAAACCCCAACTGCACGGAACACACAGTGCATGGTCCTAGAGAAGCACGAGGTCTGCGGGGAGCCTTCAAGGCCCCCAGCCCTGCCAGGCATCCACACACACGCAGCAAGGCAGGTGCGCCCGTGCTGCGGTCTGGTCCTTCTGCAGGCGACACAGAAACCTGGCAGACGTCCCTGGTCAACAGGGCAACTGCTGTCCGGACTGAGGAGGAAACGCACAGCAGACGGGGAAGCCACCGAGCCACCTTGGGAGACCAGGCCCAGGCGGGCACAGCCCGCACACCAGGACGGCAGAGCTCAGCTCATCCAGGTCGGGGCTGGATAACGAATCGTAACATGTGACTGACTACAGGTGATCCTGGGAACAATTACAGGCAGGGCCACGAGCAGAGCTCTCTGGGGAAGCCTCCCCGAGAAAGAACCGCATCAGCTGTATCGATTTGGATGAGCACCGTGAAAAATTCCAAATAGAAAATAAGCTACTTGTTAAAAAAAAAAATACTAGAGACAACAAAAAGTTAAGATTCTTTAAACTAGATTCAGCAGATAATTAAAGAACGGAGTGGCCCAGGGCTTGGGAAGATGCCATATTCAAAAACAAAAACACAGGGGCGCCTGGGTGGCACAGCGGTTAAGCATCTGCCTTCGGCTCAGGGCGTGATCCTGGCGTTCTGGGATCGAGCCCCACATCAGGCTCCTTGCTATGAGCCTGCTTCTTCCTCTCCCACTCCCCCTGCTTGTGTTCCCTCTCTCGCTGGCTGTCTCTATCTCTGTCGAATAAATAAATAAAAAAATCTTTAAAAAAAAAAAACAAAAAAAAAACAAAAACAAAAACACAAAAACAAGCCCAGATCAGAACCACCACCATCTGTTGCAGCATCTCCATTATGTACGATCTACGAATCAGAACCCTAAACCCAAGATGAGAAGAGGAGGAGTCCGACGGCTCCTGACTGCCTGAACCTCGCATCTTCAGGACCCAGACACCCAGGCCATCAAAACAACAGCAGAGGTAAAGACTCTGACCCCCCTCAGAATCTTAGAAAGGCTGTAAAACCTGAGAAGGCAGAAACGAGCTGCTTCCCTCGCACTTTTGCAGAAGATCCTTGTTGGCAGGTCTTTCGTGTTTACCTGTCAGCAGGGAGGAAGGCATCCCTGGAGCCGAGCGTGATGACCCCCAGGTGAGGGGAGCAGGATGGAGGGCAGCTCGCTCCCACCGCTGGGGACACTTCAGAGACGGAGTAACAAGCCACATTCGCAGCAACCTTCCCAGCACAGGGCAGAGCCAAAGCCACTGAGACGAGAAGGTAAGGAGGTGAGTGCAGACGGAGAAGCAGAGAGAGAAATCCCACGTGGCAGCACGCAGGACAGCAGCCACAGGCTTGAGCACAGCTCAGCGCAAGTGCGACTGGCCGCTAGAAGAGCCACAGCGTCTTTGGGCTGCAGCAGTGGAGGACCAGGCACGCCCACCGGGGAGACGCCCTTGCCTGGGACCCCTCCACCAGGGGTGGGTGCCTGGAGTCCCACTGGGTACGAAGCCGGGCAGGCCACAGCTTCAGAGCAGCACAAAGGTCAGCATTGGACCCAGGGGTGCTGAGCGCCAGGCCCAGGGCGGCAGGTACGGGGCCCCTGGCCCACCGTGGCATGGAGGGGCCACCGGGAAGCATATAGCACCCTGTCAGGAACTGGCCTACCCTCGGGTCTCACACCGCCCAGCCCTCCGAAGCCTGCACTTGGCTCCTTCACACCCAGGCCCCACGGTCTACAAGTCCTGCGCTCCTCAAAGGCTCCCAACCTGCCAGCCCTCGCGGCAGCCTGTCACCCCATGTTCCTTCAGTGCAGATCCTGGGCCTCAGGACTGGCTGCCTGAAGGCACCCCACGTCCTGATGCTGGACAGGAGGGAAAATGGCCTTGGCACTTTTTAAGGACGTTCAGTTTTGAAAGTTGAATGGGAAAGTGACAGTCCCCTGACCCGCAAGAACCCCGGCAAAGCTGCCCTCTCCCTTGGACTGAAGGAGGCAGGTCTGCGGAGCAGGAGCACCGTCCCCTGCGCACACACAGCGGGGCCCTGAAACGCTGCCTCCTGGCCTCTACCCTTCTTTCCACGCCTCAAGGCCCAGGCAAAGCACAAAGGCCTCTCCACATTCAAGACGCACGGTCAGAAACTTCACTTGGTGGGAACGTTTCACCACAAGACTACTTGCAACGAAGAGCTAACAACCACGACGCAGGAATGAGCGTAGCAGAACAAATTTAGACTTAAAATAAGCATGAAGGGCACAGGTCCAGGATAGCCGGATGACTGAGTAGAAAAGGGAAAGGAAACACAAGCCCTAAGAGCCAGGGTGAGCTATGAGGGCGGGACTGCCGGGGGTGGGGGGGTGGTCACCCGAGGCCTCCCAGCTTCCAGCCTCTTTTACTCCGAGTCTGCTCCTCCGTCGGACACTCCTGAAACTCAGTAACTAGCCCCACTCGAAAGGAAGCCTTAGCCTTATGCGACTTTAAGATACACCACCCATCATACTCCGCAACTGAAACATGAGCATTTCTTCTGTGAAAGGGTTCAGGGCTCACCACAATAACCCCACAACTAAAGGGACCCATGCTGGAATATCCCGTGCTCCACACCACCCTCAAACACCACGGAGGCCCAGGAGACCGCGCAAAGAACAGCTTTAGGATAAGCCTTGCCCATTATTCATCTAAACAATCTTGACCTTCAGCTTCCTGAGGGTGCTAATGGGTAACAACGTGCAAAGGCAGATCACAGGGGCCACCTGGGTGACTGCAGCTCCCTACCACAGAAACCACAGAGCGGGGTACTGCTGGTAGGATCTGTTGGACTGGGTCAGCACTCACCAGAGTCCAAAGGGGATGACAGTGTTCACTCACCCACACCTGCTCACCTCATCCTTCTAGAAAGTCCACAAAGGAGATTCTGTTCCTAGTTCCCCTTTGCAAATGCAGAAAGTGCGCCTGGGCCAGGCCGTGGTGGAACTGGGACGGCGCCCAGCTGTGTGACTCCAACTCCCTAGCTCTTAACCCCTTGGTGACACCTAGGGCTCCTCCCCTGCCCACGACATTCCAGCCTGATTGTATCAGCAAAAAGAGGTTTGGGGCTTCACACAAATCCACAAGCTCCTGTTTCTGGGTTCACTCCCTTGCGAGTCCTTATTGCACTTTCTGAAACTCCAGCCCCTCACTGAATTAAGAAAGAGAAACCCTTTAAATTCTAAAAGATTCTGGAGAACCCCTGGGCAAGGCTCCATTATTAACAGCAGCTGCAAGGAGCACAGCAATTCCGTGCGTCTCGGGAGGTAACAGCATCCCCGGCACTTCGCTGCTTCCTCCAGAGTTGCCCGCGCCCCCATGCGGGCTCCGGCTACCCCCGGGGCGGCCTCTCGCGGCTGGGCCGTCGGCCGGGGCGGGGAGGGGGGTGTTGTGAGGACGCGGCCCTGACCTGGGGGAAGGGGTGACACTGGGGGGACGAGGAACTGACCCAAGGGGACCGGGATACGGGGGACGCGGAACTACCCGGCGCGGAGCAGGGGGTGCGGGAAAACCGATCCGCGGGGAGAGGGGTGCCGGCGGGTCGTGGAACCGACCCTTGGGGAGGGGGAGTGTTGCTGGGGAGACTCGGAACTACCTGCGGCGGGGAAAGGGATACCAGGGGGTCGCGGAACCGATCCTGGGAGGGAATGTTGCTGGGGGATCGCGGAACTCCCCGGGGGCAGGGTGAGGGCCCGGGACCGCGCCGACCTTCCGCCGCTCACCTGCGCGTGGGCCACCACCAGGCTCTTGTTGCCTTCACCGTGGTACCCCCATTCATTCTCGTCCATCTTCCCCTCGTCCATCCCCCGGCGCGGCCGCGAGCTGGGGGCCGCGGGTCCGCCTGGGCACCAGCCGCTGCCGTCGGGGGAGGAGCGCCTGTCAGCCACGGCCTCCGCTCGACCCTGTGGCCCCGACTCCCAGGCTCCGGCCGCCGGAAGCCACGCCCCCGGCGGCTGCCATGGCTGAACCGGGCAACTTCCGGGTTTGCGCTCGCTTCTCCTCCTTTGACCACCGCGGCGGATGGACAGGAGGCCATCTTGGGTGCTGGCACGGTGACTCACTTCCGGAGCGCGGATTTGAGAACCGGAAAGGAGGTTTCCGGACGGGCGCCGGAAGTGAGGCAAGCGGGAGGAGCCGGCGGCTGCTCGGCGCCCACGACTGATCTGGCGGGGATTAGAGATCCGGCGGGCGGGGAGTCGGGGAGGGGGCTGCCGAGCGGGCCCGCAAATTGGGGAACGGGTGTCCAGGCAGGCTGGAGGTTACGGTGGTCCGGGGAGGGTGTGGTCCGGTGGTCCGTGAGCGTCGAACTGCTCAGTCGTGGAAGGCCCGCAAGGCACTTGGCGTCTCTGAGCCCCCGCTTCCTTTTCTGTGAAGTGGGATGTGAGTCATCTCGCACGGGGTTGCTCGTTACCTGGCGCAGAACCACCCCAGCAGTCCCATGAGGTGGAAGCATTGTCCTCCGCACTTCCTGCAGCTGGAAGCGTGGCTCCTGACGAGTAGGTTTTATGGAGCCTTGAGCACGAGGCTCGGGTTAGTGGCGAGCCCCTCCTCCCGGCGCCTCGGTGCCGCCTTCTAGAGCTGCAGTCCTAAACGTGACTGAGGGCCTCAGAAGCCTTTTGTTAATGTGGGTTGTTTGTGTCGATGTTTACCGTATTGTAAATGTGAAATTCAAAGGAATACTTTAACATTTAAAAATAAACATGACGATTTGGTGGCACCTGGGTGGGTGGCTCAGTGGGTTGAGCATCCAACTCCTGATTTCGGGCCCGCGGCATGATGTCCATGTGGAATTGAGGTCCCCTGGGCTCTGCTCAGCTGGGACCCTGCTTCTCCTCCTGTCCCCCTCCCCCACCCCTGCGCTGGCGCTTGCGACCTCTCTCAAATAAATGGATACATCTGTATAAATAAACATTACGCTTACAAAAACATTTCCCCAAAATATAGAGAAGAGTGGTAATTGTTTTACATTTTTGCAAATCTTAAAGTTTGGATTCATAGAAGATAGTTGGATTCTCACATCTGCTTCTGCATTCAATATGTTGCAATATACTGCTTTGAAGTATATGAGGAAAATCCAGCTTCAGATCAGTGGTTCAACACAGAGCTACAGACCCAACTCTGACAACAGCTTAGAGCACCACTGGGCACCTGGCAAGGCCTCAGGAATAGTAGTGAAATGAAGCTAGTGAGTCAGGAAAACAAGCTGATAGTGTTGAGGATTGGCCCAGGTAGAAGGCTGCTCCGGACCCTCCCCAGGGATGGTTGAGAAGGGGGGGAGGGTAGAAACAGCCCACTCACAGGAGAGGAGGTAAGTAGTCCCCAAGGGGGAGGGGACGCTTACTCACAGGAGAAGGCCTTCCAACACCCTCACAAGGCCAGGGGACCCTAAACACGTATGGGATTGAGTTTCTCAGCATCTGTGAACAGAGAATTAAGACATTTCCTTAAGGAAGCTTCCAGTGTTGAAAATGTTCTTTATCTGTTTTGTTTTTTTTAGGAGCATTTTATCACACTGTTCAGAAGTACTAGCATATGGTGATGATAAAAAGATTACATTTTGGTTTCGTGATTCTTTTTAAGTTCTGCACAGATGGACCTGGTGGACCACCCCGCCCCCCACCCCGTCCATCCCCGATTTGGTACACCACTGACTACAGGCAGAGACAGGTGCTTTGAAAGCATGGTAACAACATGGAGGAGAGTGGATCCATCTGCAGAGGCCGGAGGAAAAGAAGGAAAGGCTAGAAAAGACATGAGCATTAGAAGTACCTCTTCCTCTATTCAGCCCATGTGATCTGACTTAACATCATTCCTAGTCTCAAGGCTGGCTTGCGACCTCAGCCTGTGTGCAATCAAGAACTATATTCTCAAGGAATTACGTCAACACCAACCCAGGGATTGGTTCAGGGGGGTGCAAAGATGATCCAGTTAAGCTCACTCCTTTGGCTTGCATTGAAGTAATCGTGGGGAGAGTCACCCCCAGCTGGGTGACTAAGAAGCCGGGAGATCAGCACATGCTGCCAGCAGTGATCCAGACATCTCTGATGGCAGCAAACAGCTGGGAAGTGGTGAGGACAGGAACACCTGGTGAGACCGAGGATTGCTCGGTTGCTTTTAAGTTTCCAATGCAGCAAATTCCATCTTTTGCTAAAATAATTTGAGTTCCTTTCACTCACAACCTGAAGAGCCCAAGCTAATAACAAGGTACACTGGGATGGACCAGTCCCCTCAGGTAGTGAGAAAGTGAAGCCAAGACCAAAAGGCCAAGGTTAGCAGGGATTCCTGCACAAGGCCTGTCTCAGCCTGTGTCACTGGGTGCTTTACGCACCGCCGTCTAGGTCCCAGCTGCACTGCCACCACGGTTAATCAGGGCCTTCTCCTTTTGTGTTTAAGAAAGGAGAGGAGAAGGGAGGAAGGAGGAGCCAGTGATGAGTACTTCCTTTTGCTGCTGTCATGTGTGTCCGGAGTCCTCACTGCACAGTTTACGTTTGAAGGACGCGTGCAGTAACGTGTTTCAGCTACTGTGTGTGACATGACCGGATAAGAAGACACCTCACCCCTGCTATTTCCCTCCCAAACCTATAACCCCCGTGTAATCATGAGAAAAACATCAACCAGACGCAAATTGAGGGACACTCTACAGAATATCAGACCAGGATTCCTCAAACTGTCTGGGACACGGGAGACATGGATAGACCAGAGGAGCCTAAGGAGACAAGACCCCTAAATGCAATGTGGGATCTAAAAAGGATGTTGGTGGGAAAGTTTAGTTGGTAGTAACAGACCAGTGTTAATGTCTTCATTCTGGGAAACAAACCATAGTTGGGTACATTAACATGGTGGGAAGCTGGGGAAAGGCATATGGCATCATCTCACCATGTTTGCATAAATCCAAAATAAAAAGTTTACTTACAAAAAAGGAATTCATTTTTCAGCTTCTTTGTAATTACATAATTATCTATGTATTTATATATATATATATATATATATATATATATATATATATCTCAAACTAACAAAATAAAAGCAGTCTTTACAACGTTTGCCCTGGGTGATGGGGAAGGGGGGCAGGACACACACTGTGAGGGAGAGAGTCTGCATTGTCGGACCTCCATTTGGCCACATCAGTAAAAGTAGTTGCTGCTAATCTTTGGCCCATCATTTCCATGCCTAAAATTACCCTACAAAACCCTCAAATACACACGGTATTTGTACAAGCAGCAGCGCTGCACAGGACTTGGTTCCCAACGTGGGCACCTCAGGACAGCCTCGGGCTGCACTGACCCACCCCAGCACGAGACCTGGAGCGACGCTCGGCAACCGTGTTCTAGCAAGTTTCTCAGGTGACTCTCAGGCACTGAATTACGGCATACTCGAAAATCACCCAGCCGGTAAGGCAACGAGTCACGCTTGTAGTGACGTGAGTGCTGTTCCAAGTCCGCGGTTGTGAAGCATCGTGTGTGTGTGTGTTAATGCAAAGAAGAGGGGATGGAAATTATTCTGTCTGGGAGGAGGAGAGAGGGAGAAACAAGGGAAATAATGTCACTTTCCTCATATATTGTTGATTCAGAGAATGTATTCATAAAACACTTTTACAATAAAAATTTAAGATTTTATTTTTTTATTATTTACTTGAGACAGAGAGAGAGCACAAGCAGAGGGAAGAGGCAGAGGGAGAAGAAGAAGCAGACTCCCCGCTGAGCAAGGATCTCGACACGGGACTCGATCCCAGGACCCTGGGATCCTGACCTGAGCCGAAGGCAGACGCTTCACCAACTGAGCCACCCAGGTGCCCTTTATCAAGATTTTATTTTTTTATTTACAATAAAAATTTCAACGAATACATTCTCAATACTTTTTTTTAGTTGAGGTACATCCATCACTATGTATGCATGTGAATGATGGCCATGTATGTTGTTAAATGCAGGAATCAATGTGTTGGAATACAAAAGAACATTAAAAAAAATGTGCCTCACTGTGCGCTGAGGTTTTCTCTGGGAATCAGACCATGATGAGTGCATTACGTTTTTCTATAACATTTTAATTTGGCACAAAAGACATGAGTTACCTTTGTAATTAGTGGGGGAGGGAAGTCCTGCGTGAGGTGGCCTTGGGGCGCTCAGGTACAGGAACCGGGCAACTGTTCTGGAGCGTGAACTCCAAGACACACAGGCCACCTGAACTCACAGCGGGCAAGGTCCTGCGATCCGGACCCGGTCCCACCAGCCCCAACGTGCCCTAACTGGATAACGAGTCGGGGGGCCTTCGAGGGCACACAGCCTCTTCCCATCCGAAGATACGGTGGTGCTGAGCACGCTGTGACCTGCGCTGGTCACTTTCCCGGGGCCCGTGTCCAGCGCGGCTGCTCTCCATCCGCCTTCTGCTCACCGTCCTCTCCAGCTTTCACACTCCGAGACAATCCAAGCAAAGGGGTGAGCCCCCGGAATGAGGGCATCATTATCATCTCTGACTTAGACAACACAGTAAAGTGTCAGCCATCAAGGACGAGACCGGTAATCTTACCTACATTAAAAATTAAAATCTAGGGGCGCCTGGGTGGCGCAGTCGTTAAGCGTCTGCCTTCGGCTCAGGGCGTGATCCCAGGGTCCTGGGATCGAGCCCCACATCAGGCTCCTCCACTGGGAGCCTGCTTCTTCCTCTCCCACTCCCCCTGCTGTGTTCCCTCTCTCGCTGGCTGTCTCTCTCTCTCTGTCAAATAAATAAAATCTTAAAAAAAAAATTAAAATCTAGAGGTACCCAGAGTAGTCCAATTCAGAGACAGTGATGGTGGATGCCAGGGGCTGAAGGAGGACGGGCTGCTCATGTTTAGTGGGGACAGGGCTCAGTCTGGGAAGATACAAACGTTCTGAAGCTGGGTGGTGTGATGGTTGCACAACATGACTGTACTCAGGCCGCTGAACTTAAAAACCGTTAAAACGGTAAATTTTAGGTTACAGATATTTACCACAGTAAAAGTAAATTGAAATCTCTGCACAACAGTTCACAGAACTGTAATGCACATAAGTGACCAAAAAATAAAATTGGAAACATCTAAAGTATCCCACCGAAGACACACTGTGCAGCCATTACAAAGACCAATCTCCAAGATACGCTGTTGAGTAAGAAAAAGTAAATTCTAAGATGCTGGGCACACGACGACGCCACTGATGCAAAAACATGCCACAGGGTCCCCTGGCTGGCTTGCTGGAGAGCACACAGCTCCTGATCTTGGCTTCATGAGTTCAAGCCCCATGTTGGGCACAGAGCCTATTAAATACATATTTACAATATACATATATTTACAATATATATAAACACATCCGTACTCAGCCACGTGCTCCTGTGAGTATATGCTATCCTGGAGAGAACACACGAGAAGCTAGTCATAGTTACAAACTACAAGCAGAATGTGGTGGTGAAAATAAAATCTTGGCTCTGCTCTGCATATCCTTTCTTCCTTCCCGAACTTTGTATATATGAATGTGTTACCTATTAAAACTCTAGAGGGAGGTGCCTGGGCGGCTCCGTCGGCTAAGTGTGTGCCAGGGTCCCAGGATCGAGTCCCGCATCGGGCTCCCTGCCCGGCGGGCAGTCTGCTTCTGCCTCTGCCTCTGCCGCTCCTCCTGTTTGTGCTCTCGCTATCTCTAGAGTCAAATAAATAAAATCTTTTTTAGAAAAAAAAGAGAAAGAGAGGGGAATTCTGGTTTCCAGTCTTGCATGTACAATGCTGGGAAGTTGTTGCTCTGTCCTTCCAACAAGTAAACAGCTGGACTGAAAATCAACAAGCCCTAGTTCGGTCAGAGAAGCGAGGTCACAGGGCAAGCTAGACAGGCCGGCAGACACCGAGAACCACAAATGAGCGGTGTAGAGCCCCTCAAACACCGCAGGAGCCGGTGCCCGACGCGCAAACCTACACCGCGACTGAACTTGCTGGAGGCCCCGTGTGGACAGCTCTAAAGGACAAAACTCCAGGGGACCCAGTCACCAGGGGCTCTGCGCTTTTGCGATGTGCCTCTGAGAGGCCCAGCAGGGTCTCACAGTGAACAATGAGGAAAAGAATCCCCTTGTGCCCTGGCAGGGAAAGGCAGAAATACCCATTTGGAGATATGCAGGGCACCCTGTTCTTCCTCAAAGACCTGCTTCAGAAGAAACTATTTTACAAGGCCTAACCTGCTGGGGTTTTATCGGAGTCTAACCAACCTGGGGGAAGGCACATACCCAACTTCTTCCACACCCTTTACCCTCCCATGTCGGGAAGGGAAACACCCCGCTCCAGCCTCCTCTGGCCATGCTGGCCCACATACGGTGGGGAAAACCCTGAGAGGCACCTTGAAGGTCAGATCCCAGGTCAACAGGCTCACAAAAGACTGAAACCTAATCCTACACTGTAGAACACTTCCCCCACTCCCACACTTAACACCACACCACTAAAGGCCTATTTACTAGAGTTCCTTTCACCCAGTACATCAAGCCTGGGTTTCAATAAAAACCCACAAGGTATAACACAAAGACAGGGGCGCCTGGGTGGCTCAGTCATTAAGTGTCTGCCTTCGGCTCAGGTCCTGATCCTAGGACCCTGGGATGGAGCCCTCCATCGGGCTCCCTCCTCCACTGGGAGCCTGCTTCTCCCTCTCCCACTCCCCCTGCTTGTGTTCCCTCTCTTGCTGGCTGTCTCTCTCTGTCAAATAAATAAATAAAATCTTAAAAAAAAAAGAGAGAGATGGGTAATGTAAACAGAGAGATGGAAAATCTAAGAAAAAATTTTGGAAATGCTAGAGATCGCACGCACTGAGACAGAAAGAAAATACCTGTGTCTGCCTCCTCAGCAGACTGGACTCCACTGGGCATGAGCATATGGCAACAGGGACACCAAAAGTAAAGAGCAAAGAGCAGAAAAGACTGAAACAATGTCACAGAATAACCAACAGAACTACAAAAGATGTGACATGTGCATAGGGTGACCACTTGAAGGAGAAAAAAGGAACAGAAGCTATAGTTGAAGCAATAATGACCGAGAATTTCCCCCAAATGAATGTCAGACACCAAACTGCAGATCCAGGGTGCTCAGAGAAACCCAAGCAGCAAAGATGCCAAACTGAAATGACACCTCAGCATAGGACATTCAAACTGCAGAAAGAATAGCTTGCCTAAAGCGAAGGGAAGGTAAGCATTACACTGGACTCTTCCTCAGAAACCACGCAAGCAACAAAGAGTGATGCGTAACATTTAATGGGTTGAGAGAAGCCCCCACCATCCTAGAATTCTGCACCCTGCAAAACTATCCTTCACAGGTGAGGGAAAGGAAGGCTGCACGAAGATGAATGTAGGAAGTACTGGGAGTCTGTATCATCACCTGCACCACGGCATTACCGGAATCTGTCTGAAGTAACTACATTGGAACTCCAAAGTCTACTGTAGAGTTGCATGGGAAATTGCAGTGACTCTTGGCCATTTCAGCTCTTAGCACAGTAGCGGCCACCTATCCCCACCCCTGACCCACAGCAGGCAGTCATACGTTTGCTGCAGGTGCAGCTTGCACGCAGCTCATGAGAACCTCATTGGCAATAAGGACCCTGTCCCCCAAATACTGGGGATCTGATCACTAATTTCTGCCTCTGCTCACAGAGATGCAGACAAAGAGGTGGGTGGCCACTGTGGCTGTGCCTGCCCCTTCCGCTGAAGGAACCACTGGAGGGTTAAAAGGCTGATATGCGCCCCCTCTCATTTTTCTCTTTTCCCCTGTCTGGGAACCAGACATTAAAGACTAGGACATGAAAAAGCAGTTGCATATGTGGGGAAATGAGAAAGTCACCAGTTAACCCAGGGAAAGACACAACCTGAAAAGAACTTAAGTTTACATCTCAGGCTGACCCTCAGCAAAAGACAGCCCACGACATCCTGAAAAACAAAAACAATAACAAAGGAAACCCAGAGGTAGAGAGGAGAATCTGATTTCCATAGTTGTCACATTGTTATTTTCAAATGTCCAGTGTTCAACAAAAAGTCACAAGACATGTAAAGAAACAGGAAATATGGCCTCTTCAAAGGAAAAACAAAACAAAACAAACAAACAAAACCCCACAATTACACCAACAGAAACTGTCCCAGAGAAAGACCAGATGGCAGACGTACTAGACAAAGATTTTAAATTAGCATTGTTAAAGAGGCTCAAAGAACCAAAGGAGGACATTAAGAAGGTCAAGAATGTGGTGTATGAACAAAATGGGAAAACAATTAAGAGATTTAAAAAAAAAAACACTAAAAACAAACCAGAAGAAATTCCAGAACTAAAAATTACAGTAATTTGAGGGGTGCCTGGGTGGCTTAGTTGATTAAGTGGCTGACTTTGGTTCAGGTCATAATCTCAGGGTCCTGGGATCAAGACCCATGTCCTGATCTCCACTCAGCAGGGAGTTGGCTTGTCCCTCTGCCCCTCCCCCTGCTTGTGCTCTTTCTGCCTCTCTCTCAAATAAATAAAATCTTTCAAAAAAATAAATAATAAAACTTACAGTAATTTGAAATGAAAAAGACACTAGAGGGATTTGAAGGCAGATCTGACGGGGCAGAAGAACTGGTGCTCGAGAATAGAAGTGCTGAAATTCGAAATTCTGGGCACATAAAGAGAACAGGTTGAAGAGAAGGGACCTGTGGGACACAACCAATAAGACCAATGTGCACACTGAGGGCATCCCAGAAGGACAAGAGAGAAAGGGGAGGAGAGAATATTTGAAGAAATAGTGGCTAAAAGTGTTCCAAATTTGGTGAAAACATGACTATAAGCATGCAAGATGTTCAACAAACTCCAAGCATGACGAACTCAAAGACTCACATCAGGACACATAATCAAACTGTCAAAAGACAAACACAGAGCAAATCGTGAAAGCAGCAACACAGAAGACTCGGCACATACACGTCCTCAATAAGATATCACAGATTTCCCCTCAGAAACCTTGGGTGCTAGAAGACAGTGGGCCAACACCTCAAAGTGATAAAAGGAAAAAACTGTCAACCAAGAATCCCATACCTATCAAAACTGTCCTTCAAAAGTGAGGGTGGGATGCCTGGGTGGGTCAGTCACTAAAGTGTCTGACTGCTGATTTCGGCTCAGGTCATGATCTCAGCGTTCTGAGATCAAGCCCCACATTGGGCTCCATGCTCAGCAGGGAGTCCACCTGAGATTCTCTCTCTCCCTCTGCCCCTCATCCCCCCCCCCAACCAAAAGTGAGGGAATTATCAAGACATTTCCAGATAAACAAAAAGGGAGTTTGGGACCACGAGACCTGCCCCACAAGGAATGCTGAAGGTAGTGTGAAACAGAACATGAAACCAAATGAGAAATGAGGGTCTCAATAAAGGTAAATACATGGACAGTAATAAAATCTAGTATCATCATAACGATTACTTATAACTATATTTTTTGTTTTCTATGATTTAAGAAAATAATGCATTAAAATAATTCTTAATTTATTTTTTTCTACACACAATGTACAAAGATGTAATTTTATAACATCAACAACCAAAAGAGGTGGGGATGGATCTGTAAACGAGCAGAATTTTTGTATATTTGAAGTTATGTAGTTATAAAAATCAAATTACAGTGTTATAACTTTAGGATGTTCAATGTAATCTCCATAGTAACTGCAACAAAAATAGTAATAGAGTGTACATTTAAAAGGGGGGAATTAAAACCTTTCACTTTTTAAAAAAGATTTTATTTGTTTTAGAGATAGAGTGTGCATGGACGGGGCGAAGAGCAGAGGGAAAGGGAGAGACTCTCGAGCAGACTGCATGCCAAGTGTGGAGCCTGACGTGGGGCTAATACCATGACCCCGAGATCATGACCTGAGCTGAAATCACAAGTCGGATGCTCAACTGACTGAACCACCCAGGTGCCCCTAAAACTTTTCAGAAAGGAAAGGAAAGGAAAGGAAAGGAAAGGAAAGGAAGGGAAGGGAAGGGAAGGGAAGGGAAGGGAAGGGAAGGGAAGGGAGGAAGGAAGGAAGGAAGGAAGGAAGGAAGGAAGGAAGGAAGGAAGGAAGGAAGGAAGGAAGGAAGGAAGGAAGGAAGAAAGGAAGAAAGAAACAAGTCACTTATATGAGATAGCTGGTGTAAACAAAATCATAAAGACAGAAAGTAGAAAGGGTTGGCAGGCAGGGGCAGGTTCCTGCTCAATGGGGACAAAGACCGGATCTGTAGGGGCCAAAGAACAACATGTATGCACTTCATCCCACTGATCTATACACTTCACAATGGTTCAAATGGTAAATTTTATACACTATGTATTTTGCCACAATAAAAATTTGAAAACAAGCGAAGAAGAAATGAAGACTTTCTCACACAAACAAAAATTGAAGAAATTTGTTGCCAGTAGACCCACCCTGCTTGAATGTTCTTTGAAGAGAAGGGAATGATAGATGAGAACTATCTATACAAAGAGAACTATTGATCTATATAAAGAAAGAAGAGCATTACATAAGGAGTAAGTGGAGGTAAAATAAAATTTTTGTTGTTCTTATTCTTAACTGATCTAACAGATAGGAGTCTCTTCCATAATAGTAACAGCAACAGTGTTCAACAATGACAGCTTATGTGTGAGATGAAAGAGCAATGATACAGGGAAGTAGCGATGATAACAGGAGGTAAGAATTAGGAATATTTTGTTATCATAAGGCACACACACTCCCTGAGAAGTGGTATGGTGTTATTTGAAGGTGGACTTACATTAGTTGTAAATATATTTTGCAAACACTAGAGCAATGACTAAAAAAAGGTTTTAAAAAAGTATTACTGGGGTGCCTGGGTGGCTCAGTCATTAAGCGTCTGCCTTTGGCTCAGGTCACGATCCCAGGGTCCTGGGACTGAGCCCCACATCGGGCTCCCTGCTCAGCAGGAAGCCTGCTTCTTCCTCTCCCACTCCCTCTGCTGTGTTCCCTCTCTTGCTCTGTGTGTGTCTCTCTGTAAAATAAATAAAATCTTTTAAAAAATAAAAAAGTATAACTGATATGTTAAGAAAAGAGAGAAAAATGGGATCATAAAACATGTTCAGTTAAAACCACAAAAGGCAGAAAACAAGTGGAAGAAAAAATGAGAAACAAAGAAAAAAGGGCAACAAATAGAAAATTGTACCAAACATGGTAAATATTAATCCAACTATATCAATGATCACTTAGTTAGTGGTTCTAAATACACCAATTAAGAGACCGACTGTCTGAGTGGATCAATAAACAAAGACCTTACTATCTGGTGTCTGCAAGAAGCCCATTTTAAATATACAGACACACAAAATTAAAAGCAAAGGGATGGAGGAAGATACACCACCCTAACATTAATCCAAAGAAAGTGGGTGTAGCTATACTAATTTCAGACAGGGCAAACTTCAGAGCACAGAAAGTTAGAAGGATAATGATGGGTCTTAGATAAGGACAAAGGGATCAGTTCTCCAAGAATACAACAATCCTTAACGTGTAGTCCCCTAACAACAGGGCGTCTGACTGTGTGAGGGGAAAGCTGGTAGAATTGCAGGGAGACTTTGAGAAATCCACTATTATAGTTGGAGATTTGAATACCCCTCTCAGAGATGGACAGATCTGATAGGCAGAAAATCAGTAAGGACATAGTTGAACTCAACAGCACCATCAGTCCAACTGCATGTAATTGGCAACTGTAGACAACTTCATCCACCAACATCCTCCTGAAGCTCACATGAAACATTTACCAAGATCGACCGCATTCTTGTTCCCAGAACACATTAACACATTTAAAAGAATAGAAATCATGCAATGTATGCTCTCAGAACACGATGAAATTAAGCTAGCAATCAAAAAAGAATAAAGAAAATCCCCAAAATACTTACAGATTGAACAACACGTTTCTAAATAGCACAAGGATCAAAGAAGAAATTTAACAGAAATTAAAAAATAATTTGAAAACTAAAATACAACTCGGGAGTCTAAAAATAAAACTAAGAAGAAACCCAAAAGAAATTCTGGAGCTAAAAAGTACAACTGAAGTGGGAAATTCGGTAGAGGGATTCAAAGGCAACTGTGAGTAGACAGAAGCAAGTATTAGTGAACTTAAGAACAGGATAACTGAAATGACTGAAACTGAGAAACAAAGAAAGACTGAAGAAAAGTGAATAGAGCCCAAGGGGCCTGGGGCATACCATCAAGGAGACCAACATGCATGCTGGGGGCAGGGGTCGTAGAAGGAGAGAAAGGGGCAGAGAAAATATTTGAAGAAATGGTGACCAAAAACTTCCCAAATTTAAAGAAAAACATGAATATAAACTCCAAGTATGATGAACTTAGAGATCCACACTGAGACACATTACAGTCAAACTGTGGAAGGACAGAGTATTTTGAAAGCAGCAAGAGAGAAGTGACTCATCACATACAAGAGATCCTCAATGAGATCATCAGCAGATTTCCCATCAGAACTTTTGGAGGCCAGAAAGCAGTGGGCTGCTATATTCAAAGTGTTAAAAGAAAAAAAAAAACCCATCAACCAAGAATCCTATATCCAGCAAAATACAAATCCAGTCAAAAGTGAAGAAATCATGACATTCTCAAATAACAAAAGCTGAGGGACTTTGTGACCACTTGACCTGCCCTGAAAGAAACACAAGGACATCCTGCATCTTGAAATGAAAGGACACTAGACAGTAATTTGAAGTGATAATGGGAAACAAAATCTCAGTAACGGTAAATACAAGGGCAATTGTAAGATCTGCTGTTACTGTAACTTTGGTTTGTAACCACATATTATTTTCTACATAATTTAAGATTGAGAGACTGCTTTTACATCTTTTGGGTATATACCTAGAAGTGGAATAGCTGGGTCATATTGTGATTCTATTTTTAATTTTTTGAAAAATCACCATTATGTTTTTCACAGTGGCTGTACCATTTTACATCCTAACCAACTCTTGTTTTTATCTTCTCTGTTTTGATTATATACATATATATTAATTTTACTTGCTTTTTATTGAAGTATAAGTAACCCAGTGTTATATTAGTTTCAGGTGTGCAATATAATAGTTCAACAATTCTATACATTTTTCGGCGTTCATCATGACAAGTGTATTCTTAGTCCCCTTTATCTATTTTACCCACTCTCCACCCACCTCCCCTCTGGCAACCACCCATTTGTTCTCTGTATTTAAAAGTCTGTTTCTGCTTTACATATATTGACGATCTGTCATTCAGTGCATAAATGCTTATAATGGTCATATCTTCTTGCTGTATTGAACCTTTTATTAATATATTACGGCCTTCTTTGTCTCTTGTAAGCTTTTTGCACTTAAAGTCTATCTTGTCTGAGATTAGCACAGTCATTCCTTTCTTTTGGTTACTATTTGCATGGAATATCTTTCTGGCTTGGTCCAGGGTCCCTGTGGCCCAGATGAAGGACAGTTCCAATTGCACGCATTTGAACCCCAGGCAGGTTGAAATGTTTCCTAACCCTTCTTTGGGCTGCTGAGTTACCCACCTGCTGCATGCACTGGCAGAACACAAAGCAGGGTGCCCAGCTGGATGCACACAGCACTTTCCTCCTTTGCCCCTAATAAGGCAGGTAAATGCATCAACCCCCCCCCCACCAGCCTGCAGGTTACCCACCCTTCCAAGCATGGCCTGTCTCTGCTTCTCAAAGTCCCCAGAACAGACCCTGCCTGCTTACTCCATTCTTGTGTGATAGCTGACTACGTCCATTCTTCTTGCCCATCACTCCTCATCACTGACAGCCTGTGGTGGGATCACCCCTGAGAGACACCATGCACACTTGGTGTGGCAAAGCATGGATGTATACATGCATGCCCACAGCCGAACCCAGATTTTGGTTTCATTTATTCATTCACTCATTGCTACATTCATTGGAAGGCACTTACTGGGAGCTGGGCATGGCGGGCACCATAGAGGCTGTGAGGTCACGGGAAGTTACCTTCCAGTGGGGGAGGGGGTATACAGTGAAGAAAGGATGGGTTCATGTGCAGAGAAGAAAGTCCTGTTACTGCGGTGGTGAGGACAGGGTGGAGGGAGGAGCCCTTGAATGCAGAGCTTCCTGGGGGCCCACCTGGGAGAGGGAGGTCAAGCCCCAAGCCCAAGAAGCCATTTGGAATTCTTCAGCCAGTCTGGAGAGGAGACACTCAGGCACAGTTCCCTTGCTATCTTGTGGCACCTGGGTGGTGATATTCCTGACCACTCATGACCAAGCAGGCTGCTGAGATGGCCTGTACCTGACCTAGGGTAGTCTACACGTGCACAGTTTCCCCCATTACAAACACCCCACCGGAGTGGTACATGTGCTGCAATTGATGAAAATGCATTGACCCATAATAATCACCGAAGTCCATAGGTTACATTAGGGTTCACTCTTGTTGTTGTACATTCTGTGGGTCTGGACAAACGTATGACGGCAGGGATCCACTAGGACGGTATCATACAGACACTGGGTGGCCAGAATCTAGTGGTGTGTAGTGGTATCTCATTGTTCTGACTTGCAGTTCTCTACTGCCGTAGGACGTTGAGCATCTTTTCATAGTTGATTAGCCATCTTACCTATCTTTTTTTGGTGAAGTGTATGTTCATATATTACACCCATTTTTAAATTGGGTCAATTTCCCTCGTTTTTTTTTTTCTTTTTGAAGTACAGTTGACCCACTGTTACATTAGTTTCAGATGTACAACATAATATGATTCAACAACTCTGTACATTACGCTGTGCTCACCACAAGTGCAGCTGCCATGTGTCCCCACACAACACTATTACAGTACCACTGACTCTATTCCCTATGGGGTGCCCTTCATTCCCATGATTTATTCATTCCATAACTGACAGCCTGTATCTCCCACTCCCCTTTGCCCATTTCTCCCACCCTCACCCTTCTGGCAACCACTGGTTTCTTCTCTGTATTTATGGGTCTGTTTCTGCTTTTTGTTTTTGTTCTTTTTTAGATTCCACATATAAGTGAAATCATATGGCATGTCTTTCTCTGTCTGACTTATTCCATTTAACGTAACACCCTCTAAGTCTACCCATGTTGTCAGAAATGGCAAGAGCTCCTTTTTCATGGCTGAGTAATATTCCATTGTATGTACATACACCACAGCTTTTTTTAAAAGTAAGTTTCATGCCCAATGTAGTGCTTGAACTCACACCCCTGAGGTGAAGAGTTGCACACTCTTCCAACTGAGCCAGCCAGATGCCCCTACACAACACCTTTTTTACCCATTCATCTATCCATGGACACTTGGGTTGCTTCCATATTTTAGCTATTGTAAATAATGCTGCAATAAACAGTGGTGCGTATATCTTTTAGAATTAGTGTTTTTGTTTTCTTTGGGTAAATACCCAGCAGAGGAATTACTAGGTCATATGGTATTTCTCTTTTTAATTTTTTGAGGAATCTCTATACTGTTTTCCATAGAGGCTGCACCAATTTACATTCTCACCAACAGTGCACAACAGTTCCTTTTGCTCCATATCCTTGTCAACTTATTATTTCTTGTATTTTTTATTCTAGCCATTCTGACAGGTGTGAGGTGATATCTCATTGTGATTTTGATTTGCATTTCCCTGATAATTAGTCATGTTGAGCATCTTTTCATGTGTCTGTTGGCCGTCTGCATGTCTCCTTTGGGAACATGTCTTTTTGGGACCTCTCCCCATTTTAATAGGATTACCTGGGGTTTTTTGGTGTGGGGTTGTAGATTTTTTTTTTAAGGTTTATTTATTTGAGAAAGAGAAAGAGAGAGTGAGAGAGCGAGGGCAGGGGCAGAGGCAGAGGGAGAGAATCCTCAAGCAAACTTCCCACTGAGGACAGAGCCTGACGTGGGGTTCGATCTCAGGACTCTGCGATCATGACCTGAGCTCGCATCCAGAGTCGGCCACTTAACCAACTAAGCCACCCAGGCGCCCCTAAGTTCTTTATATATTTTAGATATTAACCCCGTATTGGTTATATCCTTTGCAAATACCTGCTCCTACTCAGCAAATTGCCTTTTTGTTTGGTTGATGGTTTTCTTCACTGTGCAAAAGCTTTTTATTTTTGGGTAGTACCAATCGTTTAATTTTGCTTTTCTTTCCCTTGCCTGAGGAGATACAACTAGACAAATGTTAAGGCCAATGTAAGAGAAATTACTGTGTTTTCCTGTAGGAGTTTTATGGTTTCTGGTTCAACATTTAGGTCTTAAATCGATTTTGAGTTTATTTTTGTGTGTTAAGATAGTGGCCCAGTTACATTCTTTTGCACGTAGCTGTCTGGTTTCCCCAACACCATTGATATGCCCATTGTATATTCTTGTGTCCTATGTTGTAGAATAATTAACCATTTAAGTGTGGTTTTATTTCTGGGGTCTCTATCCTGTTCCCTTGATCCATTGGTCATTTTTGTGCCAGTACATCACTGCTTTGATTGCTATAGCTTTGTAGTATATTTCAAAGTCTGGGACTGTGATACCTCCAGCTTTGTTCTTTTTTCTCAAGACTGCTTTGGCTATTCAGGGTCTTCTGTGGATACATACAAAACTTAGGATTTTTTGTTCCAGTTCTGTGAAAAATGCTGTTGGTATTTTGATAGGGATTGCATTGAATCTGTACATAACATTGGGTAGTGCGGACATTTCAACAATATTAATTCTTTCAATCCATGAGCATGGACTATCTTTCCATTTGTTTCATCTTCAATTTTTAAAAAATATTTTACTTATTTAGAAGAGAGAGAGCACATGTTCACCTGCATGAGTGGGGTGGGGGGAGGGAGGGCAGAGGGAGAAGCAGACTCCCCACTGAGCTGGGAGCCCGATGCAGGGCTCAATCCCAGGACCCCGAGATCATGACCTGAGCCAAAGGCAGACACTTAACCAACTGAGCTACCCAGGCACCCCATTCAATTTTTTTTTCATAAATGTTTTACAGTTTTCAGAGTACAAGTCTTTCTCCTCCTTGGTTAAATTTATTCCTAGGTATTTGATTTTTTTTTTTTTTGGTGCAATTGTAAATGAAACTGTTGTCTTAATTTCTCTTTCTGCGACTTTGTTAGTGTATAAAAATGCAACCAATTTCTGTGCAGTAATTATGTACCCTGCAACCTTATGAATTCACTTATTACTTCTAATAGTTTTTTAGTGGAATCTTTAGGGTTTTTTTCTTTAAATATGCTGCATGCCTAACGTGAGGCTTGAACTCATGACCCTGGGATCATGCTCTACCGACTGAGCCAGCCAGGCACCTCAGGGTTTTCTATATACAGTATCATGTCATTTGCAATTAGCAAAAGTTTTACTTTTTTCTTACCAACTCGGATGCCTTTTATTTCTTTTTCTTATCTGATTGTTGTGGCCAGGACTAACAGTACTAATGTTGAATAAAAGTGGTGAGAGTGGACATCTTTGTCTTGTTCTTAATCTTAGAAGAAAAGCTTTCATCTTTTCACCATTGAGTATGATGTTAGCGGTGGATTTTTCCATACATGGCCTTTATTATCTTGAGGTATGTTCTAAACCCACTTTGTTGAGAGTTTTTATCATGAATGGATGTCGAATTTTGTCAAAAGCTTTTTCTGCAGCTATTGAGATGCTCATCATTTTTATGCTTTAACTCCATGTGTCACATTGATTTGGAAATATTGAACCACCCTTGCATCCCCAGAATAAATCCCACTTAATCATGGTGTATGATGCTTTTAATGTAGTGTTGAATGCATTTGTGAATACTTTGAGGATTTTTGCGTCTATGTTTATCAGTGATACCGGCCTGTAGTTTTCTTTTTCATAATGTTTTTGCCTGGTTTTGGTATCAGAATAATGTTAGCTTTGTAAACTGTATTTGGAGGCATTTCTTCCTCTTTTTGGAGGGGGTGGGGAACAGTTTGAGGAGAACTAACTCTTCTTTAAATGTTTGGTAGAATTCACCTGTGAATCCAGCTGGTCCTGGACATTTGTTGGGAGTTTTTTGATTAACGATTTAATTTCATTACCAGCAATTGGTCTGTTCATATTTTGTGTTTCTCCCTGATTCAGTTTTGGAAGATTATATGTTTCTAAGAATTTATCCATTTCTTTTAGGTTGTCCAGTTTGTCGACACATACTTATCCACAGTAGTCTTATGTAATCCAGTGTATTTCTGTGATATCGGTTATTACTTCATTTCTATTTAATTTGTTTGAGTCCTCTTTTTTTCTTGATGAGTCTTGCTAAAGGTTTCTCTCTCTTTTCAAAGAACCAGCTCTTGGTTTCATTGATCTTTTCTATTGTTTTTTGGTTTGGGATTTTTTTGGTCTCTACTTCATCTTTTCTGCTCTTTATTATTTCTTCTGCTTTGGGTTTTATTTGTTCTTCTAGTTCTTTTAAGTGTAAGATTAGATTGTTCATTTGAGATTTTTCTTATTTCTTGAGGTGAGCCTGTATTACTATAAATTTCACTCTTAGAATTGCTTTCACTGTATCCCAAAGATTTTGGACCGTTGTGTTTTCATTTTCATTTGTCTGCATGTATTTTTTATTTCCTCTTTGATTTCCTCATTGACCCACTGATTGTTTAGTGTCGTATGTTTTCTTATTGTTGAGTTTTAATTGCTTGTATACTTTGGATAATAGCCCTTTAACAGATATTTTCTCCAAGGCTGGGGCTTATCTTCTAATTCTCTTAACCATGTCTTTAGCAGACCACAAGTTTTTAATTTTAATGAAAATCAGCATATCAATTATTTCTTTCATGGACTGTGCCTTTGATATTGTATTTAAAAAGTCATTGACATATCCAAAGTCACAGATTTTCTTTTATGTTATTTTGTAGGAGTTTTATGGTTTTGTGGTTTACATTTAACCCTATGATCATTTTGAGTTAATTTTTGTAAATGGTGTAACATCTGTGTCTACATTCTTTTTTTTTTTTCACGTGCTCGTCCTGTTTTCCAACACTTTATGTTGAAAAGACTGTCTTTTCTCCATTGAGTTACCTTTTCCCTTTGTCAAAGATCAGCTCACCATATTTATGTGGGTCTATTTTGGGGCTCTCTATTCAGCTTCACTGATCTGTTTGCCACTACCACACTATTTTAATTACTGTTGCTTTAGAGTAAGTGCAGAAATCAGGTATTCCCTCTTCTTTTATCTTCTGGAAAATACTGTAGAGAACTGATATAAGTTCTTTCTTAAGTTTTTGGTAGAATTTACCAGTGAAACCATCTTGGTCTTGTGCCGTTTTGGGAAGTTATTAATCATTGACTCAATATCTTTAATAAATATAGGTCAATTCAAATTGTTAGTTTCTTCTTGTGTGAGTTTGGGCAGACTGCATCTTTCAAGGACTTGGTCTTCTTAACCTAGGGTATCAAATAGATAATGGGTCAAAAAATAGACAATGGGTCCATCTCATTTAGGTCATCAAATAGAGTTGTTTATAGTATTCCTTTATTATCCTTTTATCCACTCCTAGTGATGGCTCTTTCTTTCATTTCTAATATGAACAACTTGTGTTTTCTCTCTTTTCTTAGTTAGCCTGATTAGAGACTTATGTATTTTAGTATTTTTTTCAAATTACCAGCTTTTGGTTTCATTAATTTTTCTCTGTTGACTCCTATTTCCAACTTCACTGATTGCTGATCTTTTATATTTCTTCTGCTTACTTTGGACTTACTCTTCTTTTGAGAACTTTTAAGGTCTACTCTCTTAGCAACTTTCAAGTATACAATATTGTTAACTATAGTTACCATGCTGTACATTAGATCCCCAGGACTTACTTATAACCAGAAGTTTGTACCCATTGACCACTTTTACCCATTTCCCCCTACTCCCTCACCCTTGCCCCTGGCACCATCAATCTACTCTCTTTATGAGTTTGGATTTTTAAGATTCCACATATACGTGAGATCATACAGTATTTCTCTTGCTCTGCTTTATTTCACTTAGCATAATACCCTCAGGGTCCATCCATGTTGTCACAAACAGCAGGATTTCCTTTTTTAATTGAGGAATAATATTCCACTATATATATATATGCATATGTATGTATTTATAGATTTTAAATATTTAAAAAATTTAATTCCACCATAATTCACACACAATGCTAGTTTCAGGTGTACAATATTGTGGTTCAACAGTTTTATATATTACTCAGTACTCATCCTAAGTGTGCTCTTAATCTCTTTCACTTATTTCACCCATTCCTCCCACCCACCTCCCCTCTGGCAACCACGCTTGTTCTCTATATTTAAGAGTCTGTTTTTTTGTCTTTTTTCTGTTCATTTGTTTCTCAAATTCCACATATGAGTGAAATCATATGGAATTTGTCTTTCCCTGACTTTATTTCATTTAGCATAATACCTTCTAGATCTATCCATGTTGTTGCAAATGGCAAGATTTCATTCTTTCTATGGCTGAGCAAATATTCCATTGTATATATAACAGATTTTGTTATCCATTCATCAATCTACGGGCACTCAGGCTGTTTCCATGTGGCTATTGTAAATAATGTTGCAATGAACATGGGAATATAGGTATCTTTTTGAAATACTGATTTCATTACCTTTGGATATATACTGAGAAGTGAAATTGCTGGATCATATTGTAGTTCTATTTTTAATTTTTAAAGGAACTTTTCTACAGTGGCTCCACCAGTTTACATTCATACAGATAGGGACAAAGGTTCCTTTTTCTCCACATCCTCACCAACACTTGTTATCTTTTGTCTTTTCGACAATGGCCGTTGTGACATGTGTGAGTTGAAATTTCATTGTGGTTTTACTTTGCATTTCTCTAATGGTTAGTGATGCTGAGCAGCTTTTCATGTACCTGGCCATTTTAGTATCTTCTTGGGGGGGGGAGTCTATTCAGGTTTTATAACCACCTTTTAAATTGGATTATTTGTGTTTGGTTTTTTCTATTGAATTGTTTGAATACCTTACATATTTTGGATACTAAATCCTTATCAGATATATGGTTTGTAAATATTTCTTCCCGTTTCATAGATTGCTTTTTCATTTTGTTGATTC
The DNA here is from genome assembly GCF_017311325.1 of Ursus maritimus. Classification (NCBI taxonomy): domain Eukaryota; kingdom Metazoa; phylum Chordata; class Mammalia; order Carnivora; family Ursidae; genus Ursus; species Ursus maritimus. Next base: position 28,684,112 of record NW_024426008.1, on the reverse strand, counting down.
TTTTGCTGTGCAGAAGCTTTCCAGTTTGATGTAGTATTGCTTGTTCATTTTTTCTTTTTACTTTTTGTGCTTTTGATGTCACACCCAAAAATTTGTTCCCAAGACCAATATCAAGGGGCTTTCCACTCTGGAAAACAGTGTGGAGGTCCCTTAAAAAGTTAAAAATTGAGCTACCCTATGATCCAGCCATTGCACTACTGGGTATTTACCCCAAAGATACAGACGTAGTGAAGAGAAGGGCCATATGCACCCCAATGTTCATAGCAGCAATGTCCACAATAGCTAAATCGTGGAAGGAGCCGAGATGCCCTTCAACAGATGACTGGATTAAGAAGTTGTGGTCCATATATACAATGGAATATTACTCAGCTATCAGAAAGAACGAGTTCTCAACATTTGCTACAACATGGACGGCACTGGAGGTGATAATGCTAAGTGAAATAAGTCAAGCAGAGAAAGACAACTATCATATGATTTCTCTCATCTATGGAACATAAGAACTAGGATGATCAGTAGGGGAAGAAAGGGATAAAGAAAGGGGGATTACCCTTTCTTTACAGAAGGGGGAATGAAACATGAGAGACTATGGACTATGAGAAACAAACTGAGGACTTCAGAGGGGAGGGGGGTGGGGGAATGGGATAGACCGGTGATGGGTAGTAAGGAGGGCACGTATTGCATGGTGCACTGGGTGTTATATGCAACTAATGAATCATCGAGCCTTACATCGGAAACCGGGGATGTACTGTATGGTGACTAACATAATATAATAAAAAATCACTAAAATAAAAAAAAATATCAAGGGGCTTTCTCATGTTTTCTTCTACAAATTTTATAACTTGAGGTTTTACATTTAGATTTTAGATTGATTTTGATAACTGATTTTAGATCTTTTTTCCTAATTATACACATTCAGTGTTATTAATGTCAATCTAAGCACTGATTTCACTGCATCTCACAAATTTTGATCAGTTTTATTTTCATTTGCATTTCATTCAAAACATTTTAAAATTTGAGATTTCTTCCTTGATTTATATATTATTTAGAAGTTTTTAAATCTAGTCTCAGTCTGTTTATGATGCTATAATAATCAGTTTTAATGAGGGGATTTCATTTGGTTGATCATCTATCATCTATCTATCTATCTACCTATCTATCTACCTATCACTGAGAGTACAGTACCCTTAAAGAGACTTCCTCATTTAAAAAAAATACCATAGAATTGGATGCCTTATAACAATACAAGTTTATTTCTTATAGTTCTGGAGTCTGGTAAGTCCAAGGCTGGGAAGTGCCAGCAGATTCAGTGTCTGGTGAGAGCCCACCTTTTGTCCTCAGCAAAAACGATAGCAAAAAGGTAGCTCTCTGGGCCCTCTTTTATAAAGCACTAATCTGACTCATCAGGACTCTACCCTCATGACGTTCTCACTTCTCAAAAGGCCCCACCTCCCAATACTGTCATGTTCAGGATTAAATTTCAATATATGAATTTTGAAGGACATACACATTCAGTCTATTGCAAATCCAAATGTATTTTGGGATTTTCCAGCTATCTTATTATTGAATCTAGTTAAACTTCACTGTGTTCTGAGGGCATATGTTTCATGATTTCTATTCTTTTTTTTTTTTAAGATTTTATTTATTTATTTATTTATTTATTTATTTATTTGACAGAGAGAGAGACAGCCAGTGAGAGGGAACACAAGCAGGGGGAGTGGGAGAGGGAGAAGCAGGCTCCCAGCAGAGGAGCCTGATGTGGGGCTCGATCCCAGGACACCGGGATCACGCCCTGAGCCGAAGGCAGACGCTTAACGACTGTGCCACCCAGGCGCCCCTGATTTCTATTCTTTTAAATGTGTTAATGTGTTCTGGGGACAAGAATGCGGTCGATCTTGGTAAATGTTTCATGTGAGCTTCAGGAGGATGTTGGTGGATGAAGTTGTCTACAGTTGCCAATTATATGCAGTTGGACTGATGGTGCTGTTGAGTTCAACTATGTCCTTACTGATTTTCTGCCTATCGGATCTGTCCATCTCTGAGAGGGGTATTCAAATCTCCAACTATAATAGTGGATTTCTCAAAGTCTCCCTGCAATTCTACCAGCTTTCCCCTCACACAGTCAGACGCCCTGTTGTTAGGGGACTACACGTTAAGGATTGTTGTATTCTTGGAGAACTGATCCCTTTGTCCTTATCTAAGACCCATCATTATCCTTCTAACTTTCTGTGCTCTGAAGTTTGCCCTGTCTGAAATTAGTATAGCTACACCCACTTTCTTTGGATTAATGTTAGGATGGTGTATCTTCCTCCATCCCTTTGCTTTTAATTTTGTGTGTCTGTATATTTAAAATCGGCTTCTTGGGGCTCCTGGGTAGCTCAGTTGGTTAAGCATCTGCCTCCCACTCAGGTCATGATCCCAGAGTCCTGGGATCGAGTCCCACATTGGGATCCCTGCTCAGCAGGGAGTCTGCTTCTCCCTCTGCCGCTCACCCAACTCATTCTCTCTCTCGCTCTCACGCAAATAAATAAAATCTTAAAAAAATAAAATAAAGTGGGTTTCTTGCAGACACCATACAGTAAGGTCTTTGTTTATTGATCCATTCTGAGAGCCTATCTTTTAATTGGTGTATTTAGATCACTGACTAATCTTAAAGTAATCGTTGCCCTTGTTCTTTGTTCCGATTTGTCTTCTTTCTTAGCATAACAATTATGCTTTTTTTAAAAAAAACCTTTTAGTCATTGCCCAACAGTTTGCAAAATATATTTTCAAATAATGCAAGAGGTCTTTTTCTTTTTCTTTCTTTCTTTCTTTGGAGGAGAAGGGGAGAGGGAGAAAGAATCTTAAGCTGGGTGTGGAGCCTGACACAGGGCTGAATCTCACAACCCTGAGATCATGACCTGAGCCAAAATCAAGAGTTGGACGCTTAACCAACTGAGCCACCCAGGCGCCCCTATGCAGGTACACTTTCAAATAACACCATGCCACTTCTCAATTAGTTCAAGTACCTTATAATAACAAAATATTCCTAATTCTTACCTCCTGTCCCTTGTATCATTGCTTTCATCTCACTTCCACGTGTGCTGTAATCATCAAAAACATTATTACTATTATTATTTTGAACAAACTTATTAGATCAATTAACAGTATGTACAAGGGTATTTTTACTTTACCTTTATTTATCCCTTCTCTAACAATCTTCCTTTCTTTATGTAGATCAGAGTTTCTGACCTATGTAATTTTCCTTCTCTCTGAAAAACTTTTACATTTATTGCAAGGAAGGCATACTGGCAACAAACTCCCTCAATTTTTGTCTGAGCAAGTCTTTATTTCTTCTTTATTTTTCAAAGATAATTTCACAGGATACAGATACATAGGTTAGTCTTTTTATTCCTCTCTAACCAGTTTAAATATTTCACTCCGCTCTTTCTTGCTTGCATGTTTTCTAAGAAGTCAGATGTAATTTTTACTTTTCACTCACTACAGGTAAAACCCCCTCCACTCCTCAACCTCTCTAGCTTTTTTAAGGTTCTTTATATTTTATTTTCTGTACTTTGAATATCATATGCGTAGGTGTAATTTTATTTTCGTATTTGTCCTCCTTAATGTTCTCTGAGCTTGGTTCAACAATTTGGGGAAATTCCCAGTTATTGTCATTTCAAGTATTGCTTCTCTTCCTTTCTCTTTCCTGCTGGTGTTCCCCTGTGCGTATGATACACCTTTTGTTGTCCCACAGTGATATTCTTTTCCAGTTTTTTTTTTCATTCTTTGTCTTTGCTCTTCAGTTTTGGACATTTCTACTGACAGATCCAGAAGCTCAGCGATTCCTCAGCTGTGTCCAATCTATTAATGACGTCATCAAAGGCTTTATTACTGTCACAGTGGTTTACCTCCAGAATTTTAAAAATCTTTCTTAGATCATTCCATCTCTCTACTTATATTACCCATCTGTTTCTACATGGTGTCTACTTTTTCCATTACTGCCCTCAATATTAGTCAAAGTTGTTTTAAATTCCTGGTCTGATACTTCCAACATTTCTGCTGTATCTGAATCTGGTTCTGATACTTATTCTGTCTTTTCAGAGTGCGTCTGGTAAGGTGTGGGGAAGAGGAAGCATTCTACAGGCCTACAACTAGGTCTGTGATTAGAGCACCTGTGTCCCTGGGCTCTGAACTCCACAAAGGTTTCACAGGTTTTTTTCTTCTTTTCACCCCTTCAGGTAGTAAAGTATGGCCAGAGGGGACTGGAGTTGTGTATTTCCCTTCCGCCAGGTCTCTTCGGCCATAGTAAAATAGTTTGTCCTCCAGAGGAGGGCTGGTCAAAAGCAGAATACTCTAGGACACTTAAAAATGGCTCCTTTTCCCATTCTGCTGCTGACAGAATCCTGAGGGGACTTTCCTTTGATATTCATAGTGAGACCCCCGTAGAGCCACTGGAGGTAAAACTCATGTAAGCGTGAGAGTCCCCACGACTGGGCCCTCCCAGGCTTTTCACTACACTGAGCTTTCGGCAATCTGCCAATTACAGTTCACGTTTCCCTGTCCAGGTTATAACTGCTCTGATAAGTTGTAATTCTCTGTATCTGTCTCCATAATTTTGGGGACAGTGGTGTGTCCTGTAACCTCACTTCTCTGACAGATCCAAGAAGGGTGGTTGCTTTTTCAGTTTGTTCAGCTTTTCACTTGTTAGGACAAAGTGATGATTTCTAAGCTCCTTACAAGTTGGACCAGAAACTAGAGGTTCTGTTGGAAAATTTTGGAGTACGGATTCAATTTCTCATTATATAAGTCTGTAAGATTATTTCCTCTGGAGTGTTTTTGTAGTTGGTGTGATTCAAGTGACTTGCCAAATCATCAAGGTTATCTAATTTGTTAGCACTGTTAGATTATCTTATAATCCTTTTTATTCATGTCAGGTCATAATATCCCCACTCTTATCACTGATTTCAGTAATTTGAGTCTTCTCTGTTCTTCAGTCTGGCTAAAGACTTGTCAATCTGTCAATCTTTTCTAGGAAATAACTTTTGTTTTCATTGATTTTTTTTCCTATTGATTTTTATTTTTCACTCACTTCTGCTCTATTTACTATTTCCTTCTCTCTGCTGCATTTGGGTTTAGGTTATTTAATTTCTTTGGTGTATAAATGTTGATAGATAGTACTTTATTGTAATCTTTCTATTTCTGTAAAATCAGAAGCAATTTCCCCATTTTCATTTCAGATTTTTAGTACTGCCTTCTTTTTTCATGATGTAAAGGTCTGTCATTTTGTTGATCTTTTCAAAGAAACAACTTTTGGTTTTGTTGATTTTCTCCATTTCTCCTCACTGCTTATTTCATTATCTCCACTCTAATCCTTACCATTTCCTTTCCTCTGGTTGCTCTGGGCTTAGTTCGTTCTCTTTTTCTATTTTCTTAAGGTGAGAGACTAGGTTATTGATTTGAGATCTTCTTTTCTTCTTGGTATCTTTTTTGACCCATTAAGTATAGTTTCATTTACACATACTTGTGAATTTCCCACATTTCATCATTATTCTCAACTTTATTCTATTATCATTAGACAATATAGTTTGTATGATGTCAATCTTTATTGTTTTGTGGTTTACCAGATGCACTTAATAAGAATGTATATTCTACTGTTGGTTGGAGTGTTCCCTAGATGTAGTAGGTCTAGCTGGTTCATGGACCTGGTATTTTTTTTCCTTTTTGATACTGTCTTGTTGTATTATTGAAAGTGGGGTATTAAAGTCCCCAACTCTTGTTGAACTACTTCTCCCTTCAATTCTGGCAGTTTTTGCTTAGTATGTTTTTTAGCTCTGTTGTTTGGTGCATATGTATTTATTACTGTTATAGCTTCCGGGTGACTTCACTATTTTATCATTATATAATATCTTTCCATGTCTCTCGAAGCAATTTCTGTTCTATAGTCTATTTTGTCTGATATTACTATGTGGTTACTGTTTGCATGGAATATTTTTTTTCATTCCTTTACATTTAACTGATACATACCTTTGACTCTAAAGCAAGTCACTTATGAATGCGCAGCTCAATCATGGTGTGAGAAATCAATGCAATTTGGCAAGTGAATCTATCCCAGCTTTGAGTCTCTGTTGTATGCTTCCAGTTCATAATGTACAGAAACACACACAGGCAGCCTGCACGGACAGACTCAGGGTTACCCCTGGGAGGAAAAGTGGGTGCAGAGTGCATAAGAGCTCTGAGGGCTGCCCTTGTCTGCTTCTCATGCAGATAGTGGGTGCAAAGTGTGCAGTTTGCAGAACTCTAGCCAGCGGACACTTTTTTGCACTCTTCTGTAGTGTGCATTACCCTTAACACCTTCGGGTAAACAAATCTTAATTCCCTACTTGACAGTAAAATGAACAAAACGCATCCTGGCATGTGTGTGTGTGACTGATTCTATTGTTCTCCCCTCCTAGGAGGCCCAGGAGGGGGTGTGCTCACGGTATCAATGCAGGGAGACCTTTTCTGTGGGTGAGGTACTGTGGCATTGCCTTTTCCTGCTTAGAAGAAGCTCCGTGTGGGGGTGGGGGGGGGCAATCCCCCCACCTTAGGGACCTGAGTTTACAAAAGCAAGGTTCATAGGTGAATGAGATGAACTCACAAGAGCCAGTGTTCTTGCCCACAAGAAATCTGACAAAATGGTAACACATAGCCCTTCCAGCTCCACTGTTCGTACATGGCTGAAAGGTGAGCACATACAGAGGAAAATCTGATGGCACCCTAACCCTGCAAGATCCCATGGCAGATGACATCAGGATATAGGCACATCTGTTGTCCCAGGAGGCTCCTAAGGGCAGGAGGCAGCCTAGAGCCTCGCCAGGACTGGCAGACAGAGGCATCCCATTATTAACTGTCTCAAAAAGCACCCCGGTGGCGGGGTGGGGGTGGGGGGAGCAAGGAACTCTGTAGCTGCTGGTCACACGATCTGTGTTCACTGTGTGCAAATGTGGACTGTACGTTGGGATGGGTGCCATTTCCTAAATGCAAATTACACTTTGGTTAAAAGCTGACTAAAATTCACACTGTTACAGGACAAAGGCCCAGCTCCATGGCCTGGTACCCCAGACCTTGGGGATGATGACAGTGGCAGCAAGAACCACATCATCAAGTCATCTGTTGAGTACCTTCTGCATTCCAGTTACCTAGGGCTTGATGAAATTTCACAACCTCTGAGCCAAGAACTATCATCCCTAACCTACGGAGGGGAAACTGAGGCCCAGAGAGAACTCAGCCACGGTAAGTGAGCCACTGAAAGGGGGCGATTCAACCAAAGTCTACCTTTGAGCTGAGCTGTTGTTTCCAGCTCTGGGAACCTTTCAGGGGTTGGGGTGAAAACCACTGCAGGGAGATGGAGGAGGCGGTGGAAATGGAGAAATTCCCTCTTGGAAGGGAAGGCCAAGCAGGAGGCCTTTCAGGCCAAATGACCCCCCAACTCCCCTAAATCAAGAGACTGGCACTCCATCCCTGAAATGAAGAGCCACAAGTACAAGAACCCAGAGCATGCTAGGAGTAGAGAAGGCCTCGGCGTCTGTGCTTGTGAGTCAAACACCCCAAATGATGGGACTGGGCCAGAGCCACAATGCGCCACACACATGGAGGCAGCCAAGGGCGGGATGGCACCTGCCCTGCCCACCCCACTGCCAGCATCTCCTCCTCCTCCTCCAGATCTGTCACGGGCTGTCTTTTCCACCTCTTCCAGGGGCCTGGTGGGGAGGCATGGGCCAGCAGGGGAGGAAGATTCCTTCTAGCTACTGAGTTAGAAAAATGAGTCTCTTTTGAAAGAGGTTTCAAGCTGAACACGGGTTCCAGCAGCCGCTACTCAAGCCAGACGGGCATCATGAGAGGAAGGAGCCCTGCAGCAACCACAAGGCAAGGGGTGAGACCTTGGGTGGAGGGAGATGTCCTGGGAAGAGGCCAGGGCAGTGAGGCCTTGGCCTCGGAGAGCTGCCCCAAGGTTTGGGCAGTCCCTCAGGCCTCAGACTGTCAGAGAAACAGTGCCAGAGTGTCCCCAGGACTTCCTGTCCCCTCCGCCAGGATTTGCTCCTTAGCTCACACCAGGATAAGCTCAGCATGCCTCAGAAACATTCCTACAGGTGAACATGGCTTTGCACGGACAAACAGGTAACTCTTATTGCCTGAATCCATTCATCCCTGAGTTCACAGAGCAAGAGTTTGGACAGCAAATGACCCCACATTATACAAATATCTGCTCTTGCGAGAGGATAGCGTGAAGGCAGCGTGCTCTCACTGCCACACTGCTGGGTGCTCACGACACCTGAGGCCCACTGCCGGAGGCGTCCCACACCTCCCCTCCTGTCCATACCTCCCGAAATGGGCCTCAGGCTGCCTCCAGTTCCTACCACCAGGGTTACTGATAGGCTGGTTTTGTTGTTTTAGGTACTGGAATTACGATGCATTGCTGGACCCACAGTCACCTGGAGCAGGGGGTCAGAGCAGCCACAGAGAACAAGTCTTGTGCTTTTGTATTATTCTTTATTTATTGGTCCTACCAACGAGACCCTTACCAGGCCCACTGTTCCTATGTGAACTGGCTTTGCAGACATTCGTGCCGCATGCCCGTGTCCCAAGTCGAGACCGATGGCTCCTTCCTACTCTTTTTCCACGCTCTGCCTCATTTTCTCAGAGTATGAAGGCATTTTTGTTTGTTTGTGTCTGTGTAAAGGTTCCTTGGCAGGAGAACATGCATATGATCTTAAAATAAAGACAACATTCTGACACTAAGGTAATGCACAGAAAAAAATACAGTACTCAGACATCATTGCAAATAAATACCCATACAGATGACGTTGTCGTAGATGTAACATTATTTCTTACGAATCAACACTGTAATAGAAGGTAAAAATAGGGGTCCCTACAACTAGGAATAAGAAATGCTTATTCCAGGAAACAGAATTCTTTTATCCTTGCTACTTATATATTATTATAATTTGTCCTTTACTTTGGAGGAGGGAGGACACTTTCTTCCTCTGTGAGTACCAATTTTACCGTAAGCACAGCCTCACTCAGCAAACCTGACAGGACGCGGCCCTGGATTGCTGAGGGGCTTTACCGAGTTCTGTTTCCTGAAATTAACAGTGATTAGTTACACCAAGCAAGAGAATAGAGCACGTCTCTTCCTCACATTTGCAAAGAACACTATGGCTAGCCCTCACCCCAGCGCACGAGGCCGACAGCGCCGGCACCCCTGCCCCCGCTCTTCACAAACGTGGCATGCTGCTCCCCGCTTGCTTAGCTTGTCTCTCGGGCCCATTTGGTTCCCAAAGCACACTCAACGTGTGTGCTCACTTTCCTTTTCTCAGCCCCTGAATTTGCAAGGATCTGCGCGGTAAAGAATCACTGACTAACAGAATTTTGCACAATTGCTGTTTTCTTTCTCTCAATGAAGATGCCCAGGTTCACATATGAAGGTGTGCGTCCGTTCACACCTACTGGTCCACACTGGCCTTCAACTTTCCCAACTAGCTCTTCACTGTCCATTTTAGAGCACGTACGATGCTGGGACACCTCCCTTAACTGATGAAGGCACTACTGGCAATGATTACTAACAAAAAGGCGTTGAAATAGAACACCCTAAAAATCGACGACTGTAGGATTTTCTAAGTGTACCACAATATGGCACAACAACCAGAACAAAACAATTCCAATTTGGAATTTCACTGGTACAGTTGCATAAAATTCTGTTAATCAGTCATGCTTCACAATGTCCTAAAACCCAGAAGATTCTGGAATTTGTAGGTAATACTACTCACTCAATAATTTATCTTTTTGTTTTCAAGTGCCTATTACTGTTTAACCAGAGCAAAGGTCAAGTTTTCTTCTTGTTACATTAAACTATTCCTAAGAATAATAATAATACAATATGAAAAACCCCAGAATCGGAATACCCTGGATTTCTTAATGAACATGGCATTTAAAATCTGTAATTTCAAACATGAGCCATAATGCCGTAAAACCTAAAAGGCAGCTGAGCCACAGCGTGGATACGTTTTGCTGAGCTCCTTGCCGGGTCGAGGCCTTCATCTAAAGAGTCTAGAGCTACACGCTAGGAAAACACATCCATGCCACGTGCTGACGTCAGATCAACACGGCGGGAGCTAAGACGGCGCGCTACAGGACCACGAGACAGACCACGGCATCTGAGACCGTCTCTATGGGAGGGAGTAAGGAAGCAAATATAATATCAAAATATCAAAAGTGCACAGGTTGATCGGATAAAAAGGGCATCTGTAAGAGGGAGACCCCGGTGTTGAGCGTTTCTAGCGGGTTTCTAAGCGAGCCTGACGGCCGCTGTCCAAGCAGATTCTTCAGCGCGGTACAAAGGCCTTCCAGGCAGCAACCGGCGGCATTCTCAACATTAAAGCTTTCTTTTCCTCTGCCATTAAACACTCAGGGAATGCTAACTTGGAAAGAACTGCAGTGGCATATCCAAACACGTTTCTAAGTGGACTTTTAGGCTGCCCTTCCTTCCTCTGCGTGGGCCCACGGGAGGGGGAGGGGCTGCAGTGTAACAGGGCCGCGGCCGAGTCCTCCCCGCAGCTACTCTACAGCTGAAAACGGGAGAAAACAAGACAGCGTTAGAACCGGCACCAGTCAGACAACCGAAGCTCTGGCCGGGTGAGGACGTGGCGCGTTAGTGGGCGGCAGAGAAGACCTGCAAGTGTTAGGAGGGGCCACCAGCCCTGGTGCCTCGGGAAGACCCCTGCAAGTATGGAGAGAAGCGGCGTGCCAGGCTCGGCAGCGGGCAGAAGCGGCGTGCGGGGCCAGCGGGCAGCCATGCCCCTGGAAGACCTGCTTGCAGAGAGGACGGCCTGACCCCTCCTCAGGTGGGAGGGGAATCCGAACGAGACCCGACGTCCCGTCAGCAAGGCAGCCTGGAGCTGGGCACTGGCACGGCCTGGCCCGCATCTCCCTGCTTCGGTAGTCTGCCAAAGCCAAGGGAGTCTGTGCAGCACCTGGAGTCTGGTGACCGAGACGCGCTTGGGAACCGAGGCGAGAGCTGTAAGAGGGGCAACGCAAACCCCCTCTGGAACATGGAGAGATCAGGCAAGGAGCCCTTCTGGGAAAGGACGGAAGCCTCGTATCCTATAGCCCCCATGGGCAACAGGGAGAGAAATACTGCAAAGTCCTGCTTCTGCACATGGGACCTCAGGTGGCCTATGCATGCCAGCTCTGGGAACGGAGAGTCCTACAGCTGCCTTTGCTGCCCGTCCCCACGTCTGGAACTGCACTGACGAGGGGGAACCATCCCCATCCTGCGTGCGTCCTGGACCAGGCCCCAGGCCATGCGGGGCTCCCTCCCCACACTGGGCTAGGCTCTGGCTACAGATGTGGGAATCCCTCATTTTAGCCCATCCACTGGGGGTTTCCAGAGCCCTGTTCTGGGGGGTCTGATGATGAGCAGAGGCTAAAGAAACCTGTCCTGAAGGCTGGGACACGCTAAGTACAAAGGACAGGCTTCCTGTGAGGACAGGGTCTGGCCAGGGACTTCAGAAGTTTTTCTCACGAAAAAACCCCAGGCCTTGGGCCTGCCAACGTGTCACCTCACAGGCCACCAGACAGCCGTGCAGATGTCAGAGAGAGAGGCTGAGCCTGCTGAGCTCTGTGCCCGGCGAGTATGAGCAGTGCCCGGGGCACACACGCGCCCAGGCTGGAGGACGCAGGGCTCGAGGCTGCTGTGTTTCTGGGCTTGGGGGAGGGAACTCTGTCCCAAATGTGATGTGCGGTGAGATTCCGCACCAACTGCAAAGGAATTCTCTGTCAACTGTGCCGAGCTCCGTGCGGCCTCCGACGCTGCGCTTAGTGCGCGGGGCGGAACCTCTAACACTGCTTCTGGTGCTGGGGCAGAGCCACTGCGCTAGACACATGCAGGGAACATGCAAGTTTCACCTCGGGTTCCGCCCCCACCCCTGCAGGAGCCCGCGGCACACAGGCCCCGGAAGGCCCCGGGTTTGCAAGGACACGCGGCTCTGACCCACCTTGACACGCCCTCCCCCCACCATGAGAGCAGCTGCTGTGAAGGGTGGTCCCGAGGGGTGAGAACAGACACAAAGCTCACAGGGTCCAGGTGGAACAGCGCGCCGCCTCGGCCACATCCTTCCCTCTGTGCATTAGTCACGGTTAAGACCAGCCTAGCACCGCGGTCCCACTGCTGCTGGGTTAGTGGAGGTGAAGCGGACAGGTGACGTGCGGCAGGGTAGCTGCAGCTGCGGCCCCGTGGCCCTAATCGCAGTAAATGTTATACTTCTCGCCGCAGAGCACCTGGGTGGTGAGCCCGGCGCCCTCGGCCCTGTCGCTGGCACAGGCGCAGGTGTGACTTACGCTCGGGGTGCCCGGCTTGGCCTTGGAAGCGGCCTTGGCGCGGCCCCGCCGGGTCTGCTCGTGGTCCAGCTCGAGCAGCTCCAGCCGCTGGGTGAGCGCCAGCTTCTGCTGGATGGCCATGCGCAGCAGGGAGTTGAGCGTCTTCTTCTCGTCCTCCGCGGCCGCCAGCTGCCGCTGCATCTCATCCAGCTGCGTGATGTACTCGTCACACCTATGGAGGTGCCAGAGGCAACAGCGTGGCTGAAGCAGCCGCAGAGCACACGGCACACGTGGCTGAGGACCCGCCCGGAGGGCCTGGGCAGGCGGGCAGAGGGCAAGGGGACTAGGAGGAAGCGGCTGGCCCTCAGGCTTCCCCTGGGAAGGGCTCCCCAGCTGGTTTTCACTAAGGGAGATGGCAGCTGCCCCGCAAGCTTCCAGATGGCTGAGGGGCACCGGGTCCTCACGGGTAAACCCAAACGCAGGACTTGGCTTGTTTCAGATCGGTGTGTGCACACAGTAGGTGCCTGGTAAGTCACCAAATGGCTAACGAAGAGTCTGGGAAAAGCACATGTGGACGTGCCCCCTCCTGTCATCTGCTTAACTGGGACCTGTACCCCCTCTCTCCATGGAGCTGGGAGAGAAACACCCACTCCAGGTGTGTCCCTGAGGGAGCCAGCAGTGGGCACGCCTGTCCCTCACCTCCACCCGCCACGGTCCTCCCTCTCTGGGGGCCAAGGGTGCACTGCCAAGTTTGTGATCTCAGGTTATCTGAGAAGCCAAGTTCTTAAATGAAACAGGTTGCGGAAGTGAGGCTCACCACGCCGCCCCATGGTGAGGCAGTGACTGTGGGGTCCTTCCCAAACTCCTCGCCCAGGAGGACAAGGAGTCTTCAGGGAAGCCTGGAATTTTCTTTCCTTGTCTTTGTTCCTCTCCTACAGCACGAGGAGCAGCAGACCCC
>NW_024426008.1:28670039-28670811 GCF_017311325.1 Ursus maritimus | reverse complement strand
ATCTGGGTTCCAACCCCATCCAAACCATAGCCTCAGCCTCCCTGCCCTCAAGAAGACCCACCCGGACCACCGAGAGCCCGTCCCTGGTGCCTGCCCAACACCAGCCCCTCTGGGGGTGCCAACGCCTGAAACCAGCCCCCCTCCCCACACAGCCTCCTGCTGACTTCCTGGTAGAGGCGTCTGGGTGCCTGTGAACACGGGTGACTGCCCTCCCCCAGCTTAATCCCCAACTGGCAGGTCAGACAGGGCACCCCAGGACCCCACTTATGCTGGGCAGGGAAACTTCCTGTGAATCTACAAACTTCCTGCTGAGTTCTGGGGGGCTAACTCCCTGTCTGTCAGGGGTCGGCCTCAGCCCGCACCCCCTTCAAACCTCGTGCCTCCAGCCTGGCCTCTGGGCCCTAGCCTCTCAGCCTCCCGCCAGCCTCCTCCTCTTGCGTGCAGAGTGCAGATGACGCTGCAGTCAACAGCCCCGTGGGCCTTCACCGGCGGCAGGCACGGAGCCCCCCGCAGGGCCTGACCCCGGGCCGCACGGGCAGGAGCCGTGGGCGTTACCTGGTGGCAAACATGGCGCGCAGGGAGGAAAAGGTGGCCGCGTCCTCCTTGAGGGCCTTCAGCTCGTTGCGCAGCTTCATCATGGTCTCGGTCACCATGGCCTTCTCGTTCTCGTACTTGCTCTTCAGATTGGCCAGGGCCACCTCGGCCGTCTGCGAGTCAGACACACAAAGAGCAGGGGCTTGAGAAACGGGGGGGGGGGGGGGGGGGGGGGGGG
>NW_024426008.1:28624191-28670029 GCF_017311325.1 Ursus maritimus | reverse complement strand
CTCGCCCGGGGCGGAGGAGGAGCGCGACCCCGCGGCCACGCACCTGCTTGTTGGCCTTGAGCACCGTGCGCAGTGTGGTGATCTGCTCCCTCTTGGTGCTCAGCAGCGACTTCAACTTGAGGATCTCCTCCATGAGCGCCTCCCGGTCCTTGTCCGCGGCGGGGCCCAGCTCCTGGGAGGCCAGGCGCTGCCGCGACAGCTCCGTGGTGCGGTCCACAGCCGCCTGCAGGTGCCTGATCTGGTCACGGATGATGGCGATCAGGTTATAGATGTTCATGGGCTCCCGACGCGGGTCACTCAGGGGCGAGGGCAGGGAGGGGCCAGGCGAGGGGCTGCTGTCCCCCGCCCCGCCCTCTGTGGCTGGCGGCCCCTTGGGTAGGACGGGCGAGCGGCGCCCGCGGGCCTCAGGGCTGCAGTGGCCGGCGCCGGCCGGGCCCTCTCGGTAGTAGTCCAGCACGACGCGGGTGGGCGTCTCGTTGTTGCACATGCACACGTGGTGGTAGAGGTTGGCCAGCTCCTCGCTGAAGGTCACCAGCTCGTCCTGGGCCACGCTCAGGCTGCCCTGTGTTTCACCCGCGACGTCACTCACCTTCTTCAGCTCTGCCTGCAGCCGGGCCAGCAGCTCACGGTCCTGGCGGCTGGCCTTCTCCAGCAGGGAGACCTTCTCAGTGAGCGCCTGGCTCTCGGCCTCGTGCTGGCCCTTCTCCTCTGCATGCCGGGCCTCGCCAGCCTCGTGCTCGCTGCGCAGGGCTTTCAGCTGCTCGCGGAGCTCACCTGCCTCTGCCAGAGCCACACGGTACTTGCAAGCCAGGATCTCAGGCCCGTCGATGTCCACCTCGTAGTAGTCACCATCCTCGTGGCTGTCGCGCTCCTTCTCGCTGTCCAGCGCCGTCCGCCGCTCCTTGCCGGCCTGCAGGCGCCGCAGAGCGCTGAGGGTCTCTGTGAGGCGGCTCACCTCCTCGCGCTGCTCCGACAGGGCTCCCCGCGCCTGCTCCAGCTGCTTCTGTGTGTCCTGCAGGGTGGTCAGCAGTCCCACCTTCTCCCGTTCCATCTGCAAAAGCACAGGAGGCCCGTCAGCAGCCCGCACACAAGACCCCGGGACAGACCCAGTGGTGACCTGCCTGTGCCACAGCTGTCATTCTGCAGGTCTCTGCGACGTATGCGATGGGGGTGCCACATGTGGGGCCTCGATGGGCCCTCCCCTGCCTGGAGGCTTGCAGAGCTGGGCAGGCCCCTCCTTGGAAAGTGTGGCAGCCGGGGGCCGGGTCGTGGTGCAGACCCCGAGACTCTGCCCTGTGCAGGGCAGGAAACCCTGATGTGACGCATCCGTAGGCTACAGCACGGGAGGCCGCACGGGGACCCCGAGAGGGGGCATGAGAAAACCTGGGGGACCTGGGGCAGGCCCAAACCGCCCCCTCATCATCAGGAACCTCCTTCTCTGGGCACCTCCCCTGCAGCGCCACTTATGGTAACAACGTGGACTTCACAATAAACACTAGGAACTAGGAATGGGGGTGCACAACATCGACAAAAGCCCAGCATCTGGCCAACACCGTGGGGGGCAGGGCTGGAGGCGGAGACCGAAGCCCCGGGGCTGCGACGACCCTGGCCGCCCCCACCTGCATCAGCTGCTGCTTCAGCTTCTGGATCTCGGAGATGTTGAGCTCGCTGAGGAGGTCGGACACCAGGCTGGGGGAGGGCGGGGCGAGGCCCTCCTTGGAGGGTGTGGAGGTCCTGTTGTCCAGCGGCAGCTTGGCCAGGCCGCCGTGCTCGAAGCCGTTGGCCAGGGCCTCGGCATCGTCGCTGAGCTTGAGGCCCTCCAGGGAGACGTGCAGGTGGCTGGTGTAGAGGGAGTCGTTGATGCTCATGTAGTGGGACAGCTCCTTGCGCAGGCTCAGCTTCTGCTCCCGCTCCGTCTTCAGGGTCTCCAGCGCCTCCTCCAGCTGCCGCTCCGAGATCTCCTTGAGCCTGATGGCGTCCTCCAGCTGGCTGTTGAGGTACTCGGTCTCCTCCTCCAGACGCTTGATCTCGTGCTTGAGGCCCTCAAACTCCACCTGGAAAGACAGCGACACTGTCCTGCGCCCGCACGAGGGGGAAGCATCGTGCAGACGCCACAGCAGGGGCTGGCCGATGCTCGGGGGCTCTGGGCACGAGGTGCACACACACACCTGGGACCCGTGCACCTGCTGTCGGCAGAGCCAGAGACGCGACGGACACCAGGACACAGGCGTCCCTCTGCACGTGGGTCGGGTCACTCAGAACGTCACCACACACACACTGGCTGTACGTTCTACAAAAGCTACTCAACGAACACGAATAGTTGGTTAAATACGGTAAGACGCATCAAACGCGTACGCGGTGACCATCACTTCCAGTCCTATTTCCAAACAGAAGCACGACCGCGCCCACGGAGGGACGTGCCGCAGCGCTCCCGGCACCCAAACCCGGAGGCACCCCAGTGGGAGCGGAAGACAATCCAGAGTCACACGGACTGAAACCATGTCTGCGGGGGACAAGGGAGGTGCCCGCAGTGGGGGCTCAGGGCCTATGGGACATTTCTAAAAACACTTATCACTCTGGTATATTGGTGCAAGAAATAAGGAGCAAACCACTTAGATGCAGGACTGACTGGATCTTTAGGAATCACGGCCCAGGGGAGGGGAAGGCCAGGGAGGGGACTAGACGCCACCACCTGCCTCAGTTTCCCTGTCTCAGGACACGTGTGCATGACCGCTGATGCACACAGTGTCGCAGCAGGCCTGCTCTGCAGGCAGAAGCAGGGGCTCAGCACCTCTGTCTTGCTGTCGACACACACACATGGGCCCAGGCCTCCCCAAGCAAGATCTGAACCTCCAGGACGCTGAGGTTTGGGGCTCCTGGGAAAAAGGTCCCCCGGTCCTCAACCTGCAGAGCTGTGGCCCCTGCAGAGGTAGGCGGCAGAAGCAGGCCTTCAGGGTTACCACGTGGGCGTCCTGTCACCAGTGGAAGTGATCCTTCTCACCCCACCTGTTGTTGGGGTAATCTGAACGCAGCAATGAGAGGTCAGACCCCTCCCTAGTGCCCCTCAATGCCCATGAGCTCTACCTGGGGGCCACCAAGGCCTGGGACCACACATGGACAAGGGAGCGGGCAAACCTGAGGCAGTGGGAGGGATGGAGCTGGACACCCCTCGTCTTGGGCTCTGGGTGTCCCCTCTGCATCACCTTCTGTATTTTTTTCCACTTTTGCTGACCAGGACACCTTAGCCAGGCCAGCAGTCAGCCAATTCTACAGGCAGAGACCTCATTCTCGTGGTCCAGGAGAGGCCAGGCCCTGCCACCACACCCCCCAGGCCACAGCAGTGTGTGCACGGCCCTGGGCTCGGCTGTGGGGAAGGAGGCAGGGAAGCGCCTGTAGGCCGCAAAGACCGCGAAGGGAGGGACGGGCCGTAGCCCAGACACTTGCCTGGTTCTGCCTGAGCACAGACACCTGCTTCTGCAGGCTGATGTTCTCCTCCTCCAGCTCCGAGTAGTCCTGCAGCAGACGGGCCTCTCGGAACTTATACTCCTTGATGTCATCCCGCAGGCGGCCACGCTGGGTCTCCACGTTCTGGTTGATCTGCCGAGAGGAAGGTGGGTGTGGGCAGCTGGCAGTAGCTGGTCCCACCGGCACTGGAGGCCACGTAGCTGGGACTCAGAGCCCACATGGAGCCTGGTGTGGCCACCCAGCGGGAGCCGCGGCCCGAGCAGTGTGCTCTGGGGGCGAACCGTGCAGGGTCTCAGCCTGCTCTGACCCCTGGTTCCTTCATCTGTAAAATGGGCTAAAAGCAGTCCTTCCGGGGGCACCTGGGTGGCACAGCGGTTAAGTGTCTCCTTCGGCTCAGGGCGTGATCCTGGCGTTATGGGATCGAGCCCCACATCAGGCTCCTCCGCTAGGAGCCTGCTTCTTCCTCTCCCACTCCCCCTGCTTGTGTTCCCTCTCTCTCTGGCTGTCTCTATCTCTGTCGAATAAATAAATAAAATCTTTAAAAAAAAAAAAAAAAAGCAGTCCTTCCATCACATGCTGCAGCTGCTCGAACAGCCCAGCGCCATCTGACCCAGCAATGACCGTCCTTGGCACGCACTCTGAGAAGCGGCAGCACTAGTCACAGTAGCCAAATGTGGAAACAACCCAAAGCCCGCTGACCGGCACACAGTTAAACGGCACGTGATACATTCATACAGCAGGTGTCGTCCAGCCATGAAGACTGACGTGACACACCACCGCGTGCCGTAACACGAAGGAACCTGGAACCACTACCGTGAGGGAAAGAAACTAGATACGTGGTCACATACCGTGTCATTCCACACACAGGAAATGTTCACAACAGGCCAACCCGCAGACACAGAAGGCGGAACATGGGGTGGTGGGGAATGAGCACTTGACACGGTTTCTTTCTGGAGTCACGGAACTATCCAGAAGTGGATTTGGGACGGTGTATAAATCTGTGTACAAATCTGTGTACACGTGAGGTGAGCTGTAAGGGTCGCGGATTATAGGAGTCAAACTGCTACCTTGAGGACTCAGGTGTCACAGACCTGATGTGAGCTGCCACCTGGTGCCCTAAGCCAGGACCTGGCTGGGTCCCTGGACCTCAGTCCTTGTGACATTCTGGGCCGTCCTGCACGTGACGTTTTGCAGCTCCCTCCTGCACTGTGACACTGGAACGATCTCCAGACCTGGCCAACGCCCCCAGGGGGAGGGATGACCCCTAGACAGAATACCTCCCACCTGTTCCCGTTTCCATTTGGTGCCCCCAGACCAGTGCCACCCCTCCGGGCCTCCCCGCTCCCCGCACTGCCGGCACACTGGCCTCTCCACTGTGCTGGGGCTCCGCAGACAGGACCCCGGGTCTCCATGCAGGTGCACACACAACAGCAACACCAGACTGCTAAAATGCAACAGGCCAGGGAGAAAGAAGGAAAACAGGAAAGCAACAGAAAGGGGACGTCATTCCATAGCAAGAATTGTCATTCCTGACAATTACTCACTACATGAGTCTCCGGCTAAGTGACCCGAGGCGGTGGCCAACAGCGGGGACACAGCACGCGACAGGCTGGAGAAAAAGCAAGACTCACCCGGAAAGCAAAACTCCTGCTGAACAGGCAGAAATAAGCACAACGGTACAGCCCGAGAGGCGATGTGAGGAAACAGTCACTCACTTCCGTGGACACGTAGGGGCAGCTGGAAATCCCTGACAAAGCTCCACGCACAGCCACAGGGCTGGCCACCACCCTTGTTTACCGCCCGACCAGTCAGGGTTAACATCAGCGTCCACATGGCGAGGCCCCCACATCCACGTACTCAGGCAAATGCCAGTGTAGATGCCACCATGCTGGGTACAGGTGAGAGTGACATTCAGTTCAGCTCTCTGAGTGAAGCACAACACCCTCCATGATGGGCCTCCTCCAATCAGTTCAAAGTCCTGAAGAAAACACTGGAATTCTCCAGAAAGAGGAACTCTGTCTCCAGACCCCATCGGACTCCGGTCTCAACATCAGCTCTTCCCTGGGTCTCCAGCCCCTGGCCCACCGCCCTCACAGGCACACGAGCCAACTCCTTACACTCAGTCTCTCCCCCTGGTGTGCAGCTCTGGAGAGCCTCACTACTACCACAACCACTGAGGGATAAGAACCATGACCGTGGCCTTCCCCCACCCACGTGGCTACAGCAGGCTGGGGGCTCCCCACCTGTGGCTCAGCCCACCCTGGCCCAACGCACCTGCTCGGAGCAGCTGCCACTCAGCATGGGAGGACACGGGAGGTGACACAGGGAGCGTGGCCATGAGCAAAACACATGCCTGTCCTTCCAAATGGGCTTTATTTAAAGCTCAACAACTCCCCTCAAAAAGCGAGGGACCCTGAGATGGACAGAAAGAGGAGGTAGCAGGGGAGCACAGGCCAGCCTGTCTGCCCGCCCCAGGCCTCGTAGACACTCTGCACCCCAGAAGCTGAGCGCCAGGCTGCATGTGGGAACCCTGCTGAGCTGTAGCCGCACACAGCCCGGTGCTCGACCGAAGCAGAACTCCCAGCCTGCAAGACCATCCACGGAAAGCGCACACGCCGCCGGTTCCGGCTTGCCCCGAGCGTGCGCTGTTACCCACGCCCACGGCATTTGCTGACTCCCATGAACACCAAGCAAGTGCCTGCTCGTTCCTCTGCCAGAAATGTCCTGCCAATTCCGCCCTCTCTCACCTGGGGTGCAGGAGGTGCCCAAACACGCGTGGCATGACCTGACATGGCCACTGGGTGGGGTGGAAGCCAAGGCCTGAAACCCGCAGCTCCCACCCTCCAGACTGCAGAAAGAGACACGTGGGGCAGCTTTCTCCACAGCCAGGGCAGACTCAGCCTTCCCAACTCAGGGTGACGGGCCCATGGGGAGACCCATGTCGGTCCCCAGGAGTCACATCCCACCTTGCTCCATTGCCACAAATGACAACACAGCCTCCCATCATAAGCACCCGGGCTGACGAAGGGCCCGGGGCCCCGGGGGTAGGGAGGTTAGGGGCGCCAAGCTGTCAAGTTGGCCCAGGACACCATGGGGCAGGTGAGGGCACTGTCCGCTGACGTTACAGAATCCAAACGCCTGCATTTTGGTCCCACAGCAGACACGGCACCTCCACCTCGCACACGCCCAACTCTGAGGGCTCCAGCAAGCTCCAGCGGGCCACCGTGTGGTCTGGTTTTCCCCAAAGTAAGCCTCGATGAGGGGCACAGACAGCAAACACGCGACCCCTGCCCCAACAGGGTGCAGGCCAGGTGGAAAAGGTGGATGCACGGGGACCTCAGCTTCCCTGTCGGCAAACCCGCTCCATGCCCCTCGGAGCCCCCAGCCCACCCAGCCAGTACACACGCCTCAGCCCCCAGGTGCCCTGAGGAGAGCACGGGAGCAGACACTCCCTTTCAGTGAGGAAACCCTGCAGAGGCCCATGGCGGAACCACAGATGGCTGTCCTCACAAGGACAGAGAAGCGCCTTCGGGCAGGAGGCACTGGCAGGTCAGGGCTAAGACAGGCCTTCGTCCTTCCAGCCAGGGGTCTGCCCACCCTCCCTGTCCACCCCACGAAGGAGAGAGGCACCCCAGGTGTGTGTGGTGGGGGGCAGGGGGAAAGGAGGACAGTCATGGTTGGGAGACTCTCCAGAGCAGTGGTGACGCCCTAGGTCCTGGGTGCTGCAGCCTCACAGCCACAGGAGCTCTCGGTGGCGGTGGAAGGAGCAGCCAGAAGATAGAGGCAGGAAAGGAACCCAGGGGCCAGCCTCATTTAGGGGCCTGTGACAACCACACAAGCCAGTCAGAGGGACACAAAGGGGTCTCACAGGTGGGGGCTCTGTCCTCCAGGCCCCCAGCTGTACTTCCCACTGCTTCCCCCAGTGGGTTCCAGGGCAGTGATAAGCGACGACCCAGGCTGGACCTGCTGTCCCGAGGCAGACAGTGTAGCTGGTCTGACCAGAGTCTGGGGACGGGCCCAGCAATGTGGCTTCTGCAGGGGCACGGAAGGTTCCACAGCCTGCTGCACACATAGCAGCTGAGAGGCTGGAGGGACCGGACACCTTACTGGAGTTCCTAGGAAGCCCTGGGCCCACAGCTGCCACCACCAGGAGAAGGGCCGGCTCTAAGAGGGGGCAGGATGGGGCAGCAGGTGGGCCAGCCCATGACCAGGAGCCATCTCCTGGATGTCCACGGACCCCCGGAGTGCCTGAGCAGTAAGTGTTTTCCGTGTGTAACCGCCAAGGCTGGAGTGAGCGCCCCCTTGCAGACTGTCCAGGGGACTCCTGCCCGTCTGCAGACACGCCTTCCCCGACTGCCCCAATATCCTGGGGGGCTGCTGCATGTCCACCCTGGGCAAGTCAGGTCCAGCCCTGCTCCCCAGGAGCAACGTGCACTTCCTCATGGGGTCCATTCCCTCGAGACCCACCCAGGGCTCCCAGTTCCTCCTCCCATGTGGGGCTGACCCCTGCTGCCTCTTCCACATACCCACATCCCCTCCTCTCGCCTCCAGGCTGTCTGCCCATGTGACACCCCCCCACACCTTCCAACCCGTGGCTGGGGAGCCACCCCACGCTGAAGAGCCCACCGGGCATCTGGTCACGAACTCAGGCAGGTGGTGGGTCAGGAGCAACCGTGCCAGATGCCCGGCTCCCTTCCGGCTGGCTCTGGGCAGCCCTCACACCACCACAGCAGCAATCAAGCCTTTCCCAGCTTCTGCCCTGAGAGGCAGGGGGCACAGAATTCTGCTGGAACGTCTCTGTCCTTTACTCTGGGGCCCAAGACACACGGGGTCCACCAGGGCAGCAAGGACAGGGCAGGACAAAAAGATCACCTGGCAGGGCCCCACTGGGCAGATGAGGCTGACCCCTCCCAACCCAGTCCCGCCTCTCAAGGGCAGCACCCACCCTGCTTCCCAGAGCGAATCTCTGGAAGGCCACAGTGTGTGAACGTGACTGCCTCTGGCCAACTGTGGCCGTGCCCGGCTCCCGGGGACTCTGCTTCTCCATCTGCAAAATGAGGCTTAAGGAGTCCCAGGACAGATGCTAGCTGGGCCTGTCCACACAGCAGTGCAGAGGTCCGAGATCAGGACTCTAGAGCTGCCAGCCTAACCCATGCAGACAAACTACCTGCCCCTTGGTTTCCCTACCTGAGATGAGGGAAATACGGGGTCATCGAAAGGATGAGTTCTGGGGCGGCTGACACTGTCCCATGTGCTGAGCACATCTGTTATACAGGTCACGTGACAGAGGCCATCGGATGCCCCTGGGAAGCTGGCGTGGGGGGCAGACACTTAAGCCGACTGTCACGGGGAGTTTGGTCAGAGGACACAGGGCAGCCGGCAAAGCGCTGCACATGGATGGCACCAGGACCAGGCACTGGGAGGCAGAGCTATCCTCACGGAAGGGGTGTTTCCTGGGGTGACCCTGCACGGCCTGCACCTCTTGGGGACAGCTCTTGGCATTGTGTTCCTACAGTTCAGGCTCCTCAGCCAGGCCTGAGCCTCAGGTGCCAGCCTCAAGGAGGGGAGGGAACGGCCACATCCAAGGCCAAGACCAGCAGAAGAGTGACAGGAACAGGGTATAGACGAGGCAGGCGAGGGGTGGACACTGGCTGGGCCTCTCGTCAGGGCAGGGGGTGGCAGGGACCCGTGGGGCAAGAGGCAGAGCCTTCAGAGAAAGAGGCGGCTGAGGGTGCATGGGGTGGGAGTGGCGGGCCTCCTCCTGAGGCAGCAACAGGAACAGCGGGACTCCCGGCCCCACCAAACCTGCTCCACGCGGGACTGGTTGAGCTCATTTCCTGACGCCCAAACCCAGGAGTCAGCAAGTCACCGGGGCTCTCCCGACAGCCCAGACAAGCCCTTCTGGAAGAGAAGCTGGGCCGAGACTGCCTCGGTGAGGTCAAACCCACCTCCCCGGCAGCCCCTCCTCCCATCCCAACCAGGGTGATCCCATGGGAGAAAGTGAGATCATGCACAGGGATCCAAGCCCAGGTCCTCCCAGGCCCACAGGCCTCGAGGACCCCTGACCCCAAATAGGGGTTGTGACTGCTCCCCACTGCTGCCAGACCCGGGTTCCGTCCCAATCCTTGCCAGAGGCCCCTCCCGGCCCTGCGGGATCCTGACTGCTCCATACCCCCCCATCGGAAGTGTGGAACTCAGCACCATCTGTCCCTCTGGTCACCTGTCACTGCCCCCCAAGTAAACAGAGGGCAGAGAGAGGGTCTCCCTGTGGTCCAGAACAAGGCCCCCTGTCCTTCTTGATGAGAACCCAGGGGTCCTGAGGCCACAGCCAGGACTTGCTCGCACGGACTGCCGGCTGCACCTGCCGTCCCTCTCGTTTGCCCACCTCCCCCGGAGGGCACTGGACACTCGCCCTCCCCTCCCCGCTGGGCACGCCGGTTACCTCCTTCAGCTCCTGCGCCACAGACGCCAGGCGCTCATTCTCCGACTGCGTGTTGGCGAGCACGTTCCGCAGCTGCTTCAGCTCTGTCTGCAGCTCCAGCACCTTGCGCACGTAGTACTGCTCCTTGGAGGCCGACTCCTGGATCAGACTCTCCTCCCGGCTCTCGCCGTCCGCGGCCACCTTCTTGTGGTTTGTGTGCGCCTGTCCAAACGCCTGTGCGGAGACCAGACGCTCATAAGAGGGAGGCCGATGCTGGCTAGCCCTGTGGCGAGACACCCTGGCGGCACACTGCTCATGCAAGTGCACGTGAGTTGGACTTCGGGGGAGGACATGATCGGACACGGGGGAAGCTGGAGAGGGGCCACTGGACACGGGAGCGTGGGACACCTAAGGGTTACATGGGGCTGCAGGGCCAATGGTCAGGCGGGGGGCAGAGGCAGGGAGGAGCTACGTGGGGCTGATGCCAGAGCGGGGCCACGCAGGGAAGGACCCAGGCCCAGCTGAGGGACTGGCTGGGGGCCCAGAGACACGAGGTGGGTATGGCACTCCCAGCAGGACAACCCCTTTCAGGACTCAGGCTGCTGACCCAGCCCTACCCTAGAACGAGGGCAGGTCCGAGGCCCACACAGCACCCCTCTGCCCCACTCCAGATGGAGAAACCGAGGCTCAAGGAGGCACTCTTCACTGCCTGATCTTGACCCCTCTGTTCACCCATCCTGGGAGGCCACTGAGACCAGGGAGGCCTGGGAGGGTGTGAGCCCAGACATGGGCTGAGTGATGGGACAGGAGCCTGAACTAGGACACTCAGAACCAGTCGACAGACCAGGCCCTGGGCTGCACCAGGCAAGGAGGCACTGCGCCCAGGCTCAGGGAGGAGCCCCCACCTAGCATGGTGTAGCTGACCCAGTCCACAGCCTAGGTCCTGCACCAGCTGTGGCCCCCATCCAGTGTCCCCGTCCAGCCACTCAGCACGGCCCCTGTCACCAGGACGCAACCCCACGGGCCTGTGTGTGTCCTCCCCAGCGGCCCCCTTCCCAGCAGCCACCCCATGCAGACTCTCTACAGGGCTCCCAGCTCACGGAAGAAAAACAAAATCCAGGGAGGGCTACCAAAGAAGAAAGTAGCTGATGTCTTTATTTCTTGAGAGAAACAAGGGCATTTTCACTTATTTGCTATTTGATAAGAAGTCCAGGAATTCCACCCAAGATAACAATTGGGAAAATACGCATAAAGATAAGGGTGTTGCTGAGCAGAACCATTACTGATATTAAAAATCAAAACACAGAAAGTCAGCAGGGTACTGGCTAAATGAAGTGGGGTCGCTCCTTCCTGAGGGTGGGTCTTGCTCATCTGCCCCCAGCTGCCAACCCGGCCTGCACTGGGAAAATGCCAGTGTCCCTTCAAACCAAGTCAGCTCAGCTCTGATTCCTGATGCTGTCCTCCTCCATCCTAGTTCCAAATAAAAGACCAAACAAAGCACAGATTCATGGACTTGGCCGAACTTGGGTTGCAGCCCTGACCCCCAGCTGCACACCAGCCCGGGATATGCCAGCACCCACCAGGCTTCCAGAAACGCAGGAAGGACCCAACCCATGGGGCAGGCGCCCTGGATGGCACTGGCCAACTCATGGCTGTCTCTCCAAGCCTCCAGACAAACCTGACCGGGCGACCAGAGGACAACACACTCCTGAACCCCAAGCTGGAGTGTGGACATCTCACCAGGCATCGGGTCAACCATCAGAGGCTGTCCCAAGGCCAGACGGCTCAACGCTGTGACACACACAGGCGTGTGCACACACATGTCCAGGCCTGCTGGCCTCAGCCTGAATCTTCGCCTACATCCAATCCCCAGCCCAGCCCATGAACACTGACACCACAGAGCTGGAGACTTGACCCTCCTGCAGAGCTAATCAGACAGTCGCAGGGACAGTCCTGGCTCCTATGTGGAAAAGCTACAGGGAACTTTATGTGACTGAGCAATAACTTTCAAGTCACTGGACACCCGGTGAGTGAGGGGCAGGGTACAGGTGAGCTCCATGACAGCCCCTGTCCCCCCAAAGGACCTTTGGCCATGGTGCTGAAAGAGAGACGATGCTGGGCAGCCCAGCACACCTTTGGGGAGGAGGCGGTGCTGCGAGACGGAGGACAAGGCAGCAGAAGAGTCAGACCGCAGACAGAGGGCACAATCAGTGCAAACCCATGAGAGAGCCGCCGGCAGCAAGCGGGGGGTGGGGGTGGGGGCAAAGATGTGGAGCTGGCTGAGCTCTCACTGGTCCTGACCAACAAAGCTGACAGGCACAACCTGAAAGCATCAAACTATGTCCCAGAACACAGCCTGGGAACACACACAGAAATAATGGCACCAGCTCCCACTCCGTCAAACTGGCGGCAACGGGGAAGGGAAACTGGTCCACCGCAATGGGGAGAGCTCACTGTCGCCAGGGAAGAGCCAGGAGACTGATTTCCACAGGCTCAGGACGCAGACCAGACACTGCCCACGCGGAGCACTGACCCGGGAGGCAAGCAACATGGACATAAAAAGAGTGACGCGAGGGGGGCAATGGATGGGATTACCAGCCAGTTACAGAATGTGGAAGACTTGTAAGCCTGAAAAAACAGCACCAAGACTACCCAACATAAATCACAGAAAAAGAGAGCAGAGTGAACTGTGGGTCAAACGTGGGTAACTAGAGTCCCAGGGAAGAGGAAAGATGAGGATAATAAGTACTTGAAAACCATAATGGCTCAAAATTTTCCAGATTTGATGGAAACTGTAAATCTACAGATGGTAGCAGCTCGTCCACCCCTGAGCACAAGCACGACGAGAGAAACTACACCAAGATGTATCACCAAATTGCCTAAAACCAGTGAATCAAAGGACACATTAAAATCACCCAGAGAAAAGAAGTACAAGATGACAGCAGATTTCTCTGTCGAGCCAGGAGACAATGGAACCACCTTGAGAAAACAAAATGAAACAAACCTATTAATAAGAGAGCTACACCCAGTGAAAACTCCACAGACGGGAGTTATGACAAGAGCTGAAAGACTTGATCACCACAGACCTGCATTATGGACATTAAATAAAACCCTTCAGGCAGAAGAAAACAATACCAGATGGAAATCTAGATTTAGGAGGAGGAGCAAAAAGCACCAGAAATGATAATTACGGAATAAATATAAAACACTTGCTTCCCTTACTATTTAAATCCCTTTAAAGATAATTCACTAGACACTCAATGCAAATCCCTATCAAAATTCCAATGGCCGGGGCGCCTGGGTGGCACAGCGGTTAAGCGTCTGCCTTCGGCTCAGGGCGTGATCCCGGCGATCTGGGATCGAGCCCCACATCAGGCTCCTCCGCTATGAGCCTGCTTCTTCCTCTCCCACTCCCCCTGTTTGTGTTCCCTCTCTCACTGGCTGTCTCTATCTCTGTCAAATAAATAAAATCTTTAAAAAAAAAAAAAATTCCAATGGCCTTTTCTGCAGAAATGGAAATTCATATGGGATTGCAAGGGGCCCAAAGCAGCTGAAGCAATATTGGAAACAAAGCAGGGAAACTCAAATTCTCTGTTTCAAAATTTAATGTAATGCTACAGTGACCAAGACAGTGTGGTACTGGCATAAGACAGTACAGACCAATGGAACGGAAGAGTCAAGAAATAAACCCTTAAACGTGTGGTCAACTAATTTTTGACAAGAGTACACAGAAATTCAGTGATAAAAGAACAGTTTTTCAACAAATGGTGCTGGGACAAATGGATATCCATGTGCAAAAGAATGAAGTCAAATCCTTACCTCACATCATATACACAAATTAACTCAAAATGGATCAGAGCCCTAAATGCAAGAACAACAACCAAACTCTCAGGAAAAAAATAGGGATTAATCTCCGTGACCTTATTGGCAATGGGTTCTTAACATTGACACCATGACTCCCTCTGCCTCTGCCTCTGCATGACACATGACACATGACTCCCTCTGCCTCTGCTTCTCCCCCTGCTTGTGCACACGCTCCCTTGTTTTTTCTCACAAATAAATAAATAAAACCCTAAGAAAAAAGAAAATCCCTGAATATTTGGCAACTAAACAACACATTTCTAAGTAATGTATTGATCAAAGATGAAATCGGACAAATTCTTTTTAAAAGAAATATTTTATTTATTCATTTGACAGAGAGAGAGAGAGAGCACCCGCGCGCGCACACACACACAAGCAGGGGAAGGGGCAGAGGGAGAAGCAGGCTCTCCTCTGAGCAGGGAGCCCGATGGGGGGCTCAATCCCAGGACCTTGGGATCACGACCTGAGCTGAAGAGAGACTCTCAACCTACTGAGACACTGAGGTGCCCCAATAAATATAGCTTTGAAAGAAAGAAAGAAAGAAAGAAAGAAAGAAAGAAAGAAAGAAAGAAAGAAAGAAAGAAAGAAAGAAAGAAAAAGTTCAAAAGAGTCTACAAAGGGTTCTCTAGTTGAGAGTGAGTTTAGCCAGGTTGCAAGACACAAGATCAATGTACCAAAATCAAACACCTACAAGGAATTACAAATACGAGGAAAGAACAATCAGAAAGTGAAAATTTTAAAACTGCTACTTACAACAGCATCAAAATTATTAAATGCTTATGTGTAAATGTGACAGAAGATGTAAAAGATATACACACTAAGAACACAAGATATTGCTGAGAAAAATTAAATAAAGAGAGATAAACATTCATGGGCCAGAAGACTCAATACTGTTAGTATTAACAATTCTTAAATTATATCTTTTTAATTAATAAAATTTTTGGAGCACATGTGTGCTTGGGGGCAGGGACAGAGAGAAAGGGAGAAAATCCCAAGCAAGCTCCACACCCTGTGTGGAGCTCAACGTGGGGCTGATCTGACGACCCTGAGATCATGAACTGAGCCAAAGTCAAGAGTTGGACGTTCAACTGACTGAGCCACCCAGTGTTAAGAATTTAACAATATTCTTAATATTGTTGTCAATTCTCCACAAATTTATCTTTCCATTCATCGCAATGCCAATCAAAATCTCAGCGTTTTTGGTAGAAACTGATTAGTTGATTCTAAAATTCATATGGAAATTCAAAGGACCTAGAATAACCAAAATGACTTCAAGAGAAAAACAAAGTAGAAGGACCCGATTTCAATATTTAGGCAATTTGTGGCAAACAGATAATCTTTTAACAAACAAACAGGGCTGGAATGAATGAGTATCAATATGCAAAAGATGATCTTCAGTCCATATCCTGCAGCATTTTGAAAATTAATTTAAAATGGTCATAAGCTGGGGCGCCTGGGTGGCACAGCGGTTGAGCGTCTGCCTTCGGCTCAGGGCGTGGTCCCGGCGTTGTGGGATCGAGCCCCATGTCAGGCTCCTCCGCTATGAGCCTGCTTCTTCCTCTCCCACTCCCCCTGCTTGTGTTCCCTCTCTCGCTGGCTGTCTCTATCTCTGTTGAATAAATAAATAAAATCTTAAAAAAAAAAAACGGGGGGAGGGTGCCAGGGTGGCTCAGTCGTTAAGCGTTTGCCTTCCGCTCGGGTTGTGATCCCAGCGTTCTGGGATCAAGCCCCGTATTGGGCTCCCTGCTCTGCGGGAAGCCTGCTTCTTCCACTCCCAATCCCCCTGCTTGTGTTCCGTCTTGCTGTGTCTCTCTGCCAAATAAATAAAAATCTAAAAAAAACAAACAAAAAAACAAACAGGGGGCGCCTGGGTGGCTCAGTCAGTTAAGCATCCAACTCTTGGTTTCAGCTCAGGTCATGATCTCAGGGTTGTGAGATTGAGCCCCAGGTCAGGCTCCAGGCTCCGTATGGAGTCTGCTTGAGATTCTCTCTCCCTCTGCCCACTGCCCCTCCCCCCCTAAATAAATAAATCTTGAAAAAAAAAAAAAAGATTCTCAAGCTGGGTACAAGAAACCATACCCACACAAATTCCAGCTATATGCTACTGATGACACATATGCAGGATAAAAACACGGACACAGAAAGCTGGAAGTAAACACAAATAGAAGGGTACACCCAGCAACAGTCAGAAAGCTGGCACAGTTACGTGAATAGCAGGCAAAATAAGACTCCCAGTCAAAAAGCACTGCCAGGAATAGAGTCAAACAATAATGATAAAACAAGTGCTTCACCAGGAAGTTTAGTTTAAAATCAGGAAACTTTTTAAAATTGCGGTAAAATATACAACATAAAATTTACCATCTTCACTGTTTTTAAGTGTACAGTTCAGTAACGTTGATGACATTCCCACTGTTGTACAACCCATTTCCAGAACTCTTTTCACTCAAAAAAAAAAAAAAAAGGACAATGCAAGACAAGGCACAGACTGAGAAAAATCTATGCGAATCACACATCTGATAAAAAAAAAATGTAGGAGCTCTCAGAACTCCGAGAAAGCACCCCATAAAACACGAGCAGAAGAACTGAGCAGACACTTCCCCAAGACACACATATGGGAAAGATGAGCGGGGAGATCCCACCACAGAGGTGCAAAAACACACGGACGAGAACACCTGCCCCTGCCTTGCCGAGGCTAGCGCGCGCCCACACCACCAGCAGGGCACGGACAACGGTGCGGCCGCTGCGCGAGCAATCAGGCAGCTTCCTCAAGAGTTAAGCAGACACCTGACACAAGGCACACTGTCCACTTCCAGGTGTTCGCCCAAGAGAACGCGTGTCCAGACAGTCCCGCAGGAATATGTGTCACAGCGGCGAAACCTGGCTGAAACGGCGCAGGGAGGCCGGCAGGGGGAGCTCCGAGCTCTACCTCGCTCCAGAGCCACACTATGCACTCCACAGCAGTGACCCCGCCCTCCCTGAAGCTGTTCACTGCAGGCATCCTACCCCAAGATGGGAGACCCCTGTCCCTGTGCTCACTGCCTCGGCTCATAGGCTGGGAGGCTGGGGGTCACCCAGCCCGCCCACCTGAATTTGTTCTAATGAAAGCATCCTCACCCACTCTGCACCAGCTTGAAACCTGCCTCCCCATTCCAGGAAGCACGGAGAGGAGCAGTGCCCACCATCTGACAGCGGTGTCCAGCTCTGGGCACGCACGTCCTCAAAGCATCCCCTGCCCTGCCATGCACCTCCCAGGCCAGTGTCCACTGGAGGGTCCCCAAACATCCCTGGCTGCTCTGAGGAAGAAAGGGGGTACCCTCCTGGACCCCAAGATGCACATCAGGACTTTGAGGTAGTGGCCCTGGAGGTAGCCGCAGCAGTGCTGCTGTGAGGTTCCCATAGGGGCTGGCCTCACCACGGGCAGGGCCACACTGTTCCTGACACAGGCTCTGGGGCACACCCAGCCTGGCGAGCCCCAACTTGGCCCCACAAGCCCAGGTGTGAGGTCACAACCAGTCCTACCTCAAGTTCATCCCTCCCCTTGTGGACACGGCACAAACACCTGCGGTCAGGGCCAGACTTGGTGGGGAGGCTGGGTTTGCCCCGTGTCGGGGGGTTCCTGGGGCTGGGGTGGGAGTAGAGGGTGCCCACAGCGGTGGAGGGAGCAGCGTGAACACAGGCTGGGCAGGAGCCCAGGGTGCCTGCAGGGTGTCCCCCACTCTCATGTCTCCCCAGAGGAGCCAAGGGGACAGGGGGTGGGGGCAGGTCGCTGGTCAGACCTTCTTCACTTGCCTTGTGTGCAGTCCCACCAGTGCCAGTGTGTGGCAGCCACCTCCTCCTGAGCTGGGCGATGCAGCACGTGCAATTCTGAGCACGGTCTCACACACGCACGCACAGCATTTCCGGCCAGCGCCAACATGCCGAGACCCCCCCCAGTCCCTGCTGGCACACAGGAGGCGCCAGATACCTGGCCCCCACCGGGCCCCCACTACCCCAATGAGACAAAAGCAGGGCAGAGAAGCAGAGACAATTAGGGATAGAGCTTTGCTGACCCCCTGAGGGGCACCCCTGGCCCAGGGTCAGCACGCTGCAGCCCCGCCAGCGACATCTGCCCAGGCCTGGTCTGCAGGTGAAGTTATACTGGAACACACCTGAATGGGGAAGTGAAGCAGCCAGCAGGATGCTAGGGCCACGGCCCTGAGGCCATGGGCACAAGAGCTAGGGCTCAGAGAGGGTCCCTGGGACCCAGGTCCACACACAGGTCAGCAACCGGCTGGGAACAGAGAGCCTGTTGCCCACAGGCAGTATGTGAACCTTCCAGGCAAAAGGCTCCCTCAGCCTGTCCCTAACTGGCCCAGCTCAGGGTGCAGGCCCCTCGAGGAGATAAGGTCCCTCCAGAGGCCCCTGCCTCCAACCCTCCCCCACCCCAGAGGGTCTGACTGGCTTCTCCCTCTGGGTGGGTCATCCAGCGCAGTGACAAAGATGGGAGGGTGGGGACAGGGGGGGCAACAGGAAGAGACCCCAAGCAGCCCCACACTCAGTACCAAATCTGCACTAGTCAGGGTTCCCCAGAGAACACATGTCGATACAGACATAAGAGGTTTGTTACAGGAGTTGGCTCAGGCGGTTACAGAAGCCGAGAGAAGTCCCACAGTCGGCTGTCTGCAAGCTGGAGACCCAGGAGAGGCGGAGGACAGAAGACAGACGTACCAGCTCAGGGAGAGACAGAATTCACCCTTCCCATTTTTGTTCCACTGGGCCAGAGTGATTAGATGAGGCCGGCCCACACAGAATCAAACGCTAACCCCTTCCAGAGACACACCCAAAAGTCCTGTTTCCCAACAACTGGGTGTCCCTTAGCGCAGCCACACAGACACATAAACTAACCATCACACCAGCGTCGGGTCTGTGCCAATGGCTCCCAACTCCATCCTGTGGGGTGCAGGCAGCCCCAACAACACAAAGAAGTCAAACTCTGTTCACAAGACCAGGCCGATGGCTAGATGTGGCCCTCGAGCAGCCGTCCGCGCACTCCTGATCTGAGCCAGCACCTCCTCGCCATCCGGAAGCCACGTTCTGTGGCTTGTCACACTGTCCCTGGGGCAGGTCAGGCCTGGGAGGGTGAGCGTGCTCCAGGGGCAGGGACAGGTCTGGCAAAAGCCCCCAGACAGGACCAGACCGGCTAGGAGTAGCTCTAGACAAGAAGCCCCTTCCCCCTCAGCTGTGGCAGAGCCCAGCACCCGGCCGGCAGGAGCGCAGGAAGGAGCACAGCGGTGCCAACGGCATACCGGCTGTGCACGACATGCCCGGCCCGGTGCGGAGGCAGCTGGCGGGACCAGGCCCAGGAAAAATAGGACTCATTGAGCTAGAAGAGCAACCCCACAAGGAGCTGCCCCCACCCCTGTGGTTGGCCAGTCCCCGTGTCCCCCAGAAAGCAGTTGGTCCCACTCTGCATGTGGCCTCCCCGTCTGCCCCCCAAAGAGAACGATCATCAGCGGGTCATCCACCCGGGCCCACAGACGCTGACCCTCAGTTTCTGACACACGTACATGGGGCCCAGAAACAGGTCCGTACGGGGAGACAGAACGAGCCTGCTCCTGACCCCAGGTGGGGCCTGGCTTCCTGGAGAAGGGCCTGCATCAGCAGGGCAGAAGCGGCAGCGGGAAGCAGGCCTCCAGGTGGGGCTGCCCCGGACGAGCTTCTTCCCGGACCAGTCTGGCCGTCTGAGGCAGTGGGTGCAACACACACCAGGCCAGAGAAAACCAGAGGAGGGAAGGCATAGGTCCAGGAAGCTGTTTCCACAGTGAAGCTGGGATCTAGGATTCTCGGCTCCTCTGGTATTGGAATTCCTGGGCTGATCCAGACTCACCCACCCACAGAAGGGCCACTAGGCTGCACCAGGATGGGGGCATCCCAGGAACCCCCAAGTCCTGCCAGCTGCCTGTCCTGCCCCCTCCCCGCACAGCTTTGGCGTGCTTACTGTGTGCCTGGGAAGACAACAGACACTGCCAGGCCCCCAGACCCAACTGTGTCCCAGCTGGGGACGCAAAGCCTGGCATCCCAGGAACCTCACAATGGCCAGCCAGAATCAATCCCTCGGTTCACCAATGATCTCAAGCAGAGTGAGGAGCCCCTAAGGTGTCCCTCACCTCTTTTCCAGTTCAAAATGGTGTCGGTACCAGAATCTTGCCCTGGAGAGCAGCTTCTCAGAGCCAGTGTGTACCAAGAGCCCTCCAGTGGGTCACGCAGGCCCAGGGCCACCTTGGGGGTAGAGGGGTCATGCCTTCGCCACCTGCTTCTGCCCCGACGGAGGGCAAGCAGCCATGGGAGCCACAAGGAAGAAGAAACAGCAACTCAAGTCCAATGCCAGCCAGCTGCAGCCTGTGCTCAACAGACTGATGGACTGACAGACTCCCGTCAAAACCGGTACATGCAGGGGCGCCTGGGTGGCACAGCGGTTAAGCGTCTGCCTTCAGCTCAGGGCGTGATTCCGGAGTTATGGGATCGAGCCCCACATCAGGCTCCTCCGCTATGAGCCTGCTTCTTCCTCTCCCACTCCCCCTGCTTGTGTTCCCTCTCTCGCTGGCTGTCTCTGTCAAATAAATAAATAAAATCTTAAAAAAAAAAAAAAAAAACGGTACATGCAGGCCACGGTGCTGCCGCACGGGGGGATCTGGTGACTCCCGGGCGACACCACGACTCGGCCAGCTCCTTCTGCAGAAGCCCACCAGCCCCACAGGAGCCTCGTTAAACGCAAGACAGGGTTGAGGCCTGTGAACTGGGTACAGATGTTATGGGATAAAGACTTCATAGCACTAAGAGAGTAAAGTCTCCATCGCAGATCGATCAGTGCTGTCCACACCGCACTCACTGGCACTAAACACTGAACACTGCCAGAACGTATCAGCTGGACCAGATCCAGAGTCTGGGGGCATTTAGCACTATGCAAGTAAACCAGAATCGGCGTCAACATGGAGAAGACACAACAGGATGAAAGGCACAGGCTTCTTTCCAATCAGAGCGTTTCCCTAAGGAAACGGTATGACAACGGGACAGGCTGACCTCACTGCGACCTCAACAGAAGTTGTACACACACGCTGAGCGCCATGGTAGAGCAAAATAAAAATAGATGCCTCTCAAATTTTCTATAAATCTACAACTGTCCTTAAAAAATAAAAGCTATTTAAAAATATTATTAGCATGCACCCAAACACATGAAAATTGGATCTCTTTGCTAATGTCTGTACCAAAGAGGCCACACAGACAAACACCAGGAAACCGAGCTAACAAAAAACAGAAACATCTCCTGTCAGTACTTGGGGACCACTGCCAAAGCAGTACTGTGGGGAGGGGAGGATGCGCTAAAAATACACTTCAGTGATAAAAAGAAACACAGAGACGCAACAAAGTAAACAAACAAAAGTCTCAGGAAGAGGAAGTGTCCCAAGAAAAGCCCGAAAGCAAAATAAAGCAAAAACAACTAAGCTGGTGTATTTTCTCATCCAGGGTGGTGGTCTGTGCGGGGCACCTGTCTCTAAGTCAGGCACCCACAAGCCGGTGCCCCCACATCCCCAGATGATGTGCCCGAGGGGGCAGGACTGGAGCTGGACCCCAGAGCCTCTCTGTTCACTACCATGTCCACTCCCAGCACAAGATGGGACAGAGGGCGGTCACACTGGGCTCAGTGGACACACCAGAACTCATACAGGAGCTCCCCCAACCCTCCCTGCAGGGAGGGAGGGCGGCGGGGCCAGGATACCCACACCTAACGTGGGCACAGAGACTTGGGGGGCCCCAGGACACAGAGCTACCCTTCACCGGGATCGCCAAACCTGCGGCACCAACACAATTCAGTTTTTACAATACTCATTTGGTGCCTGACAGGGATCTGCATAAGCAAGCCTATATAGGAAGCTGGCCAAAGAGTGTGTCAGAAGGTGAACTACAGACATTCCTGCCACAGACAGAGTAACGTGTGAAAAACCGCCCACACAAAGACACACTCACAATGACTGGCCTCGCTTCTCAGCCAGAGCTCTACAAAAATGGACGTGGTAGCTTTATTCTTGACATCGTAACAAGAACACCTGGGCATCATAAATCCAGCGAGACGGCTGAGCTGATGTTAACCAAGGACAACTGCATTAATACCGGACAAGCCCTGGGGTCCCGCCCCTGGGAAGGACAAAGCAAGGGACCTGTCCCCACAGGTGACGGAGGCTAGAAGACACGAAGAAAGGATGAGAAGTGATGATTTCACCTAGGAAATGCATTGAGAACACCTCCAGAAAGCTCACTGACACATCTCCATCCTCTCAAAGTAAGTGGTTACAATTTATCATCTCAACATCAAAAAAAATTAACCCTTGGATACTACTTTAACTAGAACCCCAAGACTTAGTCACAGGAAAGGACAGCAACTCTGGTGGGAGGGCTGAGCCGGAGCAGGAGGGGGAGCGCCAAGGGGTCACGGGCACTGTGCGCCACGAGCCTGAAGGGAGCTGCCTCAGACCCTCTGGGGTCACGGCAGAGCAACGGTGAGATTTATCCCGACCACTAGCAAGCAGAAAGACTCTCCCCTCACCTAAGAAGTTGTAAAGCTATAATTCACATACCATAACATTCACCCTTTCCATGGGTACAATTCAGTGGATTTTAGTATATTCACGGGGCGGTGCAACCATCACCACGACTTCCACATTCTCATCACTGCAAAAAGAAGGTCTCACCCCCACTAGCAGTCACTCCCCAGCTCCCCCATCCGAGACCCTAAAAACCACCAGTGTATGTCTGTGTCTGCAGGTTTGCCTGCAAGGACACTTCGCAGAAGGGGAACCTCACACGCGATGTCTCCGGTGTGACCAGCCTCTGGCGGAACATCGCGTTCCACGGTTCAGCAACGTGTGCCACGTCCCAGCGCTTTACTTCAGGGCTGCTCAGAACGATGCTGCTGTGGGCACTCACGGAGTGTTCATGCGGATGCTCTTTTCATGTCTTGGGCATACATGTAGGAGCACACCGCTAGGTCACACGGTAACTGTGTTTACGGCTTTGAGGAACCGCCAAACCATTTGCCAAGGCAGCTGCACCATTTTACTTCCTACCGGCCAACTGTGAGTTTTCATTTCTGCACATTGTCATCAACACTTGCTGCCTCTGATCAGCCATTCCAGTGGGTGTGAGGTCCCCTCCCGTTAAAAGACCTTTAAAAGTCACAATACTGGCCCCATTTCCATTAGTGCCTTCACCGTACCATTTCACTTATTGCCAGGCTCAAAGTTCTCAGAAGGATCTGCGTTCACGTTTTTTTTGGAGGAATAAAGTAAGGCTCCCAGAGGCGGAGGCCTCAGCTGTCCCTGGCAGAGGACCACTGGGCCTCTGGGCCACCCCACCCCTCAGCCACACCTCCCGCTGTGGCAGCGTCAGAACCACTCACAGCCCAACGACAGGAGGATCCATATCCAGACTATACAAAGAACTCCAATGCATCAGTAAGAAAAACGCAGACACCTTCCAGAAACACTGGTGACAGTCCCCAACAGCTTCTTCACAGAGGAGTGTCTCCAAATGGTCAACAAAGGACTGGCGGCAGGGGGGCATGAAAAGGGCTGCGTCCCAGACAGACGGACAGACATCCCTGAGTAAGGCCCCGAGGCACAGGTGGTGCTCACGCAACACCCAGAACGGAGCAGCTCAGCCCCCAAGCCCCCTAGCCCCCCCCCACCAAGCCTCTGCAGCTTTCCAGCTCTGACAAGGTCCAGGGAGGAGATGCCACAGATGGGAGAGGCCCTGAGGGGGGGTGGTTCAGGCAATAACCTGAGCACTTCACAGTCTGTGCCAACGGAAGCCCATTAGCTTCTCTCTCATGGGAAAGATCTCCTTGCACAGGCGAGAGAAACTAGGCTCCAAGAGCAAGTGACGTCCTATCATCTCCCAGGTGCGACCGCCAGAGAAGGCAGGAAAGAGGCAGAGATCGGAAGGCAGAACCAACACCTGGCCCTGTTTAGCCACCTTGCCTCCAAATCACCTGGGGAGCCAGAAACATCTGTTCACAGGTGCAGCCGCACCTGCTAGGCAGCCCTTCCCCAGTCCTGGAATGTGGAGCCTGGAATCTGGAATGTTGGGGTTTACTGGGGCAGTGCCTGTTAATCCCCAGATCTGGCTGAGGCTGGTCACGCTGGTCCTCAGCCCCACTTCATACGACTTACGGAGATTATCTCACTCCTGGCACATGGCCCTGCACCCCCCAGGCGCTAGGCAACCCAAGCGGCAGAGCCCGAGGAGGGCCTGGCCTTTTTGCCAGGGGACCAGGGTGGCTATCCGTGCGTGTCTGTCTTGGACAAGGGCAGATGGGTCCCACTTGTTGGAATCACCAGGAAAGGCTAGAGTGCAGGTGCACACACAGCCTTGCACACTGGTGACCCCGACATCCCCAAGGGTGAGGTGTTGGTGACTCAGGCACCGACTTGGCACCCAGCTCAGATAGGAAGCCAACCATTAACACAAAGGTCTGCAAGAGAACCTCATCGCTGCAGAGGTCAGCAGGGCTCTTGGGGCCAGGTGGGGTGGAAGGCGCCTGCTGGTGACCCTCCTGGTGGGGCAGCCATGGGAGCACAAGCAACTCTTTGTCTCCTTACAGGTGAGTTAGGCACCCATGTCAAAAACCAGGGCTGCTTATAAGACAGAATCATCTGGGCAGCAGCCACAGTCACTCTGGAATCTTCCATCCCTCAAGACCCATCCCACCCTGATTAATGCAGCCCACCACTTGAAGAAGGGCTCAGCCCCACCTCACAGTGAATCCCAACAAGTGGGAGACACGGGATGGCCAGCAGGAGCAGCTTCCTGGGTGCCTCCAGGCAGAGAAACCATGGAAGGAGAGGGACAAGCTCCCCCACAAGGACAGAACCTGGAGGCCTGGGACATCCCTGCTGGGTCCCCATTGGGCCACCTCTCAGAGCTAGGGTGTCACCAGGGATTGAAGTGGCCTGGCAGGCTGAG
The DNA here is from genome assembly GCF_017311325.1 of Ursus maritimus. Classification (NCBI taxonomy): domain Eukaryota; kingdom Metazoa; phylum Chordata; class Mammalia; order Carnivora; family Ursidae; genus Ursus; species Ursus maritimus. Next base: position 28,645,284 of record NW_024426008.1, on the reverse strand, counting down.
GGCAGGGCTCAGGGCAGTCAGCCCAAGGGAGAGCAGGGGCCCACCCTGGGACCTTCCACTTCCTGCGAATGCCCTCAGTAAACACCACCCAAAGACCAGCACTCCTATCATTTCAGTTCAGAGAGTCGAGCTGGGGGAGGAAGGGCCCGAACCCCCGAATACCACAGCGTAGGCCAGGGCAGTGGCGGGGGCGCAGGCCTGGCCTATGAAAATGCACACACCAGTGGGCCCAGGGCACCCCACACCAGCACCAAGCGCGCACCTCCTCAGTGGGGCCAGGCAAGCCCACATCTGGCAAGTGACAGATGCTCGGTAATTGTCTACGGACGGCCTGGAGAGCAGGGAGGACAAGGGGACGCTGGGGCGGGGGGGACGGACAGACAACAGCTCCAGGGAATACACAGGTGCAAGGCGATCTGCTGGGAAGGCTGGAGGTGCTCTGGGTTCGGGGGGACGGGGGGAGCTAGAGAGCAGGCCTCCTCGTTGGATTGGGAACCTATCCCGGGAAGGGGTGCAGCCCCCTCGTGGATTTGGGAGTCTCCTTCCGGGAACAGGGACCTCCTCCTGGGGACGGGGGGCAGACAGAGGCTGTGGCACACGACACAAACTCTGCCCGCAGACAGCCCTCACCCATCAGACCAGCATGCCAAGGGCCCATCCCTGTCCCAGGCCCAGGTGGTCCATGTGTGACACCTGTCCTCCATCAACCCACCCTTCCCACTATGTGGCTTCTGGCCTCAGTTTCCCCGTGGAGAACCTGCACATGGGCTGTGGGGATCAGACGAACCAGACGCCCACATGGGAACAGAATACGACTGCCTATGGATGGTTGTCACCCCCCCCCCCCGGTCCGTCCCATCCACCCACATTTGTCCCATTGCCACCACGCACCCCAGCTGCCTTGGGCAGTGTCCAAACATTAAGCTGCTTTTAGAAAACTGGGAATCCACTCCTGGGCAGTAGGGATTTAGCCAGAATCGGGTGCATTTAGGGAAGATTACACCCTAATTGCCTCAGCGTCAGCAGGCAGGCTTCTGGCCAGCTGAGCCCCAGGGCTGGCGGCGGTCCCCAGGGACCTAGAGGCCAGTCCTGGGGCCAGGGACAAGCCCCTATGTTCCCGCAGCAGCTGGCTGCCCACCACAAACCTCACTGAGCATCCTGCAAGCACGGCAGGAGGGGCAGCTGCCCAGCTCCCATCTGCCCTGCACCCCCAGGATGGCCTGGGCTGGAAACACCAGGAGAGTAGCCTGCGTTGGCTGCTCCGTCTCTAATCTCAGCACATCTTCTCCGTTAGTAGTCTCGTGGTGAAGGGACACCCAGCCAGCCACATGGGCACCAAGTGGCCAGAGACTCTACCTTAGGACCCAGAGCCTGCAACCTTGGGGACAGACGTGTCCACAGCCGTGCCAGGACGAGACAGTGGGTCTCAGGGGCAGGACTCCCCCACAACTGGCACTGTGTCATGCTCACCCTGGCAGAGTTGGTCCCAAGTGCCCCCAAAGACCCAGTACAGGATCACCTGCCATGAGGGGCTCCCACTCCCCAAGGAGAGAGGACAAGAGAGGGGAGAACCTCCCGGGGGACAGCCAGGACCCTGTGCTGACGCCCACTGTCTGGTCTCCCAGCCTCGCCCCTCCACCCGGCACACCTTGAGGTTGTCTGGAGGGGTGAGGCTGTCAGGCCCCTCCTGTGCTGTGACATATGCACAGGCGTGCACATGATCCATGTCACAGCTCCAGGACGCCCTCCTGTAGGGACTGCCCAGAGCCAGCTGACAGCCCACGACAACAGCACCAGCACTGCAGCCACCCTGGAACCTGCAGAAACTACCTGCCGCCCTGCGCCCCGGCCCTCGGGCCTACCTGCACTCCCTCCCCAAGCTTCACGGCCGCATCTAGGTCCTAAAAACAGAGAGGCATTCCAGACCTCAGCCCGTGCAAGCACAGGAGAGCATCCCCCAGTGGAAGGGAGGCGCTGAGAGAGCAAGAGAAAGAGGTGTGCTTGGAAGCAAAAGCATGTGGGAGCCCCATGTGGACCGACCATAAATCAGTGGGTTCCTGCAGACCTGTCCCAAAGCCAGCGACGAGGAGCAGCCAAGGGAGAGGCCAAACCTGGGGGCCCAACAGGCTGGAAAGACGTTCCCAGAGGGTGGCGGGAACCTGAAATGGTAGCAGAGGCACCTGAACCCAAACACTTCTGAAGAGATGGAGAGGCCCCCGGGGCAGGCAGCCAGTGGAACACCCATGGGGAACTGGGTCTCAGGTCCAACCACTGGCTGACCACACACCCCTCCCCTAACTGCTGCCTGGGTCAAATGCACAGGCTAGTAAGTTAAGCAGATCACTGGCCTGGTTTATCAGGAAGAGAATCAACCCTCACTGAGCTGAGCCCAAAGGGAAGGAAAATTACATGAAGACACTGTCCTGTGAACCGCCTTCAGGGACGAGGGCACAAGGACACAGACATACCACACTGGTCTTTTAGCAAGAGTCTCACCAACCCCACTGGTGAATTTTCTTTTTAACCATGTGTGTTCTATTACTTTTTGCCAAGATTTTAAAAAAGGACAATCATGGGTTGTCAGTGACCACAACCAACCTCATCAGCCCAGGGCTGAAGACCTGGGGAGCAGGCCCCAGTCAGGTGCACAGAGTCATACAACCAAAACCACAAGGCTTAAGGGACACATGAAAAGATGAAAACACACAATCTAGACAGTGGGATATGATAAAAAAGGTAACTCAGAACACAGCGCCCGCAGTTGGCCCAGCAAACGGACCTTGTGGGGGGGAATACAACGGAGCAAAAACATAGTCTAGTCCCTTCAACGAATGGAGTTACAACACCCAGACACCCCCATGCGAAAAAGTGAGTCTGGGCACACCTTATGCCCTTCACAAAAACTAACTTAAAACCAAACCTTGACCTGAACATAAAGCGCAAACCTACAGAACTTCCAGACAGAAACACAGCAGAAGAACCGGTGTGATCCGGGGTTTGGTGACGCAGAGCTCAGCACCAAAAGCAAGATGGCACGAACATGAACACCGCTCTGTGAGAGACCTGCTACGAGACTAAGAAGATCAGCCACAGGCTGGGAGAATTACCTGCAAACCAGGACTTGTGTCCAAAACAGACAAAGAACTTCTAAAACAGTAAGATACCACTCAATTTTCAAATCAGCCAAAGAGGAGAGCCGACCCCCCACCAAGGACACAGACAGCAACCGAGCACACGACACGCTGCTCCGCGCTGAGTGTCATCGGGGACGCTTCCTGGAGTGGCCAAAATCCAGAGCACCGACCACGCCAAACGCTGGCGAGGACGTGAGCAGCAGACACGCACGGTCTGGACGCAGGCACACAGACTGCGCAGCTGCTGGGGAGAGTTCGGGGGTTTCTTGCAAAACTAAACGTATTCAATCCAGCATTCACAAGCCCAGGTATTGACCCAAATGACTTGAAAACTTATCCCACGCAAACACTTGGCACACAGATGTTTATAGCAGCTTCAGGAAGCCGGAAGCAACCAGGACACCCGGTCTGAATGCAGAAAAGTGCATGCCAATTTTAAAAAATCACTGAGAAAGCTGGGGGATCCTAGGAAGGAACACAATACGTGCGAGCAGTCTAACTGTACTTCAAATGGATGAGGGCACCTCACTGAAGGGACGGGGAACGCGGTGCTTGCTCAAGCACCTTATTTGGAACTAAGTGGAGTAGAGAAGACCTAAGGCACAGAAGCACTCCGCTCTAGGTGACGCAGGCACAGGTCAGCCACTCTGACCCTCCTGTGCACCTGTGCTCCAACAGAGCGGTCACGTATCTGGGTGGCGGGTGGCAGAGCCAGGTGTCTCACCGCTGGAGGGAGGCTACAGATAAGCAAGGAGAGGCAGCCAGAACAACGCACGCGGTGACGGGCCAGAGCTGGGATATCGTATGAACCCATGTTCAGCTTAACACATACACAGGTGGCTCTGTCTAGAACCGTCTGTGGATGTGTGTACATGGGTTCTCCTGGCTCTGTCGGCCGGGAGGGCGTAGAGACAGTGACTCTCCAGCAGCAGCAAACATGCAGCACCCAGATCGTGATGGCAGTGGTGGCTGCTTCTTTATTTTCCCCCCAAGATTTTATGTATTTATTTACTGAGAGAGTGTGTGTGCCTGCCAGGGGGCAAGGGCAGGGGCAGAGAGAGAGGGAGAAGCAGACTCCTCACGTAGCAGAGAGCCTGACGCGAGACACGAATCCAGAACCCCAGGATCATGACCTGAGCCAAAGGCAGACACTTCACCGACTGAGCCACCCAGGCGCCCCCAGATCTTGGTTTCTAACACCCTCTCCAATAAAAGAAACCAGGCTCCTTGAAGAAACGGCTGATTCCAGGACTGAGGTACAGAGCACACAAGATGAGCTTGGAGTACCTTGCAGCACCAGAAAGTTGGTAAGAAAGAGAGAAGGAGGGAGGGATGGAGGAAGAGGGGAGGAGGACAGGGGAGGGGAAGGAAGGAGGAAGGTAGGACAGATCATGACAGTGAGTGTGTCGAGGGGGCACAGGAGCAAATGGAACAGCCACCAGGGGCCAAAGCTGGAAACAGAGAACAAGAGGATCAGCAGTACTGGATCCTGACGCGAACGAGACCAAGTGTCTGTGAGTCAACAGCAATATAAACCCGTGGACAGCTAAGTAAATAAACTGGGAAGACACAGGTCTCCCATGCAGAAAAATCCCGAAACACGTACGTAGAGACTCCCGTCCAGGAGGGGTCTGGAAAGGGGGAAGGGGCGCCCTGACAGTGGAGGCCCAGGCAAACACCCAGCCAGGGACATGGTGAGAAGAGCACTTCATGGCTGCAACCCTCCTCCCCAAAACCCATCCCGAGAAACACAGGAGACAAATCCCAACTGAGGGACATTGGCCAAAACACCTGCCCAGTGCTCCTCAAAACTGTCAGGGTCACAACAAACACGGAAAGTCTGAGAAACGGTAGCAACCAGCAATGCTGAGGACACATGCGGTCTGTCCTGTGGGATCCCACATGGGGCCTGGGGCTGCTGTTTTCTGGGACAAGACTGCACATGAGCAAAGGCTGAGCCCCCACCAGCTCCCACTGCTCCTCAAACATCACCCATTTCTGGAACAAACAGATATGGGACTGCCTCACCAGGCTGGCCACAGGACAAAGCTGGGGGACATCAGTGCTGGCAACAACTTGCTCTTAGGCTGCTATGGGAGTCTGCCCTCCCTAACCAGGGTGAGCATCTGCAATCCCAGCATTTGCACCAGGTGACAGGGTGACAGCAGACAGCCTGCCTGGCTCTGCCCCATCTAGGAGCCAACATGCCCTCTGAGCACCCTGGGTCACAGCTCTAGGGCATCCAGGGACTCCCTCAGGCTGGTGGACAAGCCTGGACCCCTGCAGTGCATACGGGATGGGGTGCGAGGGAGAAGGAGAGAGCAGAGTGCCCAGGGGACCCCAGGCAGCAAATGACCGATCCTGCCAAACAGGTCCCAGGGCCACCCTCATGCCATCACTGGCAGGGCTTCCGGGAGGCGCTGGCCTAACACAAGGACACCAAGACCCAGGGAGGGGGCCGTTGGGGGTCACATCAACCCTTGCTGGCATACAGCATGGGCCATGAGCCCTTGCTCTGACCCAGGTCCCCACCTGCGGAGTGGGGACAAGGCCAGCCCCTCTCTCCTGGGTCACAGAGAGGGGGCACCACTCTGCCTCAGCCAGGACACACCTGATGGGTGATCATGAGACCCGGAGGGTAGAGGAGGTGCAAGAAGGCTGGTCTCACAAACGTGCTAGACAGGCAACCCAGGAGCCAGGCCACCACTCAGCTAAAGGGAGCAGCCCGCCAACTTTTTAAGACAAAGGAACACAAAGATAGAGTGAGGCCTGCGGGATGACAGCAGCCCCAGGCTCCTGGCAGGAGGCAGGTCAGGCATTCTCAGGACAAGCGCCCACAGCTACAACCCCATCTGTAAAGGGACAGGCCCTCAGCCAGGGCACCCAGCAGACCCTGCTTGGCTCCTGATGCCAACAATGCCAGCAAAGCAACATTTCTGAGCCAAACAGGGAAACGCGAACGCTGACTGGATCTGACTGGATCGTGACAACATCAAGGAATTATTAACTTCGCCAGATGTGAAAATTCACCTGTGGATGGTATGAAACATTTAACTTACATTTTATAAAAAAGAGTCCTTATTTTTTCAGCACAACACACAGTCGTGCTTACAGAGAAGCAAGGCCCAGGAAGAGCAGAGCTGGAGCCGCAGATGTGGGCAGAACACACACGCCAACCACACGATTCCCTCTGCTTGGGTTCTGCTTGAAATTTCCCCTAAAGAAGGTGGAAACCCTTAGCAGGGGCGCTAAGCAGACAAACTGCCTTTAAAAAAACAAACCCGTAAAACACAAACCACACAATGATTTCACATAACACAGCGAATGGACCGAAGTGCACAGCGTCCTCCAAACCCACGGAAACCCAGGCTCCATTCGTGTGAATTAAACCTGCTTTTCTGCAACCCGGAGCATAACACTGAACCGTGTCTCTTTGAAAGCTGTTATAGATGCCGTTCTCTGCTTTCTAGAGTATCTCGTGCAGCTGCCCGACATCCACGGGAAGAAAACAGCTGGCAAGTAGAAACAGCCCGCCGTTCCCCACACTTGCCATCACCTTCCGAATTCCCACACACATACCGCTCACAGCTAGCTTCTGATACTCCTCAGACAGACGTACGATTTTTAAAACATATTAAGCTCTAAAAAGAAGCCGGGCCCCAGACCTCCTTGATACTATCACCTGCCTGAGCCTGGACGGCCCTGCATCCCTGTGACCCCAGCTCTGGGTCCTCTTCCCAGGGTAGAGTCTGCTATGGGGGAAGGCTCCCAGGCCCGGGAGGGCCTTGCCCGTCAGGGCCTGCTGGGTCCTGGCCAGCCCCTGCCCACTGGGCAGCTTCACCTCACTGTCTCAGAAGCAGCCAATCTTTCTTTACCCCGATGTTTGTAGCGGCACGCCAGCCAGTGCACCACCGTGGAGAAGTGTGACTGCGGGGGACTGCCCCTCACTGACAAGGGGTAACTGATCTCCTCCCTCCCAGGAAGGGGCCAGGGTCCCTGAGGTGACAGGGAAGCCCAGCAGGAGTCCGTGTGGCCCTGACCACAGCTCTCTCTGACCACTGCCTGCCCTGGCCCTGAAGGGCATGCCGCTAGTCCAGGGCCACGCGGCTCCTGAGGGCCAGGCAGGATCCACTCTCTCCCTCGGAGCCAGCGTGGAGACCGTGGCCCCGGACAGCATGTGCAGCACCTCCTTCCCTGCGGGGGCTGCACTTCTCGGGCTCCCGCCCTCCCCTCGCCTCGAGAAGCAGCTCCATCACAGCCAGTCACCACGGACAGGACAGGAGGGGACATGGAGGCAAGGCAGGAGACTCTGGCCTTTCTAGTGGAGGAAGAGCCCTGACACTTGCTTTGTGATCCCTGCCTGACACACGTTCCACAGGCAGCCAAGTGGGAAGCGCCCAGCAGTGCAGCCATGGTGAGCCAGCTGGTCACCATCCTTGCACACCCGCAGCTGCCTCCCCGACTGTCAGACCCTGAGGGCACCGCAACCTGTGCGTTCAGGGCCCACCACACCCCACCTCCCGCCCCAAGTCAGGCCCCTTCCTGTCCACGCAGACCACTGCACAGCCGGACCCAAAGGCTGCAGGTCCCCCAGGGGACTCCAGCCCCAAGACTCCACTCCATCTTCCAGGAGAATCCCCAGAGGCTTTAGCCAAGTCAGGGCTCTTCCCAACCCCAAGCAAACACTTGAGGCAGCCTCCAACCACCCCTCCCTCCTCAGCAGGAACAGGGACACGCCACACAGGCTCACAGCCTTGAGCAAAACTCGGCTTCTCTGTGCCTCGGCTCCCCCGGATGTAGGACGGACATAACAAGGTGGTGACCCCAAAGGTAGGTGTGGGGGCTGTAGGAGTCAGTGGGGCATGGGCAGGCCTTCATAGCACCCTCCTCTGTGGGACTAAACTGACTCAAAGCTGTAACTTCTACGCAAAGACCTTGAGGGGACCCGGCACCTGAGGACCTAGTACTCATTGGTCACCCCCACCCATCCATACCTCAGTTTCCCCATCCACTGGAAGAGGAGGGGAGGGGAGGGAGGAGTGAGTATAGGAGACAGAGCAGTGCCTCCAGCAGCTCTGCCTGGCCTTTCAGGCTTAGCAGGACCAGACAGACGGACTTCAGTGCTGAGAGCTGGGCTCAGGCAAGTCCAGAGAGGAGGCGGAGGCAGTGGTGAGAAGCGCCCAGGCCTCCAAGGGCAGGCGAGTTGGCAGGTGGGCCGGCCTTCCAGGAGCTGGAAGAGGCAGGGCCGGTGAGAGCAACGAGGGCAGCCGGGACACAGGGCGGCAGTACAGGGTGAGCCGATTCCACGGCCCTAGTCGAGCAGGCTCTGCCGCCCAATCCAGGGGACTGTGGGGACGGCAGGCAGGGGAGCCGGGCCTGAGTGGGATGGACGGAAGGAGCTGACGACACTAGCTGGCAAACACTAAGTAAGCACTTACTGTGTGCCGGGCACTGTGCCCAGCCCGTGACACACCACAGCTCACCCAATTCCACCCGCTGCTTCCCGGGGCCTAAGTACACTGCACAAACAAGATCCCGAGCTGGCACCCAAGGCAGCGAGGGCTCTGACACTACACTCAGTCCCCTGCCCCTGGCCTGAGGCACAAGGACCACCCAGTCAGGGCACCTGCCTGAGCCCAGCAGGCAGGAGCTGCCACCCCAGCACACCTGCCCCCTTGAAGCTGCAGCAGAGGGTACAGAGTAAGATGAGGACATGGGCACTCAGGACAGGAAACACCACACAGCTGAGCAAAGGCCATCCAATCTCTTCCCCCCCAGAGCGGGGAGGGGACACAGTGGACTTGGAATGGACTGGGCCCTTATGAACCCAGGTTCAATCACTAGCAAAAATGCTTAGGCAAAAATGGCCCGTGGGTAGCACCGCACACAAGCACGCACACACCAGGGTGTCAAGACAACACTCACCTAGCGACAAAGGCTGCAAGGCCACCACAGCGCCCGCTCGTCCTGGGCCTGGGCACAAAGCCACTCACCTTGGCCAGCCAGCTTCCCTCCCTCACAAACAGGACCATCTACAAATGCTGGGCACAGGAGCGCAAACATCTCTGTCTGAAATACAATTTGTCACCAACTGAACCAACTCTACTTCAAGAAATTAAGTGTTAAAAGGACAAAAGAGAAAAACAAAATTTGTCTCCTTAAATCTTGATTTTTAAAATAAGAGTTAATGTATCCAAATAAGACCCAGACTACAAGGAATGAGGTTGAGGACAGCGTGTGCTGGCCTGGGTGAGAGAGACAATGAGCTTCCCGCAGCATGTCTGAGACCCGGACGGTCCTTCCTCTGGCTTCTGCCAGGACCTCCAGCTCCACTGTTCTCACCACACCTACAGTGGGGGGATCTAGCTAGAGTTCAGGACAGTGGAGCCGTGTGTCCAAGGCCAAGGGGCCAGTTCCTGCAGGAGCTAGGAGGTAACATCAAACTAAGCAAGCAAGCACTTGAAGCACAAGTGTGGGGACTGACACACCATCCTCCTGATTCCCCCTGGGATCCACCCTCCAGACACACCCCACAAAACAGAGCCAAGATTCTTGCGCTGGTCAAAACATCTGTGTCTGTGACAGTAAAGAGCTGACAACTGAAGGCCCCTATGTGGGGACTGGTTCTCTCCTCTACTGTGTGTTCTTAAAGTGGACATGAATATGAGCTTGTCAACACAGAAAGGGACTGTGTTTGCTGCTGGGGCAGGGGGTGCTCAGCAAGCTAGGGGAGAGGGGAGGACCAGAGACCAGAAGGGGGCCAAAGGCGCTCCTGCTCCGTTATTCGCACAGCCCACAGCCTCCCTCCATTGCAGGTACATCCCCTCAGCCCACGCACCAAGACTGGGCCTTTGCAGGAGGGGCCACCTGCCAGCCAAACCTGGATCCGAGGAGGTGCCAATACCTGCTAGCAGATAACAGGGCCACAGGTCTGATGTGCTGCCACCTGGCCCCCCCACCAACTGCGGTCGGTTTACTGATACTAACCAAACTCCTGCTCCACCCAGCACAGACCTAAGCACCTGTGTGGACTAATACATTCTCTCCTCCTCACTATTCGAAGGGGACCCTACTGGTGTTCCCAGTGAGGCTCTGAAAGGTACAGGCACCTGCCTGAGGTCACTGGGAGCAGAAATGCTGGGAGGTGGGCAGTCAGGGGGGTGGCAAGCACGGTGGATCCCAAGACTGAGGGCCAAGAGCCCACCTGGATAAGGGAAGTGTCTGGTGGAGAAGGGGCACACTGTCAGAGAAACCAACAGGCCACACACCTGACCATGCCTGGCCTTTTCAGATATATAATTCTCAGAACAATCTTTTCTGGGTGGGCAATGTTGCAGAAGGAGAAGCTAAGGCTCCAGCCCACAATCACACCAGCAAGGAGCTGGGCCTGGATCCAAACCTGGATGTTCCGCCCAGAAAGCAACTTCTTCCTGCCCACCCCCCACAACAGGGCTGAAGAGTCAGGGAGACCTGGGAGAGAAGCTGCTGTTTCAGTCACTCAGAACTGCTTCATGGAAGCCCTGCCCAGCTCTCTGGAGAGGCTGGCAGGCAGCCTGGGGGTCTCACCTCATCCCGGGGCAAAAACCCACAGAGGAGACACAAGGCTCCTTCGGTGACAAACACCCACAGACCTGTCACCCGACCCTGGGACGGCAGCCAAGGCAGCCAAGACAGGAAGTAGGCGGGAGAAGTACTGCATCCCAGAGAAGTAATCAGGGGGCAGTCGCAGAGCTGAGCCTAGGAGAGACAAGGGGGATGCCAGCTACCGTAGATGACCACATTCAAGGCGAGTCCCTGTCGCGACCGTTTCCCGGCCTCAGGGCGCTCACGGAAGAGAGGGGAACTGATCTGCCTGGAGGCGATGGGGCCCCAGGCCGGGCCTCTCCCCACCGGCCACCTGCATCCATCCCACGTCCCCATCCCCCAACCCAGGAAGACAAACACCTCAGAGGACACGACCCCACCGGGCCCGAGGCCTGCAGCCAGAAGCAGACAGACCGGCGACACGGCCCCACCCGCAGCCCCCGCCCGCGGAGGCCCGAACTCTCGCTCGCACGCCGTCCACCACACCTGCGGGTCGCTGCAGCACCTCCAGGCGGGCTGGACACCCAGACCCTGGGCGCCGCGGGGCTGGCCCGGCCCGGCTGGAGGGCTGGCCGGGGCTCTGCCCAACCCGGGGTCAGGGCTCCACTCGGGGGCCCGCCCGGCCTGGCTGAAGGGCTCGGGGTCGGCCGGGGCGCGGCGCCGCCCCCGTTCCTCACCTCCTTGAGTTGCTCCATCTCGCCGCGGATGGCCTCGTAGTCCACCTCGAGCTCCTCGAACTGCAGCTTGAGCTGGTGTTTCTCCTCGAGCACCGCCAGCCCGTACTCGGCCGCCTGGATCTTCTCACGCGTGGTCTCGGCCAGCTCGTGCGACAGCCGCTTCACCTCGGCGCGCAGCCACTCGGGCTGCGCCTCCATCACCAGCCGCGCGTACTCCTCCTCCTCCGACGGCGCCGACATCGTGGCCGGCGGCCGGCTCGCGCTGCTCCCAGCGAGGCTCAGGCCGGGGTCCCGTCCGCCGCCGTCGCGCCGCCGCCGCCCAGCCCGACGGCGCCCGGGCCGCCGCCGCACAGCCGCAGTGCGCTCGGCGCCGCGCGAAGCACTGTGGGGGCCGTAGTCCCGCCCGCGCCGACTACAAAGCCCGTCATCCCCCGCGCGCTGGGCTCGGCCGTGATTGGTGTGCAGCATGCGCGGGGGCGGCCTCCTTCCACCGCCGTTGCCTCAGTCGCCGCCTCCGCGGGTATTGTGAGGGCCTTCGTCGCGCCCCGGGCCGTCGCAGGGCCGTCATTGGCCCTAGCCTAGGCTGCCGACCTCTCAGCGCCGTCGCTTCCGCCGCCGCCCCCCGAGGTATTGTGGGGGCTGTAGTCCCGCCCTCGCTCCTGCAGTGCCCCGGCTGCCCGGCGGTCTTGCCCGTGGAGATTGGCACCCACTCCCCTGCTGGCTGGGCGACACAGAATGTCTGTCTTCTTCCATTCTTTCTGCAGTGTTTTGTAATTTTCAGCCTACAAGACTTCACCTCCTTGGTTTAATCTTTAAGTGTTTTTTTTTTATGCTGTTGTAAATGGCATTATTTTCTTAATTTCCTTATCTGCTTGTTCATTGTTAGTGTGTAGAAATGCTCCAGAGTTTCTGTGTGTTGGTTTGTTATCCTATAATGTTGCTGAGCTTGTTTATTAGCTTTAACAGCTTCTTTGGGTTTTGGTGTGAAACCTAGGGTTTCTCCATGGAAGATCAGGTCATCTGCAGGTTTACTTTTCCCTGTCCAATTTGGAAACCTTTTATTCCTTTTTCTTGTCTGATTGCTGTGCCTGGGACTCCCACTGCTATGTTGAACAAAAGTGGTGAGAGTGGGCATGAGGAAAGCTTTCAGTCTTTCACCATTGAGTATCATGATCACTGGGTTTTTCTTTTTCTTTTCTTTTTTTTTTTTTTAAGATTTTATTTATTTGACAGAGAGAGAGAGAGAGACAGCCAGCAAGAGAGGGAACACAAGCAGGGGGAGTGGGAGAGGAAGAAGCAGGCTTCCCGCTGAGCAGGGAGCCCGTGCGGCTCGATCCCAGGACCCTGGGATCACGCCCTGAGCCTAAGGCAGACGCTTAACGACTGAGCCACCCAGGCGCCCCTGGGTTTTTCATATATGGCCTTTATCGTATGGAGGAAGCTCCCTTCTGTTCCCAGTCTGTTGAGTGTTTTTATCATAAGGGGTGTTGGACTTTATCACATGGTTTTCTGCATCAGCTGAGAGGATCATGTGGGGGTTTTTCCCCTTTATTCTTTAATGTGGTGTCTTACATTAGTTGATTTTATTTTTTTTTTAAGATTTTATTTATTTGATAAAATGAATTTATGGGACTTCATCAAGATTAAAAGTTTCTGCACATCCAAGGAAACAGTCAGAAAAACTAAGAGGCAGCCCACGGAATGGGAGAATATATTTGCAAATGACACTACAGATAAAGGACTGGTATCCAAGATCTACAAAGAACTTCTCAAACTCAATACACGAGAAACAAATAAACAAATCAAAAAATGGGCAGAAGATATGAACAGACACTTTTCCAATGAAGACATACAAATGGCTAACAGACACATGAAAAAATGTTCAAAATCATTAGCCATCAAGGAAATTCAAATCAAAACCACACTGAGATACCACCTTACGCCAGTTAGAATGGCAAAAATAGACAAGGCAAGAAACAACAATTGTTGGAGAGGATGTGGAGAAAGGGGATCCCTCCTACATTGTTGGTGGGAATGCAAGTTGGTACAGCCACTCTGGAAAACAGTGTGGAGGTCCCTTAAAAAGTTAAAAATTGAGCTACCCTATGATCCAGCCATTGCACTACTGGGTATTTACCCCAAAGATACAGACGTAGTGAAGAGAAGGGCCATATGCACCCCAATGTTCATAGCAGCAATGTCCACAATAGCTAAATCGTGGAAGGAGCCGAGATGCCCTTCAACAGATGACTGGATTAAGAAGTTGTGGTCCATATATACAATGGAATATTACTCAGCTATCAGAAAGAACGAGTTCTCAACATTTGCTACAACATGGACAGCACTGGAGGAGATAATGCTAAGTGAAATAAGTCAAGCAGAGAAAGACAACTATCATATGATTTCTCTCATCTATGGAACATAAGAACTAGAATGATCAGTAGGGGAAGAAAGGGATAAAGAAAGGGGGGTAATCAGAAGGGGGAATGAAACATGAGAGACTATGGACTATGAGAAACAAACTGAGGACTTCAGAGGGGAGGAGGGTGGGGGAATGGGATAAGCTGGGGATGGGTAGTAAGGAGGGCACGTATTGCATGGTGCACTGGGTGTTATACACAACTAATGAATCATCGAGCCTTACATCGGAAACCGGGGATGTACTGTATGGTGACTAACATAATATAATAAAAAATCATTAAAAAAAATAAAAATAAAAAAAAAAAAAAAAAAGATTTTATTTATTTGAGAGAGAGAGAGCATGAGCAGGGGAAGGGGCAGAGGGAAAGGGACAAGCAGGCTCCCTACTGAGCAGTGAGCCCGATGCCCCAGAAAAGTGCCCTCTGGATTAAGACCTGGCTCATCAAATAAAAGCCATCCCATATTTTCTGTTTATATTTCTCGGTTATGTTTCTTCTACCTCTAGTACAATATCGCAAAGAGGAGGCTGGTATGGATACAGCCATCCATCTAATTCAGATCTCGCTGGGTTTCCATGTAGTCACTGAGTGTGTGTTCTTGTGCAATTTTATCACATGTGTATATTCCTCCGTCACATGTCAGAGCAAGATACAGAACATGTCCAGGACTACAATGATCCCTCTGGTTGCCCTTTTACACCCTCACACACCTCCCTAACTCCAACCCCTGGCAACTAGTGTTTTCCATTTCCTTAATTTTGTCATTTCAAGAGTGTCATGTAAATGGAATCATCATTGCATAAGCTTGGATTGGCTTTTTCACTCGTGTACTTCTCCGGATATTCACCCAGGCTGTTGTGGTCCCGTACCTCATTCCTTTATTGCTGAGTAGTATTTCACCGTAAGATGTACCACAGTGTTTTGTTTTGTTTTTTTAGCCGTTAACCTGATGAAAGATATTTTGGGTTGTTTCTTGTTTGAGATTTATACAAATAAAGGTGCTTAGAACATCTGTGTACACATTTTTATGTGAACACAGTTTCTCATTTCTCTAAGATAAATGTCCAGGAATGAAATTATTGAGTCCTGTGGCAACGGCACATTCAGTTTTATAGGAAAAAGACAAATAGCTTTCTTGAAGGAGGTATGAGTGATTGTTTCTCTGCATATTTGCCAGCATTTGTTGCTGCCACTGTTTTTCTATTTTAGCCATTCTGATAGGTGTATGTATGTTCTCCTATTTTTATATATTTTTAGATTAAAAAATTTTAAGTGATCTCTAAACCGAACATGGTCCTTAAACTCACAACCCTGAAATAAAGAGTCACGCGGTCTACCAACTGAGCCAGCCAGGAGCCCTTGTAGTTGTATATCCTTTTAAACCGAAATTCTAAACATGTGCATATTACCAAAAACTGTAACAGCATTTTAAAAAGTAAATTTATGAGGCACCTGGGTGGCTCAGTTGTTAAGATCTGCCTTCAGCTCAGGGTGTGATCCCAGGGTTCTGGGATCAAGCCCACATCAGGCTTCTCGCTGGGAGCTTGCTTCTCTCTCCCACTCCCCCTGCTTGCTCCTTCCTCTCGCTGGCTGCTCTCTCTCTGTCAAATAAATAAATAAAATCTTTAAAAAATAAAAGTAAATTTATGTAGGCAGGCACGTGAGAACAACTGATAAGCGGGATACAATGGATTAATCTAAAATAAGAAGTAGGTCAAAGTATGAAGTCAGAATTCATGTTCAGCTACTGGGTGGCTCAGTCACAAGCGTCTGCCTTCGGCTCAGGGCGTGATCCCGGCATTCTGGGATTGAGGCCCACACTAGGCTCCTCCACTGGGAGCCTGCTTCTCCTCTCCCACTCCCCTGCTTGTGTTCCCTCTCTCACTGGCTGTCTCTCTCTGTCAAATAAATAAATAAAATCGTTAAAAATAATAAAATAAAACATTTGTTGACTCTGTAAGGATATCACCCTCTCATTCTTGATATTGGTAATTTATCTTTTCCTCCTTTTTCCCCCAATCAGTGTGGCCAGAGGTTTTTCAATTTTATTCTCAGAAACCAGTTTTTGGTTTCACTTACATTTTCTATCATTTATGTCTTATCAGTTTCTGCTTTTATTATTTCCTCCCTTCTGCTTATTTCATGCTGAATTTGCTCTTTTATTTCTATTTTTTAAGGAGAAGTGAGTAGGTCATTGACTTGAGTCCCTTCTATTTTTCTCTTACAAGAGTTTGGTAATATAAATTCTCTCTGAGGACTGCTGAAACTGTATTCCTAAAATTTAGCTGTACTGCGGGGTTTTTTCACTCAATTCAAAATATTTTGTGCTTTCCTTTTATTTCTTCCTTGACCCACAGGTTGTTTTTAGAAGTGCATTATTTAGTTTGTAGTATTTTGGTGACTTTCCAGCCATCCTTCTAACATTTATCTCTAATGTAATCCCTGGATCAGAGAACACACTTTGCATGATTTAAGTTATTTTATATTTATTGAAACTTGTTTTATAGCCCAGAATACGGTCGGTCTCTTGGTAAAAGGTCCCGTGCGCTTGAGAAGAAGAGCACAGTTCTGGCGTTGTTGGGGAAGTGCTCACAAATGCCCCTGGGTGGTCATGTGGTTGGTCATGTGGTTGGTCATGTGGTTCACATCTTCTGTGCCCTCCCTGGTGTGTCTGTCTTCCCGCTCTTGGTAGTTCGGACAGGAAGCTGAAACTCCCATTATGATCCTGATTTGTCTCTTTATCTCCTTGCAGACTTCAATCCTGTGTGGTTGTCGTCCAGACCAACTTTAAACCATGCATGCTGTGCTAGAGGTCAGATGGGGATGAATTCTTTCAGTTTTATAGGTCCCAAGAAGGGTTGGTCTGACTTAGTCTTCAAAATACTTTTGCTGGCTTAGAACTGGAGGTTGACAGCCCCAGACTTCTCTGGCTGGGCTTTGAGGACAGTGCTGCGCTTGTCATGTCGTTTCTGGGAGAGGAACTCTGTCATTCTTATCTGCGTCCTTGTGTACATAACACGGTTTTCCTTCCGACAACTTTTCAGATTTTCTGTCACTGATTTGAGCAATCTGATCATGACAGGCCTCTCTCTCTCTCTCTCTCTCTCTCTTTTTTTTCCTGCTTTAGGGGCTGACTGAGCTTCTCTGGGTCCAGATATAATTCTTATATCTGTGTCATTACTATTTTTACTTTTACATTTTTATTAACCCACTTTTTCTCACAGTGGGTCATATTTCCCTGTTCTCTGCATGGCAGACACTGTAAGGCTCACCTTTTGGGCGAGGGTTGTTTTGGTTCCCGCGAAAATTAGTGAGCCTTCTTCCGGCCCCGCTGAGTCACTTAAGCAGTCTGCTCTTCCAGGCTTGCTCTGAAGCGATGTGCTGTGGGGCCAGAGCATTCTATTCCAGGGCTGGTTCTACTGCACCACCAGGAATGCCCTTCCCAGCATCCCGCCCTTTGAGGGAAACATGTCTTCCTCTCTGCCTGGTGGAGCCGAACTTCGGTGACTCGGTGACTCTCTCCGATCACACACCACCCAGAGCTCAGCGCTCCAGGTGACCCTCCATATCTCAGAACTCTCTCCCTCCCCTCCCTGCCTTCTACCTTGTGAGGCCCAGGCATGGGCCGCCTCCCACTCAAGTGGAACAACGAGGGGGCACCCTGATGTCTTCCCAGTGAGCTGCAGTCACTGTCTCCTTCAGACACTGAGACAGCGTCAGAAAGAAATTATCTCCCAGACTCCATCTGTTCTTGTGCTACTCCATCTTGCAAGCAGAAATCATTCTTAAGCACTTAATTTTAATTTAACTTTTAATTTCTACATGACTTTTAAAACTGTTTCCTATTTCTACTTTTTTTAAATATTTATTTATTTATTGACAGAGAGAGAGAGACACAGCCTAGAGAGGGAAAAGTGGGGAGGGAGAGGGAGAAGCAGGCTCCCTCAGAGCAGTGAGCTGGATGCGGGGCTCGATCCCAATGGATCATACCTGAGCCGAAGGCAGATGCTTAATGACTGAGCCACCCAGGTGCCTCTCCTATTTCTACTTTTGAAAGTATTTTATATAGGGACGCCTGGGTGGTTCAGTGTTAGCGCTCGCTCGCTCAGGTTGCACCGAGCCTGTGTAGGGCTCCTGCTCAGCGGGGGAGTCTGCTTCTCCCCCACACACACCCCTCTCTCCAATAAATAAGAATAAAAAAATTAGAATAAAAAATTAGAAGTATTTATATAGAGATCTAGCTTCTAAGTGCAGTTTTACAATTAGGCATGGCTTTAAAACTCCGACAGCTTTAGTATTTTTGGTTAAATGCCTCAAATCAGTGAGGGCAGTGTCCATAGGTTTTGGCAGACCTCAGCATGGGAAATAAATTGTGAGTATTTGTAGGTTGAACAGTTATCTTTCTACAGATTAGCATACCCCATTTTCAGTGTCTATCTCCATAAAAGAATTCTAGGTGAATTCTGCAGTAGTGTGCACCGTCTTTCTGAGACGCATGCTGCCAGCTGCCCTCCTGCCGGCGTGCCGGTAACTGAACGTGTTCCACGTGGTGCGTAATGGCCTGGCCTCACGCGGTGCAGGAGAGTCATACCGCTTTGAGGCCCATCACAAAGCAAGACTCCGTTCTGTATACTTTAAAGTCTGCAATCTACACATTTACTTTTAAGCTAAAATAAAATGTGGTGTTTCTGTGAGGGTTTAATAAGTGCAGCTGGAGTAGGATCCTTTTTGAAGACCACAGACATAATAAGGAAACAAAATAAATCAAAGGCGCAGTCTCTGCTGGACCCTTTGGGGGCAGGTAGTGCAAGCTTGCTCTCTCCGCTCCCCCAATTACCTACTCTGTACATTTTCCCAGTTGTCTTCTCTGTCTAGATTTTGGGGAAGCAGAAGTATGAAACTTTTAATTGGGAAGGAACTCTCCAGAATATTGACAGCAATGATAACTAACCCCAGGGGCCCAAAAATTCGTTCAGATATTGGATATTTGCTTAATAAGAGCTGTTGACAGAACTTACCGGAAAAACAATCCTACGCCGAGTTGGTAGCTTGACTAGTCCTCTGTTACCATCTGAATAGCAGGGTGTTGTAGGTGAGACCTGCAGGACCTCCCCATCCGGGCTGCCCGTCTCCCCAGGTTCAGATGTGAGAACTTGAGGAGTTCAGGCTTTCCCTAACTAGCAATGAAGTAGGGTTTTTCTCATACTTTGCTAAGAGTTAGAGTCATTTGCAACTCAAGTTTTACACTGGACCTGGTTTATTTTTTCCCCTTAGTTCCAACCGGAAAATTCGGTCTTATGGAATCAACAAAAGCTAGGTTGAACGTTATAAATTAAATCTGTGTTAAGCTCTTTCTCAGAGTCACTGAGAAAACAGGTCCAATGTTATAAATACAGCGTGTGAGGCGGTAAATCCCGTGAAGCAAGAGCAATAGCTCCTTCACTTTGCATGTCGCGTGCTGTCCAATGCAGCACCGGGGCTTCACGCCAACCCTCCCCGTCCGCGAGAGCACCCTTCTCTTCACTCCAGTGTCGCGCTGCCTCTTCGACCCTGGTCTGACCCCCTCCCCTACTTTGTTCTCTAAGTTTTGCGCCCAAATTCTTCGGCTCAGTGTGGGCTGTGGTTTAAGATCACCTGTTCAGTCTGCAAACTTAAGAGAGAAAGGTGGTAAATGTGGCATTTGTCTTGTCTATTCGCTTTCGGGTCTAGTGAAATTGATTCTTAATTATGTAACGCTTCAACCCGAGCTTCATCTCTGTCCAACATTTTCTTATGAAAGTCTAAAATTTGTTGTAGTGTGACTTTATTTATTTATTTTTAGTAACAAACCCCCAAACACCTAACCTCCTGCTTTGTTTCTCTCCCTGCTGGGAGATGTCGGGACTAAAATTTTAACTCTTGTGTTAGTAACTGAACCTCAGCCTTTCTCCGTCTGCACTCACGCTGCGATCACCCCCGCGCCACGGTGGCCCACGTCTCCCCTGGGTGCTCCTGTTCCCTCTGTCTCTGTGTTGTGACACTATCCAGGTCCTCTGGTCCCCCTCCTCCTCCTCCTGGGGCCTTCTTCTCTCCGACCTCCTGACTGAAACGAGTCTGGCCCCGCGTCCCCGCCCAAGGCGCTGCGATCCTGTCCGAGCCTCGTGGCCTCGTCATTTCCCAGGCTCTAGTCCTGACTCTGCCTTGGGTCTTCCTCTCGTGGACTGTGGCTGTGCGATCGCTGCCATCTCAGCCCCGTGTGTCCGAGCCAGGATCACGTCTCTCTCTCTGCCCATCCTTGCCCCTCCCCAAACCGAAGCCCCGTGGAAGCAGTCAGGTTTGTGTTTCCCATCAGCTGCCAGTCCTCATTGCTTCTGCTTTGGGACATAGTCTCCTCTGTCCCTTCAGGACCTCACATCTGGCTGGAGTGACACAGCCACCGCCCAAGCCTCCAGAGCCCACACCTCAGATTGCAGATGGTCTCGCAGGCCTCCCCTTCCCCTGCCCTTCCGACAACACGGCCACACTCGCACCTAACAGGGGGCCTCTCGCCCAGAGCAGGCCTGACCTGACTCCTGTCTTCATCCTGTTAAACACAAAATCCTTCTGAGGAAATCGAGGATCCTCTGATCATTCTGCACTTCCTGAATTGGGAAGCTCCAGGGGCTACAGAAAAGGAAAGGTTTTGAAGGCGGGACAAGAAGTCATAAACAAACGAGTAAAAGAGATCATTTCAGGCAAGGTGGCTTCCCTCTGGGGGCTGAAAGGGTCTTATTAGGTGGATTACCTCACCGCGCCGACCAGGAGTTCCAGACCGCCACATTCCTGGGCGGCTGGCCCTGCATAGGGTCGATATGAAGCCCTGGTCTGGGCGGGCAGCACGGGCCACTCCACCTGGGGCCTGCGGTTTCTCCTGCAACTTCATTACCTTCGTCAGGCCGGCTCTGCACCAGCGCGTCCTTACCTCCGGTCTGTCTGGCGGCCGTCGCAGGCGCAGAAGGAAAGCTGTGTCTTCTGAGTGCTTCAGCAGCGCGGGACCACTCCCATGAAGGGACCGAGTCGCAGCTACGTGGGCTTCGACGACCCACAGCCTCGGTTACGACACTCACGTCATCCTCGTGTGCAGAGCAGGTGACACCTCACGGATGGCGTGGCCATGATCCAGTCAGAGTGTCTCCAGTACCAAAGTCGTGTCATGGCGTTTCCGCGTGCCGGGCGTATTCTTCTTCTTTCGGCCTTCCACCCATTTCTCGGCGTCACAACCCCTTTGGCGTGCAGGCCGGCCGGGCTGTGCTTTGTCGC
>NW_024426008.1:28590766-28624166 GCF_017311325.1 Ursus maritimus | reverse complement strand
TCGATCCCAGGACCCTGGGATCACGCCCTGAGCCTAAGGCAGACGCTTAACGACTGAGCCACCCAGGCGCCCCTGGGTTTTTCATATATGGCCTTTATCGTATGGAGGAAGCTCCCTTCTGTTCCCAGTCTGTTGAGTGTTTTTATCATAAGGGGTGTTGGACTTTATCACATGGTTTTCTGCATCAGCTGAGAGGATCATGTGGGGGTTTTTCCCCTTTATTCTTTAATGTGGTGTCTTACATTAGTTGATTTTATTTTTTTTTTTAAGATTTTATTTATTTGAGAGAGAGAGAGCATGAGCAGGGGAAGGGGCAGAGGGAAAGGGACAAGCAGGCTCCCTACTGAGCAGTGAGCCCGATGCCCCAGAAAAGTGCCCTCTGGATTAAGACCTGGCTCATCAAATAAAAGCCATCCCATATTTTCTGTTTATATTTCTCGGTTATGTTTCTTCTACCTCTAGTACAATATCGCAAAGAGGAGGCTGGTATGGATACAGCCATCCATCTAATTCAGATCTCGCTGGGTTTCCATGTAGTCACTGAGTGTGTGTTCTTGTGCAATTTTATCACATGTGTATATTCCTGTCACATGTCAGAGCAAGATACAGAACATGTCCAGGACTACAATGATCCCTCGTGTTGCCCTTTTACACCCTCACACACCCTCCCTAACTCCAACCCCTGGCAACTAATGTGTTCTCCATTTCCTTAATTTTGTCATTTCAAGAGTGTCATGTAAATGGAATCATACATTGCATAAGCTTTCGGGATTGGCTTTTTTCACTCCGTGTACTTCTCCGGATATTCACCCAGGCTGTTGTGTGTCCCGTACCTCATTCCTTTATTGCTGAGTAGTATTTCACCGTACAGATGTACCACAGTGTTTTGTTTTGTTTTTTTTAGCCGTTAACCTGATGAAAGATATTTTGGGTTGTTTCTTGTTTGAGATTTATACAAATAAAGGTGCTGTGAACATCTGTGTACACATTTTTATGTGAACACAGTTTCTCATTTCTCTAAGATAAATGTCCAGGAATGAAATTATTGAGTCCTGTGGCAACGGCACATTCAGTTTTATAGGAAAAAGACAAATAGCTTTCTTGAAGGCAGTGTATGAGTGATTGTTTCTCTGCATATTTGCCAGCATTTGTTGCTGCCACTGTTTTTTTTTTCTATTTTAGCCATTCTGATAGGTGTGTAGCTTATGTTCTCCTATTTTTATATATTTTTTAGATTAAAAAAAATTTTAAGTGATCTCTAAACCGAACATGGTCCTTAAACTCACAACCCTGAAATAAAGAGTCACGCGGTCTACCAACTGAGCCAGCCAGGAGCCCTTGTAGTTGTATATCCTTTTAAACCGAAATTCTAAACATGTGCATATTACCAAAAAACTGTAACAGCATTTTAAAAAGTAAATTTATGAGGCACCTGGGTGGCTCAGTTGTTAAGTATCTGCCTTCAGCTCAGGGTGTGATCCCAGGGTTCTGGGATCAAGCCCCACATCAGGCTTCTCCGCTGGGAGCTTGCTTCTTCCTCTCCCACTCCCCCTGCTTGCGTTCCCTCTCTCGCTGGCTGTCTCTCTCTCTGTCAAATAAATAAATAAAATCTTTAAAAAAATAAAAAGTAAATTTATGTAGGCAGGCACGTGAGAACAACTGATAAGCGGGATACCAATGGATTAACTTAAAATAAGAAGTAGGTCAAAGTATGAAGTCAGAATTCATGTCCAGGGTCACCTGGGTGGCTCAGTCATTAAGCGTCTGCCTTCGGCTCAGGGCGTGATCCCGGCATTCTGGGATTGAGGCCCACATCAGGCTCCTCCACTGGGAGCCTGCTTCTTCCTCTCCCACTCCCCCTGCTTGTGTTCCCTCTCTCACTGGCTGTCTCTCTCTGTCAAATAAATAAATAAAATCGTTAAAAAATAATAAAATAAAACATTTGTTGACTCTGTAAGGATATCACCTCTCTCATTCTTGATATTGGTAATTTATCTTTTCCTCCTTTTTCCCCCCAATCAGTGTGGCCAGAGGTTTTTCAATTTTATTCTCAGAGAACCAGTTTTTGGTTTCACTTACATTTTCTATCATTTATGTCTTATCAGTTTCTGCTTTTTATTATTTCCTCCCTTCTGCTTATTTCATGCTGAATTTGCTCTTTTATTTCTATTTTTTTAAGGAGAAGTGAGTAGGTCATTGACTTGAGTCCCTTCTATTTTTCTCTTACAAGAGTTTGGTACTATAAATTCCTCTCTGAGGACTGCTGAAAACTGTATTCCTAAAATTTAGCTGTACTGCGGGGTTTTTTTCACTCAATTCAAAATATTTTGTGCTTTCCCTTTTTATTTCTTCCTTGACCCACAGGTTGTTTTTAGAAGTGCATTATTTAGTTTGCTAGTATTTTGGTGACTTTCCAGCTATCTTTCTAACATTTATCTCTAATGTAATCCGTTGTGATCAGAGAACACACTTTGCATGATTTAAGTTATTTTATATTTATTGAAACTTGTTTTATAGCCCAGAATACGGTCGGTCTCTCTTGGTAAAAGGTCCGCGTGCGCTTGAGAAGAAGAGCACAGTTCTGGCGTTGCTGGGGGAAGTGCTCACAAATGCCCCCTGGGTGGTCATGTGGTTGGTCATGTGGTTGGTCATGTGGTTCACATCTTCTGTGCCCTCCCTGGTGTGTCTGTCTTCCCGCTCTCTTGGTAGTTCGGACAGGAAGCTGAAACTCCCCATTATGATCCTGATTTGTCTCTTTATCCTTGCAGACTTCAATCCTGTGTGGCTTCGTTCTGCCAGACCAACTTTAAACCATGCATGCTGTGCTAGAGGTCAGATGGGGATGAATTCTTTCAGTTTTACTAGGTCCCAAGAAGGGTTGGTCTGACTTAGTCTTCAAAATACTTTTGCTGGCTTAGAACTGGAGGTTGACAGCCCCAGACTTCTCTGGCTGGGCTTTGAGGATGTGCTGCGCGGCTTGCATCGTTTCTGGGAGAGGAACTCTGTCATTCTTATCTGCGTCCTTGTGTACATAACACGGTTTTCCTTCCGACAACTTTTCAGATTTCTCTGTCACTGATTTGAGCAATCTGATCATGACAGGCTCTTCTCTCTCTCTCTCTCTTTTTTTTTCCTGCTTAGGGCTGACTGAGCTTCTCTGGGTCCAGATATAATTCTTATATCTGTGTCATTACTATTTT
Source organism: Ursus maritimus (assembly GCF_017311325.1). Lineage (NCBI taxonomy): Eukaryota > Metazoa > Chordata > Mammalia > Carnivora > Ursidae > Ursus > Ursus maritimus. Next base: position 28,620,966 of record NW_024426008.1, on the reverse strand, counting down.
TAATTTTTACATTTTTTATTAACCCACTTTTTCTCACAGTGGGTCATATTTCCCTGTCTCTCTGCATGGCAGACACTGTAAGGCTCACCTTTTTGGGCGAGGGTTGTTTTTGGGTTCCCGCGAAAATTAGTGAGCCTTCTTCCGGGACCCCGCTGAGTCACTTAAGCAGTCTGCTCTTTCCAGGCTTGCTCTGAAGCGATGTGCTGTGGGGCCAGAGCACTTCTATTCCAGGGCTGGTTCTACTGCACCACCGAGGAATGCCCTTCCCAGCATCCCGCCCTTTGAGGGAGAAACATGTCTTCTCCTCTGCCTGGTGGAGCCGAACTCGGTGACCTCGGTGACTCTCTCCGATCACACACCACCCAGAGCTCAGCGCTCCAGGTGACCCTCCATATCTCAGAACTCTCTCCCTCCCCTCCCTGCCTTCTACCTTGTGAGGCCCAGGGGCATGGCTGCCCCCTCCCCACTCAAGTGGAACAACGAGGGGGGGGCACCCTGGATGTCTCCCCAGTGAGCTGCAGTCACTGTCCTTCACTTCAGACACTGAGACAGCGTCAGAAAGAAATTATCTCCCAGACTCCATCTGTTCTTGTGCTACTCCATCTTGCAAGCAGAAATCATTCTTTAAGCACTTAATTTTAATTTAACTTTAATTTCTACATGACTTTTTAAAACTGTTTCCTATTTCTACTTTTTTTTAAATATTTTATTTATTTATTGGACAGAGAGAGAGAGACACAGCTAGAGAGGGAACACCAGTGGGGGGAGTGGGAGAGGGAGAAGCAGGCTCCCTCAGAGCAGTGAGCTGGATGCGGGGCTCGATCCCAAGACCCTGGGATCATGACCTGAGCCGAAGGCAGATGCTTAATGACTGAGCCACCCAGGTGCCTCTCCTATTTCTACTTTTGAAAGTATTTATATATAGGGACGCCTGGGTGGTTCAGTCGTTAAGCGTCTGCCTTCGGCTCAGGTCCTGGGACCGAGCCCCGTGTAGGGCTCCCTGCTCAGCGGGGAGTCTGCTTCTCCCCCCCACACACACCCTCTCTCTCCAATAAATAAGAATAAAAAAATTAGAATAAAAAATTAGAAGTATTTATATAGAGAGATCTAGCTTCTAAGTGCAGTTTTACAATTAGGCATGGCTTTTAAAATCCGACAGCTTTAGTATTTTTGGTTAAATGCCTCAAATCAGTGAGGGCAGTGTCCAATTAGGTTTTGGCAGACCTCAGCATGGGAAATAAATTGTGAGTATTTGTAGGTTGAACAGTTATCTTTCTACAGATTAGCATACCCCATTTTCAGTGTCTATCCTCCATAAAAGAATTCTAGGTGAATTCTGCAGTAGTGTGCACCGTCTTTCTGAGACGCATGCTGCCAGCTGCCCTCCTGCCGACGTGCCGGTAACTGAACGTGTTCCACGTGGTGCGCTAACGGCTGGCCTCACGCGGTGCAGGAGAGTCATACCCGGCTTTGAGGCCCATCACAAAGCAAGACTCCGTTCTGTATTACTTTAAAGCTGCAATCTACACATTTACTTTTAAGCTAAAATAAAATGTGGTGTTTCTGTGAGGGTTTTAATAAGTGCAGCTGGAGTAGGATTCATTTTTGAAGACCACAGACATAATAAGGAAACAAAAATAAATCAAAGGCGCAGTCTCTGCTGGACCCTTTTGGGGGGGGCAGGTAGTGTGCAAGCTTGCTCTCTCCGTCCCCCAATTACCTACTCTGTACATTTTCCCAGTTGTCTTCTCTGTCTAGATTTTGGGAAGCAGAAGTATGAAACTTTTAATTGGGAAGGAACTCTCCAGAATATTGACAGCAATGATAACGAACCCCAGGGGCCCCCAAAAATTCTGTTCAGATATTGGATATTTTGCTTAATAAGAGCTGTTGACAGAACTTACCGGAAAAACAATCTCTACGTCGGTAGTTGGTAGCTTGACTAGTCCTCTGTTACCATCTGAATAGCAGGGTGTTGTAGGTGAGACCTGCAGGACCCTCCCCATCCGGGCTGCCGTCTCCCCAGGTTCAGATGTGAGAACTTGAGGAGTTCAGGCTTTCCCTAACTAGCAATGAAGTAGGGTTTTTCTCATACTTTGCTAAGAGTTAGAGTCATTTGCAACTCAAGTTTTACACTGGACCTGGTTTATTTTTCCCCTTAGTTCCAACCGGGAAAATTCGGTCTTATGGAATCAACAAAAAGCTAGGTTGAACGGTTATAAATTAAATCTGTGTACTAAGCTCTTTCTCAGAGTCACTGAGAAAACAGGTCCAATGTTATAAATACAGCGTGTGAGGCGGTAAATCCCGTGAAGCAAGAGCAATAGCTCCTTCACTTTGCATGTCGCGTGCTGTCCAAATGCAGCCACGGGGGCTTCACGCCAACCCTCCCCGTCCCGCGAGAGCCACCCTTCTCTTCACTCCAGTGTCCGCGCTCGCCCTTCGACCCTGGTCTGACCCCCTCCCCCCTACTTTGTTCTCTAAGTTTTGCGCCCAAATTCTTCGGCTCAGTGTGGGCTGTGGTTTAAGATCACCTGTTCAGTCTGCAAACTTAAGAGAGAAAGGTGGTAAATTTGGCATTTGTCTTGTCTATTCGTTTCGGGTCTAGTGAAATTGGATTCTTAATTATGTAACGTTCAACCCGAGCTTCATCTCTGTCCAACATTTTCTTATGAAAGTCTAAAATTTGTTGTAGTGTGACTTTATTTATTTATTTTTAGTAACAAACCCCCAAACACCTAACCTCCGCTTTGTTTTTCTCCCCTGCTGGGAGATGTCGGACTAAAATTTTAACTCTTGTGTTAGTAACTGAACCTCAGCCTTTTCTCCGTCTGCACTCACGCTGGCGATCACCCCCGGCGCCACGGGGTCCCGCCCACGTCTCCCCTGGGGTGCTCCTGTTCCCTCTGTCTCTGTGTTGTGACACTATCCAGGTCCTCTGGTCCCCTCTCCTCCTCCTCCTGGGGCTTCTTCTCTCCGACCTCCTGACTGAAACGTAGTCTGTGCCCCGCGTTCCTGCCCAAGGCGCTGCGATCCTGTCCGAGCCTCGTGCCTCGCATTTCCTGCAGGCTCTAGTCCTGACTCTGCCTTGGGTCTTCCTCTCGTGGACTGTGGCTGTGCGACCCGCTGCCATCTCAGCCCCCGTGTGTCCGAGCCAGGATCACGTCTTCTCTCTGCCCATCCTTGTCCCCCTCCCCAAACCGAAGCCCCGTGGAAGCAGTCAGGTTTGTGTTTCCCATCAGCTGCCAGTCCTCATTGCTTCTGCTTTGGGACACAGCTCTCCTCTGTCCCTTCAGGACCTCACATCTGGCTGGAGTGACACAGCCACCGCCCAAGCCTCCAGAGCCCACACCTCAGATTGCAGATGGCTCCGCAGCCTCCCCTTCCCCTGCCCTTCCGACAACACCGGCCACTCGCCCACAGGGGCCTCTCGCCCAGAGCAGGCCTGACCTGACTCCTGTCTTCATCCTGTTAAACACAAAATCCTTCTGAGGAAATCTGAGGATCTCATTGACTTCATTCTGCACTTCCTGAATTGGGAAGCTCCAGGGGGCTACAGAAAAGGAAAGGTTTTGAAGGCGGGACAAGAAGTCATAAACAAACGAGTAAAAGAGATCATTTCAGGCAAGGTGGCTTCCCTCTGGGGGCTGAAAGGGTCTTATTAGGTGGATTACCTCACCGCGCCGACCAGGGAGTTCCAGACCGACCACATTCCTGGGGCGGCTGGCCCTGCAATTAGGGTCGATATGAAGCCCTGGTCTGGGGACGAGGGCAGCACGGGCCACTCCACCTGGGGCCTGCGGTTCTCCTGCAACTTCATTACCTTCGTCAGGCCGGCTCTGCACCAGCGCGTCCTTACCTCGTGTCTGTCTGCGGCCGTCGCGAGGCGAGAAGGAAAGCTGTGTCTTCTGAGTGTTCTAGAGCAGCGCGGACCGACTCCCCATGAAGGACCGAGTCGCAGCTACGTGGGCTTCGACGACCCCACAGCCTCGGTTACGACACTCACGTCATCCTCGTGTGCAGAGCAGTGTGGACACCTCACGGATGGCGTGGCCATGATCCAGTCAGAGTGTCTCCAGACACCGAAGTCTGGGTGTCATGGCGTTTCCGTGTGCCGTGCAGTATTCTTCTTCTTTCGGTCCTTCCACCCATTTCTCGGCGTCACAACCCCTTTGGCGTGCAGGCCGGCCGGGCTGTGCTTTGTCGCCCCGGCTCTGGAGGAAGGAGCCGTGGAGGGAGGACGCAGAACAGGACCGAGGTGTCCCGCCGTCCAAGAGCACAGGGTTCCCACGAAACTTGTGCAAATGCCCCCCGCCTGGGAAATAACCCCGCTAAGGCTTTTTCCGCAGCTTGAGGACACATGTTGCTAACAGATGCACAGAGTAAACGGAGACACAGTTCGGAGCTCTGGCGGCTGGGCGCTGGCTCCCCCGGTGTGGCTCCCCCGGCAGGACGCGCTGCCTCACAGCGCCTCCCGCGAAGCACAGCCGGGCGCTAGGCCTGCTTTCTGCCTTCTTTTGTAAAAGTGACAATTCTCTTCAGATTTCTTTTGGTTAGTGAAAACAGGTACTAGTGTAGGTCCTTCGTAAAAGCAAACTGGCCTATTACAAACTTTCATTTATTTTTTGAAAAGATTTATTTATTTATTTGACAGAGAGAGAGAGAGGGAGAGAGAGAGCACAAGCAGGGGGCAGAGGGAGAGGGAGAAGCAGGCTCCGGGCTGAGCAGAATCCCGCTGAGGGACTCCATGCCAGGACCCTGGGGTTGATAAGGGAGCAGAAGGCTAGTCAAGGACAAAACACAGGCTGACACACTGTATCCCACACACACACACACTCCTGGGTGGGATCTGCGGGATGTTCCTCCAGGAAGCTCCCGACTGTCTTCCTATTAATGCCTTCCTTGAGGGAAAAACCACCTTACCTTGACAATAGCAAAGCCTCCGGTATCCTGTGAGTCTTCTTTAACATATGAAAGGTCTTTCTCAACCTCCCTTTTTCCTTACCTCCCCCAACCCCATAGTATATAATCAGTCCCCCCTCACAACCCCGGTGCAGCAGCTCTTTCTGCCCACGGGTCCTGTCCCCCCGTGCTTTAATAAATCACCGATTTTGCACCAAAGACGCCTCAAGAATTCTTTCTTGGTCGTCGGCCCCGGACTCCACCCCACTGAACCTCACGTGTATTCCGTGTCCTCATCATATGGTGCCCGAACATGTGACTTTGAGTCTTTACATCCGGACTCTGAGCTCTGGTGCAAAATTGGTGACTACTTTCCCTTCTCTTCCTTTCCTCTCCTTTCAGAGACTCTCAAGGAGTACGGTCTTATTGGAACACTTTCATGCCGACTGCTCAGGCCACAATCCTCCAGCCCGTGGCTACTCTATGGGGAGAAAAAGGCCTGCCTTTTGGCTGGAAGTTAGTACCCTGGCTGGGATGGTAATAAGACCCAGAAGCTTGATGCCCTCTCTTTACTGCTGTCCTTATACAAAGTCGTCTGTCTTGGGCACCGGACAGCCACCTAAGTGACTAGCACAGCTGCCAATCTTAAGACTCCCGTGTGAGGTTTCCTCCTGATGGGTCTAATGGGATCCCCTCCACATTCCTGGTCTAGCCGCTTCTGGCCGCGGGACCTCCACTGGGAACCCACGGAACCCAGTACCCGACTGAACTGCAACCCAACCAGGGACCGTTTCCCGGGAAGTTGGCGGTAAAGACCACACGTGTTGGAATGCCGCTTAGAACATGATGGATTTCTGTCTACTGTTTTTCTTCAGTGTCCTCTACTAACTACTTAAACCACAAAATTTGGTAATTTCCCCTTGTAAAACTTTTCTCGTGTTCTCCATGGGTTAAAAACAGCAGGTTCTTAAAGGCAAGGTAAAATAAGGTGTGACCACGGCACGACCTTCCAAGTCACGGTATTTCGCTCCGTAGGGCGGCACCCATCATCATCTAGGAGGCGATGGGGAAGCAGGGGAGGGCAGGCCTCCCTCCCACAGACTTTAATGGCTGCAGTGATCATAGCGATCTTGTTCGGGGAACACCTCTGGTTGCTTTGACACCTGGAACCTGACATGCGTGTGGGATGCCACCCAGGAGTCAGGGAGGGGGGAGGATTTTCTTTGGTATGGACCTTCTCTAGCCTTCAGTCCCCAAGGATCTCCCTTGGGATGCCTTTTAACCCACTGGAAACAATACAGATTGCACAATTTAGGAAAGGAACCACCTCGTGTAACACTGCATGGCCTGGGATCTGTTAGACCTCCTGCAGGAAATGGGGTACACGGACCTAGGGTAGCTCCATTGCTAGCACCTAGGCCTTCATTGCTCCATAATGTGGGAAACCAAGGCAGAAGAAAAATTATTCAATTTCCTTACTCCCTACAGCCCCCTGACAAGTCCTTGAAACAGGCAGAGTGACCTTCCTCCAGGGACTCAACTGCCTCAGTGTTGACACTTTGCTAAGGGCAAAAGCAATCCTAGCCTGAGGCCCCCCTCCCCCAGGATCCCGTAAGTCTCCTTTAACACATAAGAATTCCTTTAGAAATTTCCTTTATCTCTAAACCCCTCAAGATACGTGTTGGCAATCATCCCCCAGGCATATGGCCCACGACACACATCTATCTGAAGGGCCTCAGGACTAAGGTTTCATTAGGCGGTAATAAATGACCTCTTCCCACCAATAGCTAGCCCCTCAAGGTCATGGAAACCTTGCTTCCAAAATTCCTTAGAGTCTTGACGTTCTCCCTAACCCCTTCCAATTTGAGGGTATATAATGGGCCACTGCTCACGACCCCAGTGCCGCTCCTTCTGCCCCCGGGTTCTGTCCCTGTGCTTTAACAAACCACCTTTTCGCAACAAAGACGTCTCAAGAATCCCTTCTTGGCCGTCAGCTTCATACCCTAATGTCTTTCCTACATCACTGTCCACCAGGAACCCGACCTAAGGGCCTCTTGCACAATGTGTCTGCCCAAAGGTGTCAAGGCGTCCACTCATAAACCCTCTCCTGGTGTATTGGATGATAATTATCTACACGGGCCTCCGAGTAAACCCAGGTTGCTGGAGGAAACAGACCATCCCAGACATAGGGGACTCGACTCTCTCTCTCACCGTTCTCCCTAATAGATGTTGGGGCTTCTCCCTCACTCATTTCCCCGGTAAATGGCTATAATTGCAGCCAATTGTGGTTAGTCTACCTCAGGACACGGACTTTAAGGAATATTCCCAAGGAGCTGCCAAGATACCCTTTGTTTCAGGGAAATTCCCTGTCTGCTCTGGCCTGACATGGATTGCTTATTCGCCCTTGGTGGGAAAACATGGCATCTGCTCCTCTGTTGGAGCTGACAAACTCTAGAACCAGGGACCCTTTCTCTGCCTTCTGGCAGCACTTCACCCCTTCTGCATCCCCTCCCCCATCTCCTGTTTCTGCACCTCCCTGGGTGAAGCCTGAATAACTGGCTTCTAGACCATCCTCTTCCACCATTGGCTCCTCCTCCTACCCTCACTGTCAAGGAGCAAGAAGAGCACCCCCTGGACTTAACACCACCCACTGCAGATTTCCCAGCAGCGTCTCAGGCAAAACAAACAAAGGCAATGAGGAACAAATTGATTGGCTTTTAGGTGGGCCCGGGTGGAATATATTTGGTATGTAAACTAGTTTGAATTTGTTGGTTTAAGATATGTCTTCAGGGGCGTCTGGGTGGCTCAGTCGTTAAGCATCTGTCTTCGGCTCAGGGCGTGATCCCGGGGTTCTGGGATCGAGCCCCACGTCAGGCTCCTCCGCTGGGAGCCTGCTTCTTCCTCTCCCACTCCCCCTGCTTCTGTTCCCTCTCTCGCTGGCTGTCTCTGTCTCTGTCAAATAAATAAATAAAATCTTAAAAAAAAAAAAACTTCTCAATGTTAAAGGAACTATATTTTGCTAACAGCTATAACCCTACATATTTGCCTTTGGAATCTCTTCTTGTCACCTTGGTTCACTAAAAAATACAGTTTGAGTTTTGTAACGACCTGTAATCCTATTTAGGCGTGTGCTATAACTTTCTAAGGTTTTAACAAACTTCCCAAGATTTAAATTGTAAATGAAGTCTCTTTAACTGGTAAGCCCTTTCGTTGGGTAAATTAAGTTAATCTGGAAGCCCTGTTAAACAAATGATAAGCCTTAGGTTACTTTCGGGTAAATGCTCTATCCTAGAGAAGATATGCCCGTTCCGGAAGTTTTAATATGTTCGGTATAGGCCATTAATATTTTGATTATTAAAGTGTTGTGCGTTACGGAAATAACCGGATTTCCTTGCCAGCCGTATTGTAACCTCGTCAGAGCTGTAACCATGTCCATTTTTGCCATTTAGAGTTACTGTTCCGGGGCGCCTGGGTGGCACAGCGGTTAAGCGCCTGCCTTCGGCTCAGGGCGTGATCCCGGCGATCCGGGATCGAGCCCCACATCAGGCTCTTCCGCTATGAGCCTGCTTCTTCCTCTCCCACTCCCCCTGCTTGTGTTCTCTCTCTCGCTGGCTGTCTCTATCTCTGTTGAATAAATAAATAAAATCTTAAAAAAAAAAAAATTTAGAGTTACTGTTCCATCTTCAAGGAAATTCTTAAAAAGGACTTCGAACAAATGGAGGTTCTTAATATCTTTAAGATCATAAAACTGAAATGGGTAAGAATTTCCAGAACCAACGAAAGCTGCATTCAAACTAAACAAGAATTAGTAACATGGGACTAAGTGTATTGGGAAAAATGATTATAGTTTTGGGTGTTTTTTTGTTTTGTTTTTTGGGTTTTTTGGTAACTCTTGGTTTGAAACATTGCTGGTTCTCTAATATTTGCTCTTCCAGACTAAGACTTTCTCTTAAGACATCAGTGATACACAGAAATAATAGTAAAACAAATGAAAGGATTTAACTTTTCTCTCTACCTGAACCCTCCAAAATTCAAAAGGTCTCTCAGTATTTCTTCCATGGCAATCGTAGTCATTTGCATAAATTCAGTAATAATCTGTTCTCCTTGTAACAGGACACCATTGGAAACACTGGTTATTTTACCAAGGCTTTGACTGGAATGCCCTATTTGAGAGAGACATGCATAGGCTCAGATATGACCAAACAGCTTTAAGGAACTAAGCTTGACTTTATGAAACCTGGAGCCATAAAGTCCCTTGGAAGTGTTGGCCTGATACCTTGCTAAAGAGTTCCCAGCAGTCTCCCCAGGTGAGTAAAGAATGTCACTTCCTGGCAGGTGCAGGAACCTCAGGATACTTTGGGGACCTCATGAAGAGGAATCTTCCCAAATCTACAGGCAGTACAGGCATGTCTGATGGCAAGTACTTGGCTTGGCTTCTGGCCTGGAAAGGCTATTAAAAGTTCAACCTGGAGATTCCTTACAAAAGTTGCAGCAAAGCAGATTCTGAAAGATCTATGCGATCAGTCACTATTCTTGCTGAGCTTATGTAACCAATTAGGCCAAGTTTGTTAAAATTGGACTTGTTTAGTAAAACTAGTCTTTATTTGGCTATCTCTGGAGTTGAGGGTTGTTTTAGAGAGAAAAATTATGTTTCAATAACCCACCTTTGTGGATGTTAAATCCTAGTTTTGATTGTCCTTAAATGTTTGCTTAAGCTAGACAGCTCGAGGTAAACTTCAGAGAAATAGCCACAATAGCTCATGTATGGACAACCTTGCTTGGTATTCTCTGGGGATAATAACAGGACCCCAGAGGCATATGATTATTTAAACAGCTAAAAAAAAAATGAACTTGATTCCCCAACGACTGTATAACGAAACTAGCACCTTGGCCAATTCTGTGTGGCTGGGATGACACAATTTTTCCCTAAAAGCCAGAGCATACGCCACTCCATGGGGTTAACTATAGACTTGTGGAGATAAGGGATGGCCCCACTTTCTGTAACTGGATGATGCACCTGGAGATGGCCTTATCTCTTGAGACAAGTCTTCTCCCACTTGCCAGTAATTAGGATATTGTAATCCTTGTAATTAGGGTATTGTCAAGGCTAGACCTCAAAGGAGGCTTCTTGATGGTTTCATCCGTCATATTTGTCCTAGAAGCCACCTCTCTTGATGTACAATTGCAAGCAAAGGCTTTAGCGAAGCATCAACAGCCCTCCTGGTAAAAGGAGTCCCTGACTGTAATGACTTCACATCAGGTCCAGTGTCTTAGAGACCAGAGGCTACCAATGGATGATGGGAGGACAACTTATTAACTACCAGGCTGTGCTTATAGATATGCCTGAAATAATACATAAAACCTGTCAGACTTTAAACGCAGCTACCCTTATGTCTGGACCTGGTCATCATAACTTCTATAGAGCATAACTGTTCAGAGGTTATTGATCTTGTTTATTTTAGTCAACCGGATTTAAAAGATGCCCCTATTAAAAATGCAAATGACAGCTGGCTTACTAACAGCAGTAGTTTCATGGAAAAGGGAATAAGAAAAGCTGGGTATGCCATAGTCCATCTAACTCTGACTGTTGGGGCCAAAGCCCTGTCAGCAAACATGTCTGCCCCCAAAGCAGAGTAAATAGCACCCACCTATGCTTTGCAATTGGCAAAAGTCTTAAAAATCAGTATTTATACTGACTCCAAATTTCCTAGTCCTCCATGCTCATGGAGCAATTTAAAGAAAAGAGGATTATTATCAAAACCATAATTCCCCAATCAAATGTGGGCCTGAAATTATTACACAAATTCAAAGGATGGCCCTCCAAAACCAAGTAGCCCTTGATATCCTGACTGCACTTCAAGGAGACCAGGTACTAGACGGCTGGCTCCTAACGGGACCCAACGGCTATGTCTCTAACTTGTGGCCATGGCTTCCGCCAGGCTGGATAGGACACTGGACTCTGGGTTTTGCCTGGATGCTCAGAGGCATTATTAAAACTATTACCAACCCAGGCAACATTCCAAATTTAAAATGATGGTGGACATGTTTTGTGTTACATTGGTATGACCACCTAGCATCCATCTTTGTTCTCTCTGAGAGTGGAAGATGATGTTTGGCACACGGAAGCTCTTAAAAAGTACATGGTCAAAGCCCTAAATGACGTTCAGAATAACATTTCCCTATTAAATACTAAAGTAATACAAACGCATGAAGCAGTTTTACAAAATAGAATAGCATTCGATGTTTTATTTGCTCATAGAAACAGAATGCTGTGTATTCATCCCAGATTATCACCAGAATGTCACAGGATTATTAAAAGATATGAATGCCCAAATTGGGGCTCTACGAAGCCCATCTCTCCTTTAGTGATTGATTAAGTTCCTGGCTTGGAGGATGATTAGGGTCAACTATTCAAGGTCTCTTTATTGGACTTCTCATTCTTACAGCCATAGTGATCTTAATGTGTTGTCTTCTTCAGTATCTCTCCGCTTGGTGCTGAGACCCCAAAGACTTCACATCGACCGATGACCCTTAGCACCCGCAGAGATACTTGGATTCAGCTGTCTCCCCCTTTTGTAACTCCCCTATACATTCCCCCAACCGACCAGCGCTGACCCATAATTAGGACGCCTCTACANNGCAGGAAGACGTTACAGAAGATGAGACCTTCCACCTTCAACAACCTTATAGATTTAAGGTCAGAATCGTTCAAGGGGGAAATGATGAGAGAGCAGAAGGCTAGCTGAGGACAAAACACAAGCTGACACCCTGCAACCCCCCCCCCACACTCCTGGGTGGGATCTGTGGGCCATTCCTCCAGGAAGCTCCCAGGAAGCTCCTATCTTCAAGTTAATGCCTTGCTTAGAGGGAAAACAACCTTCACTTGACAATGGCAAGGCCTCCAGTATCCTGTGAGTCTTCTTTAAAATATGAAAATCCTTCTGAAACCTCCCTTTTCCTTGCCTCCCCCAACTCCCAAGTATATAATCAGTTACTCCTCACAACCCTGGTGCAGAAGCTCTTTCTGCCCGTGCTTTAATAAAATCATCTTTTTGCACCCAAGACGTCTCAAGAATTCTTTCTTGGTCGTTGGCTCTGGACCTCACCCCACTGAACCTCACCTATATTCCAAAACCACATCAGGATCGTGTCCTGAGCCAAAGACAGACGCGTAGCAGACACTTCACTGACTGAGCCACCAGGTGCCCCTATTGCAAACTTTTAAAAAGCAGGGACACCTGTATCTAAACTATCTGTCCACCTGCGAAAGAAAGTGTCCCCGGAGAAAAGTAATTGACAGCTCTGACCTTACTGCAATGCTTTCAGAATATTTGTGGAGCCCAAGTGTGCTGGCACAGGCTTCCCTCCCCAGCCAGTCCACCACCAGGGGCTTCTGCTCTGCCCCTCCGTGCTTCACAGCCCTCAGCGTCCCGGGTGCCTGAGAAGGGGCTCCAGGTCCTGTGTCTGGGCAGAGGCCCTGCCTGGCTGTGGCCCGCACCCCTTCTGCAGGGCTCCACCTCAGCAGCCGTTTACTCTGGGATTGCCCTCCTGTCCCACCTGCATGGGACCCCTCCCTCCCCCTGCATGCTTTGCGGAGCGGCGGCTCCATCCACACGTGCTTGTTTATCTGTTTTCTTCTCTTTCCCAGCAACCCCAGCGAGCCCCTGTAGAGCACAAGCCCCATGAAAGCAGAGCCATGGCTGTCTTGCTGACGGATGCATGCCCGCACCTAGTGCAGTGCCTGGTCTGTGAAGGGACAGCCAGGGCCAGGCCCGCAGAGCAGCCCTGGCAGGGACAGAAGCGCCGGGCAGTCCTACGTGGAAAGGGCTCGGGCTCGCGCTCGGTGAAGCCAAGTGCAGTGAGTACTAGGTAGGAATGCAATGGCCACCCTGGACATCACAGCCTGGGCTTGGAGGGATGACCCAGGGCCACTTTCCATGCTAACCGGAACTTGCTTCAAACAGAGAGGGCAGGGGCTTCTAGAAAACTGACGACCCGGAACCGTACTGGGATCTGTTCGTACCTGTGCAGCCCCTGCATGGGCCAATGCTTCGCTGGAAAGGATGGCTTGGAGGAACGGAAGAGGGGCGGGCGACCCGCAGATGCTTTTCCTCACTTACAGCAGGTGAGAGCGGTGCTGGCAGAGGCGCGAGTGTCGAGAATGACGTGGAAGCAGTGGGGCTGGCTTTGTGCAGCATGTGCTCTGCCTGGTAAGGAGGAGTACGAATGCGAGTATGAGCAATGGGTCATGCGATTTCAGTGATGGTGGCTCATGCACGGAGCGTTCTTATATTTGCGTTTCAAATGGGCATCACACAGTTAAAGATGAATGCTGAGACTCATACTATAATTTTAAATTTTCTGTGCTTACAGTGACATTAAATAGCAAATAAAAACAAAAGGGAACAGGGAAGAAAGGGAAACTCTCTGTATTAGTGCCTCCACATCTTTTTTCTGCTTGCTCATAGCCATGCCTTTCGCTTAGGAGTGGGACCGTGACGAGGTAGCGAGCCCCATACGTGGGGCAGGAGGAATGAAGTCTGGAAAGCTGCTAGTGGAGGTAACACTCGACCTGGCCTTGATGTGAGTAGGAGTGTCCAGACAGAGCAGGCCGTTCGACATGAGCAGAAGGAAAAGCAAAGCTCCTACCTGAACACGTGTCTTTGTCTACCCGCTGTGTGATCCTGCGATTTGTAAGAAACATATACTTGGTCTTTATCCACAGTTCCTGGCCCACAGCTCCCAAACCCTGGGATTTCCTGGCCAAAAAGAGCAACGGGAGTGTCTTTGTTATAACGTTTGGTCTCTTGTCCTCAGTTCCTGAAGTCACTTCACAGCCATAAAGATGAACTTGTTGTCTAACGAGCCCCTTTCCACCCTGAGTGGGGTTCTGTTCGTGAGATGATTATCGGGAGGCACATAAGGATGGGGCTGATGCCGGGGAACCGACCATATGATTAGAGCTGGAACTTTCCCTTCCGCCCCTTAATTTCTGGGGACAGGAGAAGGATTGGAGGTTGAATCAATCACCAATGGCCAATGAGTTTATCAGTTATGTTTAGGTGCTGAAGCCTCCATAAAAACCCCCAAAGGAGGGGACTTGCAGAGCTTCCATGTTGGTGAACCGGAATACGTCGTGTGCGCCTGTGCCCAGCCCCAGACTCCACTACCTATCTCTGCACCTGGCTATTGATTTCTAACCCTTAAGATCCTTTGCAACAAAGTAATAATCTAGTGAGTAAATGGGTTTCCCGAGTTCTGTGAGGTGCTCTGGCAAAGTAATCACCCCAAGAGGGGGCGTGGGAAGCTCTGATTTACAGCCAGTTGGTCTGGAGCACAGAGAACCTGGATTTGTGATTGACAGCTGAAGGGGACTGTGGGACTGAGCCCTTAACCTGTGGGGTCTGGGGCTGTCGCTGGGTAGACAGTGTCAGAATTGAGTTCAACTGTAGGACACCCCATTGGTGCAGTTGGAAAGCCTCCCCCCAACACGGCATTGGAATTGGTACAGGATTGTTAGCTACCATAACAAAATACGGAACAAAATACCATAGACCAGGTGGCTTCAACAACCGAGGTTTATCTCCTCAGAGTTCTGAAGGCTAGGAGTTCCAAGATCCAGGTGCCAGCATGGCTGGTATCTGGTGAGACCTCTCTTCACTTGTAGATGATCGTGGTTTCACTGTGTCCTCACGCGGCAGGACGAGATGGACAGAGAGAGCTCTCTGGTGTATCTTCTCACAAAGGCACACATTCCATCATGAGTCACACTCATGACCTCATCTAAGCCCAATTATCTCCCAAATGGCCTCATCTCCAAATACCATCACAATGGGGGTTAGGGCATCAATATGTGAATATGGGGCACAGTCCAATCCATAGAACCTGCATGAAATGTTTTGGGAACAGTGAGTAGGTCTGTATGGTGAGAACAGGTACCGAGTAGATAGAAGGCAGAACAAAATTAGGGTCGGGTTGTAAATGTTCTGCACTGTGCTAAGATTTAAGCTTCACGTAGGAAATACAAACCCTTGAAGTACAATCAGATGTGTTTTAGAATGACACTCTGGCAGTGCGTGTAGATACTGCTTAAAGGGGCATTATGCGGATGTAAAGGCGGGGAGAAATGGCAGTCATCTAAGGCTGTAGTCTGCTTGCCTGGACCAGGATGAGCCTGGACACTGGGGAAGGAGACCAGGATGCAGATGGCATGTTCAAGTAGTCTGTGTATTTAAAATGTTCTTCCGTGAGTTTAGATCTTATTATTTTCAAGGTAACTTTCCTAAAGGTTTATTTTCATCCACTTTACATGAAATACACAGACTCTAACTGATCTCAAAAGCAGGAAAAGGGCTGTTCAAACATGAGCTAAAGGTAGTGAATGCTCATGACTATGTTGGCCGTAAAGCCTGTGTTTCTAATGGATGCATTTTTTTCTTCGCTGATTTTAATCTGTATTCATTAGCTGTAATAATTCGTAACTGTGATGTAAGTCCTCTTAGCAAATCATCAAAACTGAGAGTGGCCTTGGGGATCCCTGACGCACTTGGTGTCCTAATTGGGGTTTGCCGTACTGATCCTGACTTAGTGAAATATGGCGAAAGTGTTCTTTGGGAAAAGGAAGGGTGAGTTTAATCTTTGGTATTCTGGTAGCTACTGAGTCACCTAAGGTATGAGACAGTAGCTGTGCTGTGATCAATTACTAGACATAAAAGTTACCAATGGAGGGGCGCCTGGGTGGCGCAGTCGTTAAGTGTCTGCCTTTGGCTCAGGGCGTGATCCCAGAGTCCTGGGATCAAGCCCCACATCCGGCTCATCCACTGGGAGTCTGCTTCTTCCTCTCCCACTCCCCCTGCCTGTGTTCCCTCTCTCACTGGCTGTCTCTCTCTGTCAAATAAATAAATAAAATCTTAAAAAAAAAAAGTTACCAATGGAATTTAGGACTGATAGACCCAACTCCTGAGAAATTGCCTCCCTAGATATATAAGGAATGCAAAAACGACAAGAAACAAGCTAAATATACAAGTCTTTGGTGGTTGTTGCCTGCATAGAGAGTGGGTGGTCCTTTCCGAAGGCCTGACAAGATGGCAGAAGTGGAGCAGAAGAAGAAGATCATCTTTCACAAGTTCACCTCCCACGGCATGGACCTTGGCCAGCTGCTGGACATGTCCCCTGAGCAGTCAATCCAACTGTACAGTGCCCAGCACTGGCGGAGGCTGAGCTGGGGCTTACCGAGGAAGCAGCTCTCCCTGCTGCTCAGGATTATTGAAAGAGTCACGGTCTTTTGACCCAATCCCTAGCCAGAGACCCAAGGCCATCTACACATGTGTGGGTAAAGTAACCAGGTATCGGAGAATAAACTTTTCTGGGACACCTTGATATGGGACCCCAATGCACTGTGATCCCCGAACCTGGTGGTGAGGTCCTGATGGGGCTACGGTTAGATTGGAAAGATATGAGGATGCAGTGGTTGACAGGTTGATGGGGTTAAGGTGACAGTCTGGGGGAAAATTGGAATACGTGAATGGACTTTATGTGACGTGGTTGCATTTCCTTTACCTAAATGTGTTAATTGATGGGTATTATGTCTGACTAGGAGTCATTTTTCTACCCAATGCTGAAAAACAGAAGACAGATAAATGGACATGTTAATGGAACCTGTGGAATTGCTTGAGCCCATACAGGTTGTTAATT
The DNA here is from genome assembly GCF_017311325.1 of Ursus maritimus. Classification (NCBI taxonomy): domain Eukaryota; kingdom Metazoa; phylum Chordata; class Mammalia; order Carnivora; family Ursidae; genus Ursus; species Ursus maritimus. The sequence goes on along the minus strand of NW_024426008.1, from coordinate 28,604,370 downwards.
CGAAACAGTATTGCATACCTGGGGACAAAAGAGATTATCACTTTAATTAATGATGTGTGAGAAGCTGGAGTGATGACACAAGTTCTCTGCACCATCGCAATGTGTGGCCTGTGGAAGAGGAGGATGGCTCTTGGAGAGGAGTCTGGACTGGAGTTATGGGGGGAAGTACATGAGTGCCACCCAGTGGTGGCCACGGGCATTTTGGACCAGAAAATTTCCAGATACGGAGATAAGATATATGCTGTTTGATTTAGGGTTGCTAGCTTGCCATTGGGCATTCATTGAAACTGCCCCAATGACTGAAGTTGTAAAATAATCCTGAAACCTGAAGTACCCATAATATGTTGGATGGATGTCAGAGACACACTTCAATAAGGCAGTAGCCAGGAGTGTTCCATAATAATATGGGACGGTTTCTACAGGAGCAAGCTGCTGGGGGTGCAGGGAAGGGCTCGAATTCATTTGTAGGCGTTTTTTTCATCTGGGGCTGACTTTGGAACCACCTCAGGAACTGCTGGATCTGCAGGTCTCTACTGACCAACACGCGGCTGTTTGGTTTCCAGATGGCCGCTTCAAGGGCCAGCTGCCCACCAACATCCTGGCTGGAAGTTCAGCGCACTGCAGTTGCCTGGTGGAAACACTCTAGGGGAAGGACGCATCCACTCTGTGCTGAACTGCATGCTGTTTTCCTTGCTGTGCTGGAAGAATCGAACAACGAGCAATAAAAGTCCCTCTGTGTGGGTTTTTACTGACTCATGGGCAGTGGCCAGTGGTCCAGCCATGTGGCCAGCAAGATGGGCCATGGAAAACTGGACTATTAAAGAGAGGTCCATGTAGGGCTGGCCCTGTGAAACCACATGAAACCAGGACATGTCTGTGCCCATCTGAAGAACCGGTCCCCAGGATTGAACCGTGACTATAACCGTCAAGAGCGTGTTCCGGTGCGCTCACTGGGGTCTGCTAAAATGAGTGAATGCGGGGGAGCTTTAGGAATGCAGAGATGTGCTGACCATCTATGTATTTCTCTTGCATCTTCTGGGGTGCAGAATGCCACGAAAAACTGTCCCCTATACCAGTGAGAGAGACAGAGGCTGCAGACAGCTCTGGGGCGGAGTCCCACCTGCAGCTGGCAAGTAGGGTACATGGGACCACCGCCGGTAGCCCCAGGGGGGCTGCAAATGGGTTCTGACAGGAATAGACACTGACTCTGGACTGGGTTTTGCTCACTTGGTTGTAGATGCATATGCTTGCAAGGTTCTGCACCTGCCATGGTGACCGCCCAGTCACATTTCAGGTTAAAGAGTCCCCGTGGGCTGTCTCACACGTGGGGCGGGGGGACGCTGAGGGAGGGGCTGCTGCTCTGGGGGACCTGGCGTAGAGCCGTGGGGGGTGCTGGGGCCACCATGCAACCCTGGCCCCGTCACTGCGAGCTTCTTTCCTGCCCGGCGCGACCAAATGCGGGTGCTGCATTTTCATTTAAACTTAGATTCATTTACAATGTATTCTCTATGTTGGACCAAATGCAGGTGCTGGAAGCAGGAACGGTCCCTATGCAAGAAGCTGTCACTGCATCTTTAAAACTTCCAGCCGGTGGTGGTGGGTGGGGGGCCCTGGCTGGCTCAGTTGGAGCACGGGACTCTTGATCTCAGAATCGTGAGTTCGAGCCCCATGTGGGGCGTAGAGATTCCTTAAAAATAAAATCTTAAAAAAAAACAAACAAACAAACTTCAAGAGCCGACTTTTGGTTTCACTGATTTTTCTTTCTTATTTTTCCATTCTCTATTTTGTTTACCTCCATTCTCGTCTTTATTATGTCCTTCTGCTAGCTTCAGGGGCAGTTGGTTCTTCTTTTCCGGTGGCTTAGGACAGGCCGATTGTCTCTTGCTGTTTGAGATTCTCGTTCTTTGGCTGTGCATGGACAGCTGCACCTCTCCCTGTCCTGCATTTCTGCTGCGCCCGTAGTCTCTGTTCACCGTTTTTGTTCTCATCCGTCTCAAGATATTTTCCGATTTCCCTTGTGATTTCCCTTGGAGTCACTGGTTGTTTAAAAGTGAGTTGTTTAATTTCCAGAAGGTTGTGAAAATCAGTTTACGGTATTGATTGAGTCTCAGTCCATTACTTTGTATGATTTTATTTTATTTTTATTTTTAAAACATTTTATTTATTTATTTGACACACAGAGAGAGCATGAGCAGTGGGAGTGGCAGCAGAGGGAGAAGCAGGCTCCCCGCAGAGCAGGGAGCCCGATGGGGGACTCGATCCCAGGACCCTGGGATCATGACCTGAGCTGAAGGCAGACGCTCAACCGACTGAGCCATCTAGGCATCCCCTATACAATTTTGATCTTTAAAAATTTACTGAAGCTTATTTTGTGCCCCTTTGCTGATGCTAATCGTATCCTCTTGCTGCGTAAACACTAACCGTGTGCCTAACAGTGTTTCCTCCTGAGTCCTTGAACCTCAATGTGGTCATGGGGACATGACATTTTTTAACTAGACATGAAAAAAATGAACAACATGTGAACAAATGGAAAACTACCAAGTTATTGGACAGGAAGACTCAAAAGAATAAAAATGCCAGGCCCCTCTGAGTTATTTCCTAGATTAACTCAGCTTTAATAAACACGCCATTAGGAATCGCTGTTGTTATTATTATTTTAAACCAGCCAAGATGATTTTAAAATCCAAATCAGGGGTGGGAGAGGGGAAGCAAGAGTGGCCAGGACATTTTGAAAAAGAACAGCAACTGGGGACCTCAGATATTAAAACACAGCATAATGCTTAGTACTTAAAACAGCGTGGAACTGATCTATGAATAGACAGCCACATGGCACAGAATAAAAAGTCAGAAAATAGCCCCAGATACATACAGAATTTGAAATATGATAAAGGTTGCACTTCAAATCCATATGCTGCTGGAAAATTATCTGTTTTCAAGAAAAAAGAGTGAATCCATATATCATGCCATACATAGAGAATGCATCATGAATGAATCTAAGATTTAAATGAAAAAAATCACAAAGCATACTGGGCTATGACCTGGAGTGGACACAGCTTTTCTTTTTCTTTCTTTTTTAAAATATTTTTTATTGATTTATTTGACAGAGATAGAGACAGCCAGCCAGAGAGGGAACACAGCAGGGGGAGCGGGAGAGGAAGAAGCAGGCTCCCAGTGGAGGAGCCTGATGTGGGACTCGATCCCATAACGCCAGGATCACGCCCTGAGCCGAAGGCAGACGCTTAACGACTGCGCCACCCAGGCGCCCCGGACACAACTTTTCTAACAATGGCACAGAGCCCGGAAATTCTGAACAGAAACACTCGATACCTTTGGCTACATTAAAGTAGAAAACTACTTGGTAAACATCCTATAAACAAACTTGAAAGACAAAAGACAAATTTGGAAAATGTGCAACTTATTTTATAATTAAGGGGCAATATCTTTAATATATAAAGGGTTCCTATAAATTAATGAAGACTAATACCCAATAGAAAACTGGGCAAAGGACATGAATGTTCTCAGTGCCTGAGGGGTTTGGTTTGCTTGCACCCCTGCCGTTTGCTGTGCTTCAGGCAGACCCTGGTCCAAGGAGGATGAGAGAGATTTGAAGGCAACTTGAAACCATTATAAAGACTGGTTTCAATCATAGCTGATTTGCAGCCTGAAGAGAGCTACTCAGCTGAGCACAGATATGTCCACTAAACCACAGGTGATCTTCAAACCTACATGCAAGAAAGAAATGCTTGCTGTGAACCCAGGAGTTTGGGGTTGGCATGTTAATCAGCGATATCACAGCAATAGCTGACCAATGCGCCCGTGAGAACACATTGCAAGAATTCACTGCAGTATTTTTTGTTTCTTCGTAAAAGCAACAAATTGGAAACCTAAATATCCACCAAGAAGTGACTGGGTGAATTCATTATGACATATCCAGAAATGGGCTTGTCCACAACAAAAAGATTAAAGAAGCTCCATGATTACTGATACTGAAAGTTCCCCAAGATACCTGCCCAGTGGGAAAAGGTAAGCACAGTGGTGTGTATGGTGGTACGTGATTATCTGTGTGGAAAAGGAAATGGAATGAATAAATCATATCAACTTGTGTATACCCTAAGACAATCTCTGGAAAAATAAAGTAACAACGGGGTTTCCTGACGGAGGGATGGAACCTAGGAGATATTAAACTGAGGTTATTTGTAAATGGAGTTTGAAAAATAAATTTGTTAGTTGATAAACTTATTTGTTAGTAAGTTATAAGAAAAATTATAAGTGAAAAGGCCAAGGAGAATTTTTTCAGAGTACACCTTTTAAAAAATTAAAACAATATTTAAAGCCAATCGAGTAGCCGCAAATTCTGGTGTGCAACTCAAACTAATACTGTACATGAGTCGAAGCTTATTTATTTGGGAGAAATGACCAAGCAACGTAGTGACAAAGAGTTTGTGCAGGTTTGTTCTTTATCTAGTTTCTGAAGGTGGGAGTTGAGATAACAGATTTCAACATTTCTTCTTTTCAAACATAAGCATGCTGTGCTATAACTTCACACATGAGCACTGCTTTACCAGCATGCAACAGACTTTGAGATGTATTTTCATTTTCTTTCGGTTCAAGATGTTTGCTAATTTGGGGCGCCTGGGTGGCACAGCGCTTGAGCGTCTGCCTTCGGCTCAGGGCGTGATCCCGGCGTTACAGGATCGAGCCCCACGTCAGGCTCCTCCACTAGGAGCCTGCTTCTTCCTCTCCCACTCCCCCTGCTGTGTTCCCTCTCTCACTGCCTGTCTCTCTCTCTGTCAAATAAATAAAAATAAAATCTTTAAAAAAAAAAAAGATGTTTGCTAATTTCCCTTGAGATTTCTTCTTTGCCCAATGGATTATTTGGAGGTTGTGTTGTTTAGTTTTCAAGTGTTGAAGACTTTCCCTCTTTCTCTCTGTTCCTGATTTCTAGTTTATTTCCATTGTGGTCTCAGATCATCCTTTGTGTTATTTGAAATCTTAAAAAAAAAAGTGTAAAGGCTTGTTTTGTGACCTAGTGTGAGGTTTATCTTTGTGAATGTTCCATGTGCACTCTGTTTTGGGGAGGACTGTCCCATCGATGTTGACTCGTTCGGTTGGTTGGTGGTGTTGTTTCGTTCCTCTGCATCTTTGCCGATCTTCTGATACTGGTTGGCTCTATTACTGAGTGAAGAATGCTGAATTCTCCAACTATAATCCTGGATTTGTCTAGTTCTCCTTTCAGTTCCATCACAGTTTGGTTCTATACTTTGAAGCTCTGGTGTTAATTATATGTGCATTTAGGGTTGTTATGTATTGATGAAGTGACTTTTTTTTAAACCTTATGTCTTTATTCCGGTAATTCTGTTTTCTCTGAAGTCTATTTTGTCTGTATCACTATAGCCACTCTGTTTTTCTTCACATAATTTTTTTTCATAATTTTACCTTTAGTTTTCCTACATTGCTTATTTATTTATTTATTTACTTATTTATTTATTAAAGATTTTATTTATTTATTTGACAGAGAGAGACACCGACAGAGGGAACACAAGCAAGGGGAGTGGCAGAGGGAGAAGCAGGCTTCCCGCTGAGCAGGGAGCCCGATGCGGGGCTCGATCCCAGGACCCTGAGATCATGACCCGAGCCAAAGGCAGACACTTAACGGCTGAGCCACCCAGGCGCCCTGACATTGTATATTTAAAGTGAGCTTCTTATAGACAGTGTATAGTTGGGTCATTTAAAAAAATCTATTATGACAATCTCTGTCTTTTAATTAGTGCATTTATACCATTTACATTGTATGTAGTTGTTGGTAAGTGTACATTTAGGCATATCTTATATTATTTGTTTTCTATTTATTATACCTGCTTTTCATTCCTGTTTCGTCTTTCATACTTGCTTTTGGGTAATTTGAACCTTCTCTAGTATTACATTTTATCTATTTTGAACTTACCTATTTGTATAGTTTTTTTAGTAATTGCCATAAGGATTGTAATATGCATACCTAACGTGTCATTCTATTTAGACTGAAAATTTCTCTACTTCAAGTAGAATGTAGAAACTGTACCATGTCAGTCCTATTAGCCTCCACTCAATGTTATAGTTGACTTGTCTGTTACATGTCTGTACACTGAAAACCCTACCGGACAAGGAGGATAGTCTATTATATTCACCCGTTCTGTTGTCTTTCCATCAGCCCTGATGCTCCCAGGTTTTTGCTGATACCATATCCCTTCTGTCCAAAGGTCTGTCTCTAGTAATACCTTCAGAGCAGGTATACCAGATATAAATTATCTTACCTTTCCTTCATAGGAGAATGTCCATTTCATCTTCATTCCTGAAGGATATTTTCTAGTAGTTATAGAATTCTTGGGTAAAATTCCGTTCTCTTAACACTTGAAAAATATGCTGCTTCCATTGGTCTCCATGATTTCAGATGAGAAATCCTGCCGTGTGTGTCTTTCTTCCTTTGTAGATAAGGCATTGTTTTCCTCTGGCAACTCTCAAGAAGTTTTGTCTTTAGTGTTCGGTAGAGTGGTTATGACCAGTCCAGGCATGGATCTCTTCTGGCTTGTCCTTTTTGAGGTTTGTCTAATGTGTCAGAGTTCTCCAAGATCAGCCCCACCCCTAGATTCTCTCTCACGGAGATTTGCTAGGACTCAAGGCCTCAACCTCTGATGAGTTCATCGCCAGGTCTGACCACAGCAACACAGGAGGACAGACTGGGCTGAGCTGCTCCCTCACCACCTCACCCGCATCCTGGCCCTGCTGATCCACCTTCATTAGAAGTTGAATATTTTGCTCATTGTGGGTTTTTCTGCATTAGTTCTGAGAAGCAACTGCTCTTCATTTCTTAAATTGAAGAAAAACTTCCCAGGACTCTGAAGCGAACTTCACTGGCCAGGGCTGCCAATGCCCAGGCCTAGACTACCCACATCAGCCTGCTGGGGTGAGGTGGCCCCACGCTGAGGCTGGACAAGCAAATGCCGCGACAGGGCAGGGGAAAGCCCAAATAAGGTCCTTCCTGAGGAGAGAAGGCAGCTGAGGCAGGGGCTTCTGTCCCAGCAGCCTTCAGACTCCAGGCAGGACGCCCAGCACATTTTTAAAGAAATGGCATTTCAAGCAAGCCAAACATTACAAATGGAAATGGAATTGTCTTTAATCCGCAGCATTTAGCATTCTTGCATTTTCCCCCAGTTTACCTGAATTGCTAAATATATGAAGACTACTTCATATATATGTTATATGTGTGTTATATGTATTTGTGTAGTGTGTGAGTTACACGTATGCTGTGTGTGTAGACCACGCGTACATGTAATTCTCATGTCAGTGAGACATCAAATAAGGAAGGTCTCCTAAAATAAATAGGGAAAAAAATGGATCCTGGAAAAAAAAGGTAAAGAGGCAGGTGTGAACCATACATGTCAGTAGAGAATAGTCCAGATTTAGAACTGGTGTTGTCAAAATGCACAGAGACTCTTAATTCGTGAATACCTGAGTTGAAAAACTGAAGTTTAAAAGACTCTTCAACTAAAAAAAATCAATTCAAACATTTTTACTTAAAACCATGGCGTGGAGGACCGGGCGCCCTCCAGGGGCTCTTCGGGGAGGTCTTGCGCCTGCTCATTCTGGTGGAGTTCAGTTCCCTGTGGTTGTAGGATCGAGGTTTCTGCTTCCCTGCCGGAGGTCAGCCAGAGAGCCTCCCAGCTCCTGGGGGACGCCTGCCCCGTCTTCAAAGCCAGCAGCTTGGGTGGGTTCAGCCCATGTCCCTGGTCACATCTCTCTGACCCCTTTGTTTAAATCATCCAGCTCCACACAGTATCCGGCTACACCCCAACGCTCACTTCCATGTGAGAGCATGACAGGCTCCCAGAACCGCAGGACAGCAAGTCAGTTTGTGCCCGAGAGGCGGCGGCGTCAGTGCCAGGTCCGTCCTGTGCAGGGACCATCCACAAGCCAACAGGCCCCAAAAAGAAATCCTAAACTCAAAGTCATTTCTGCACCTGTGTCTGGCCTTATTTGCTGACAGGACGTCAGCCCTTTGTCACAGAAGCCGCCCTCAGAAGTGTGCACCTGCTCGGGGAGGTGGTGCTTTTCACAACCGAGAGGCAGAACGGGGCGGCCAAGGACGCTGGCAGCTCGGGAGCCCTCCTCCCTGCCCCGCTGGGTTTGCTCGTGGCAGCCTGTCAGGGTGTGAGCTCGCTGGTGCTAGGAGCAGCGTGGGCTGCACTTCTGCTCTGGGGCACCTACCATGCGCTACACTCTGGTTAGACTTAGTTCCAGGTTCCAAGGGCTGTTGGCGGCCGTGGTCACAGGGACACCGCCCGCCAGCCCTGGGGGAGCTGAGATCATGGCGGCGCTGACAGTGGGGGCCGGGCTGGACCTTTGTAGTCTCTCATCTTGGAATCCTCTCGGTTACGGGAAGAGGTTGGTACTCATTATTCCCATGATAAGGATGAGGAAATGGAGGCTCAGAGAGGGTAAAGAACTTGCCCAAGGACACACAGCCCCCAAGCACTGCCCCCTGCTGCCCCCTCGATGAGACGTGGCACCCACCCAGCACCCCCAGACTCAGAAGGCCAGGAGGCTTGCCCAGCATGTGTGGTGGGGTGGGACGGGTGTCCGTGGGGACAGGCCAGGAGCTGGGCGTGAAGGGTCCAAGAGGCCAGGTGTGGCCCTCAGCTTACTTGAAGCAAAGCATCTTTCCCCACAAAGGCTGAACCATGAATGCCAGGACAGGGCACTTGTGCCTCATGCTGTGGCCGAGCGGCACCCCCGGGGTTTGGACTCTGAGCTGCTGCTGGACTTACGGGAGAGCTGCAGCCTCTGGTACCCAGTTCCCGAGTTCCTTGCAGGGCTCCCCCAGAGGTGGCTCTGCCACCGCACAACCACCAAATCGGGCACATGGGCCTTGGCACCACGCGGTTGTCCGAACCCCAGACCTCCCCCCGTGCCACCAGCCTGCTCGCTCTCTTCCTTCTCTGCTCCAATCCCACGCTGCGTGTAGCTGCTGTCTTCACGGCTCTCCCCCCACTTCCCACAGCGCCAGGGTCTTCTCCGCTGGAGCTCGGTGTCCTCACGGTGGCAGGACCACAGAAGCGGTGCGGGGTCCTTCTCTGGGTCACGCCGGGGCTTCTGGGACGGGCCCACGGCGGCAGCACATCCCCGGCACCCGGGGCCGGTTCCGCTCCTCCTTTTCCTTCAGGGTTGGTAAGTGTCTCGGGACAGACGGTGCCGGTCCTCGCTCCTCAGACTCCCCCCTGCCCTTCGCCCACGTGGGCATCTGGTCTGGAGCCCCCGTTGCTGGTGTCTCCTGACAGCCACTCGTCCCCTCCCGGCTCCGCCGTTGGCTGGAGCTCTTCCCCCGCACCACTGGCTTCAGTCCTTAATATTAGCTTGGACTCGTGAGTATTCATTGTAATATCAGAATTCAGTATATATTCAGAATAAAATGAATATTCCGTGAATTAAATCTGACTCCATTTATTTTGTTGCTCCAATGACTCCCGTGGTGGCTGCCGGGAGCCACTCCGTACCAGGTCCCGAGTCCTACTGCCAGCCCCACCTTTGCTGTGAGCATTTCCTTACTTTCCGGCCCCAGAAGATGCTCCAGCCTGATCTGTATTCCAGGGGGACCCCGAGGGACAGCAGGGCGTGGTCAGGGGGTCCCTGAGGCACAGGACAGTATGGTCAGGGGTTCATTCTGGCTGGGGTGCCTGGGGCTACAGAGGTGCAAGCGGCCTAAGGTGGATGGGGTCGGCTGCCCTTGAGTTCAGGCCCCCAGGCCTCTCTCCCATGTTATGGGTGAGGCCTCAGCAAACAACTGGCTTCCCTCACGCAGGCCAGGCCCTGTGGCCACCTCCAGCCACCCTGCTGCACCCTCTATTTGGGCCACTGGCTGGGGGGCACCCCTGAGGCTGCCTGGGGAAGGCCTTCTTGCTCCTGTCTCCACACGGATGGGTGAGGAGCTGGTCCCAGGCCCCTGAGGAGAGGGGCTCACAGGTCCTGCCCCGGGGATGGCCAGCCTTGTCTTGTGGCCTCCACCAGCAATGTGGGGAGACGGGCTTCACCTCAGGACCTCCCAGATCCGATGGCATAGGGTGTGTCTGTCCTGCTGCTTCCAGGAGGCCATCACCACCCCTCCTGGGGGAGCTTTTTTGCATCACTTTGTCTCACAGAGGCCTTCTGTGCCCACAGCAGGCCTGGAAACTTGTCCCTAAATTCCTGGGTACCGTCCTTTAGAGAGTTCTGGATTTGTGACCGTGCAGAGACAGGTGGGAGCACACAGCGTGTGCAAGCCCGTGCCTGTATGTGAGCACACATATGTGTGTGCACACTTGGCTTCCTCCCCCGGCCATCAGGATGAGAGCCGTGGTGGCACCCGGGCAGCTGGCCCCCGAACCCAGCAGCACCCACGCGGAGGTTGGCGAGGCAGATACCCGGGAAGGAGAGCTCCAGCTGCCCTGTCCGGAGGCGCTCGCTGCTCCCTCAGCCAGAACCTCCCTTCCCGAGGCTTCTCACACCTTGCAGCTCACCTCCCCGGCAGCAAGTGATGATGTCCTTCTACGGGGGGCCTAGCCTCCACCAAGAGCTCAAAGCAACTGAGTCATCGCGTCTCAGCCTGTAAATAGTCAGTAACCAGCTCTTCCTTAACACTTCATGGGTCGAGTGTTCATTCGCGATCTGCACGTCTCTGGGCTGGCGCCCGCAGCTCCCTCCCTGGATGCCACAGGCAAAGTCCCGCAGGTTTGGCGCGGGTGCCCCCCCCCCGTGGGGGCCAGGGCAGGGGTGCAAGACCGAATCCGCGGACGGGAGGCCAGCTCCAGTTCGCACTTCTGTAAAGTGTCAGAAACTGGGGGCAAACGCTGCAAAGAAAAGAGGTGTGTCCAGAGCTCTGGGGAGAGGACCTTCTGCCTTTCATGCTCGGGTGGCACAGGGGACGTGTCCTGGGGCGGAGCAGTTGCTTGGATGTTTTCAAACGCAGCAGATAAATGTTTGGAACAGATGGACTTCTGCCACTATCTCGCACGCCCCAGGAAAACCATGCTGCCCCAACCTCAGCCAAAGACACCTTTTCTTTGCTGGGGTTTGAACAAAAAAGTCAACTGTGGGTTCAGGGCCCTGGGATGGAGTTACCTGGTGCCACCTGGCCAGGGGCTCCTTCCAGGCAGGGCTTGGGGCGACCACGGCCGCCACGCCTGCCTCCTCCCACTCCACCACACTACCCTCCTGACTAGTTAACGCCACGTAACTCGCGCCCATCAGCACTTTGGGAGCAGATGACACGGCATTCTTGCGAGACCACAAGCCTGCGTGTCTATCGGCACATTTCCCCGCCCAGGAAAGGCCACATCAGGACATGTGGGGCTGTCTCCAGGGGACAGGATGACGGGCCCAGCATTATTTCCTGGGCACCGAAGGTCTCACCCTGGCTGTGGCCTCCTATCTCCATCGCTACAGGAGTGTCGCTGTGTGCGGCACGTGTGTGTGTGTGTGTGTGTGTGTGTTCCTCACTGACCAGCCAACAGCTGAATTGGGGAAGTCTGGCAGAGCTGCCCGTTTCTAGTAGGGCTGTGTGTCTGCCACACACAGCATCACACACAACATCACACACAACATCACACACACACATCACACACATCACACACATCACACACACATCACACACACACATTACACAACATCACACACACATCACACACAACATCACACACACAGCATCACACACAACATCACACACACATCACACACACATCACACACATCACACACACACACATCACACACACACATCACACACATCACACACACATCACACACACATCACACACATCACACACACACATCACACACATCACACACATCACACACATCACACACATCACACACAACATCACACACACAGCATCACACACATCACACACACATCACACACATCACACACACACACCACACACATCACACACATCACACACACATCACACACACAGCATCACACACACATCACACACACACATCACACACAGCATCACACACAGCATCACACACAACATCACACACACACATCACACACATCACACACATCACACACACATCACACACACACATCACACACACAGCATCACACACATCACACACACATCACACACATCACACACATCACACACACATCACACACATCACACACATCACACACATCACACACATCACACACATCACACATTACACAACATCACACACATCACACACACATCACACACACAACATCACACACACACACATCACACACAGCATCACACAGCATCACACACAACATCACACACACACATCACACACATCACACACATCACACACACAGCATCACACACACACATCACACACACATCACACACATCACACACATCACACAGATCACACACATCACACACACATCACACACATCACACACATCACACACACATCACACACATCATACACACATCACACACACATCACACACACATCACACACACAACATCACACACATCACACACACATCACACACACATCACACACACCACACACACAATCACACACACACATCACACACACATCACACACACAGCATCACACACACATCACACACACATCACACACACACATCACACACACATCACACACACATCATACACACATCTCACACACACCACACACACAATCACACACACACATCACACACACACATCACACACAACATCACACGCACAGCCTCCGGACAAAGGCCTTTGCACGCAGATGTGCGCCCCCCCGCCCCGACGGCTGTGTGCTCAGCGTGCCCGCACCGCGGACGGACGGAGGGACGGGGCTCGCTGCGGTGATGGAGTGTTCAAATGCCCTGCTAGGTCAGGTCCTTCTAAAAAGTCTGTAAGGGGGGGGAGGGTGGCAGAGGGTCGGGAACAACCAGTATCCCTCTCCCAGCCTGCCTGGGCTCCTCCTCCGCCCGCGGCCATAGGGACTCCAGGCTCCGGTCCCAGGGCGCCCACCCGCCAGCCCTCTCTTGTTGCCATGGTGACGGCGGGCATCCCGGGCTGCTCCCCGCCCTCCCGCTGGCTGGGGAGCCTGGGGCTTTGTCGGGCTGGAGAAGAAAGGGGCTGCCTGCAGACACCGCCCCGCCCGAGGGAGGGCCGAGCAGGAGGCAGGGCCGCCCGTTCCGCCCCCGCCGTGCGCCCGAGGCCTCACCCTGGACTGCCCAGCTCCGCGGGGTGTCCTCCAGCTCAGGGGATCCCCCGGCTCTGCCTGTTGGCGTGCTTCTGGCTTCTCCTCCCCGAGGGAAGGCGGTGAGTAGGCTGGGGTCCGAAGGGGCCAGACTTCCCCTGGGTTCAGGTGGCGCCGCAGTGCTGGGTGGGTCACTTCCCGGGTTCCTGGGGCGCTGCGCGTGCCCCGGGGTGGCGGGGCGGGACAGCGCGCCTCTGCGTGATGCGTGATTTCAGGAGGAGGCTTCCCGCATGCAGACCTCGGCGCAGGCGGCGTGCCCACGGCCCCTGGGCGCCCTGGTCCGGCTCCCCCACAGAATCGTCCACGACGTTGGCTGGACACGTGCGCGGGGTCGACACTGTGCCGGGACCCGCGGTTTCC
>NW_024426008.1:28484512-28590758 GCF_017311325.1 Ursus maritimus | reverse complement strand
TGAAACAGGTGGGGAGGGAGTGGAGTGGAGTGTGTGCTTTAGAAATGCCCCTGCCTGAGGTTGCCACGGAAACGGGGACCCCGTTTCAAATGCTGGACTGTTTTTTTTTTTTTAAAAAAAAAAACAGTTTTGGAGAGCAGTTTTAGGCTCACAGCTCTGAAAATGGAGGGAAGTACAGATTTCCCGCGCGCCCCGCCCACGCCGCCGCCTCCCCGGCTGGCAGCACCGTCTTCGGTAACCCTAACCCTAACCGTCTTCGGAGGGACGCCTGTTACAGGTGCCGAGCCTGCACTGACCTGCATCGTCACCCAGAGCCCACACTCTATCGGGGTCACTCCGGTGGGCATGCCCTGGGTCTGGGACAGATGCGTCATGACTCGGGTCCATATTTACTGCCCTCGGAGCCCCCATGTCCTGGCAGCCACTGACCCCACGCTTTCTCCAGAATGTCACACAGTTGGGACCATTCAGGGTGTCACCTTACTGATGTGCGTTAAGTTCCCAGCGTTTTCCTCTTTCTCTTTCTTACTCACTTTCATTAGGAAAACCAGCCTAATGTGGGCAAGGGCTCCTTTTCTTTAAAGAGGCCGAACAGTGTGCATTCCCGGGTCCTTGGGGCCTCCAGGCTGGCCCTGGCTGCTTGGCGATGTGGACCAGGACACTGGATGTCTAGGGTGACTTCCCAGGTCGGCGTGGAGTGAACAGACCCAGTGTGTGCACACGCACTCAGAGTCCATCCTAAACTATTATAAGATGCACACCAAGCTTCAGAGGTTGTACAGAAAGTTAAACGTCTCGATGGGGGGTTCCAGGCCTGGCTGTGGGGCTGGTGGGGCAGCTGGAGCTGCTGGCTTTGGGTGCAGAGCCTCCTCTGGGCTGGGCATAGAGACTCCCTCTGCAGAGCCAGGCTGGGGCCTGTTTTCTCATCCACACCATGGTGGTCGTTAAGAGGGCTCCTTCTTGGTGGTCTTGCTCCGTGACCTCAGCCTGCCCCCTGGGGGCCTGGCCCTGCTCCAGGCGCAGGGAATAGACCGGCTCACACATGTGTGGGGACTCCAGGCAGGACAAGTGACCATAGGCCCATGCTTCAGTGTCCCTAGCTGTCCAGTGTGGCTTGCCAAGGGTGAAAGGAGCCAAAGGGTGTCCTCTGTGGTGTGCATGGCCCATCCGACTGCAGAGGCTGTCCAGGCGGCAGGGACACCTTTCCCAGCTGTGAACACCAGTTCTGCCTCAGCCCCACAGCTTCGGGCCAGTTTGGGGGCCCACCTTCCCCAGGACCTGTGGTGAGGGGCCCCCAGGGGCCTTCAGGCTGTGAACAGATGGGGTTGGGGCAGCCCACTCGGGCCCCGCCGCCGTCTGTGTCTGTGTGTGCGCGTGCACGTACGCGAGCATGCACAGGAGCCAGTGTGCCCAGTGAGAGGTCAGATGCCCGTGTTGGCAGCGATCTGCCCTGGAGGGACTGAGGGCATCTCATCCCCCCGGGCACTGCTGTCTGGTCCCAGAGCCAGCGCTGCAGCCCAGGGAGGTGGCACCATCCTCCTGCCTGCTCCCCTGAGGCTCCTGCATGTACAGCCAGAGGCCGAATCCCCAGTAGCACTCAGCGAACTGGCCAGCAGGCACTGAGCACCGCTAACCACCTGCTGACCCACTGACTTCCTTTTCATGTACCTCCCTCCCTCTTTGCCATCTTGTTCTAGAAGGGACCTGGTTCAGCTAAAGTATGCAGGATAAAGAGAAGCAGGTGCATACGAGGGGAGAACTTGTGGGAGGCTGGTGAAGCCCCAGGGTTGGAGTCCAGGACTGAGGTCTGCAGGAGTTCTGGACTTGGGCCAACTCTTCCCAGTTGTGTGTTGGAGGAGCCCCCTCCCCAGCTCCAGATCAGCCCTTGTGAGCTGTGGGAGCCTGTGAGCAGACCTGAGGAGCACTGGGGGGGGCGGGGTTCTGTGGTCCGGAGCCCCTAAGTGCCCTGGGGACAGCTCAAGGACAGAGCTGCCCTGCCCCGCTCTGGGACATGGGAAGGGCGTGCCCGATGCAGGTGGCAGCTGTGGCTGTCAGCCCAGAGTTGCACACCCCAGGCCCTGCCCAGCTCCAGCTCTCCTGGGGCTGCTCAGACCCTGAGGTCCATCCTCTGGCTGCCCCTCTGTCCCTTGGGTCCCCTGCGGGAACAGGGAGAGGGGCCAGCATACGGGTGGCCAGTGGCCCCTGCGTGGCTGGGAGGTGAACCACAAGGAGGCCTCTGCATTGGAGGGAATCCCCATGGGCTTTCTAGAGCTCCAGCTGGGGCTTTCAGAATAAGGTGGCTGCTGACATAAGCTTGACTGGATAAACGAGGATGGCCTTTTGTTTCTCAGTAATTAATTTCCAGGAAGCCCCTCCCCTTCCCCTCCTCCCTCCTCCCTGCCTCCCTTCTTTCTCACTGTGCTGGAGCTGCTGTGAGCAGATTCCCACCCTTCTTAGCCCTGAAAGAAGCAGGGCTGTGAGATGGAATCACCTCTGGTTAATCGGGAGCTGACACTAAGGATCCTAATGGGAGAGGGTGGGTCCACGTGACTATGGCTCTGATGGTGGTGGGCCCCTGGGCCTGCGTGGTGGGGCAGCCACCCTGTATTGCCTTACTTCTATCTCTGCAGGCAGACCTCGGAGAAATCTAGGGTTTGCTTCTAGACCACTGCGATAAAGCAAATACTGCTTATAAAGCAAGTCAAATGAGCTTTTTCGTTTCCCGGTACACATAAAAGTTATGTTTACAGTGTATGAACCTATGAAGTGTGCAGTAGGTATGTCTAAAGAAACGTTCAAAAAAGAAAAGAAATGATGTTCATACCTTAAATAAAAACACTCTATGGTTGAGGGGGCGCCTGGGTAGCGCAGGCATTAAGCGTCTGCCTTCGGCTCAGGGCGTGATCCCGGCGTTCCGGGATCGAGTCCCACATCAGGCTCCTCCGCTGGGGCCTGCTTCTTCCTCTCCCACTCCTCTGCTGTGTTCCCTCTCTCGCTGGCTGTCTCTCTCTGTCAAATAAATAAAATCTTTTAAAAAAAATAAAAAATAAAAAAAAATAAAAAACAAAAAACACTCCATGGTTGAAAAATGCTAGCCATCATCTGAGCTTTCAGGAGCCACGATCTTTTTGCTGGTGGAGGGTCTTGTCTGATGTTGATCTGCTGACCCGTCGGGGTGCTGGGGCTGAAGGCTGCGTGACTCTGGCCATTTCTGAAAATAAGACAACCCCGAAGATTGCCACATGGATTGACTCTCCCTTTCGTGAACGATTTCTCCGTAGAATGTGATGCTGTTTGGTAGCATTTTACCCACAGTAGACCTTCCTTCAAAACTGGAGTCCATCCTCTAAAACCCATTGTCATTTCAACAGTCTTCACGGCATCGTCACCAGGAGTAGATTCCATCTCAAGAATCCACTTTCTTTGCTCATCTATAAGAAGGAACTCCTCATCTGTTCACGTTTTATCATGAGATTCTAGCAGTTCGGTCCCATCTTCAGGCCACACTTCTAGTTCTCTTACTGTTTCTGCACTGACTTCCATGAGGGCTAGAATCAACTTCTTCTAAATTCCTCTTCATGTTGATAGTTTGACCTCTTCCCATGGAATATTAATAGTATCTAGGATGGTGAATCCCTTCCGGGATGGTTTCGCTTGACTCTGCCCAGATCCATCAGGAATCACTATCTACGGCAGCTGTAGTCTTACTAACGGTATTTCTTAAAGAATGAGATTTGAAAGTCAGAATCACCCCTTGATCCGCGGGCTGCGGGATGGATGTTGTGTTAGCGGCATGAAAGCAACATTCGTCTTGTCCGTCTCCATCAGAACTCTTGGGTGACCAGGTGTCATGTAGCAGGACTATTTTGCAAGGAATCTTTTTTCCTGAGCAGTAAGTCTCAAGAGTGGGCTTAAAATACTCCGTCAACCGTGTTGCAAATAGATGTGCTGTCCGCCAGGCTCTGTTGTTGCATTTAAGGAGCGTAGGCGGGGGAGAGTGAGCATGGTTGCTGAGGGCTTATTTTCAGAGTGGGCAAGAGCGCTGGCTTCCACTTCAAGTCACCAGTGGCATTAGCCTCTCTCGAGAAAGTCACCCTGTCCTTTGAACCTTTGAAGCCAGGCATTGACTTCTTTCTAGCCTGAAAGTCCTAGATGGCATCTTCCAATTGAAGACTGTTTCATCTCTATTGAAAATCTGTTGTTTGGCGCGAGCACCTTCATGAATTCTCCTCGCTAGGTCTTGGGGGTCCCTTGCTACAGCTTCTCCGTCGGCACTCGCTGCTTCACCTTGCACGCGTACGTTTTGGAGACACCTTCCTTCCTTAGCCCCGCCGACTTCTGCCAGCTCTCAACTTCTCTTCTGCAGCTTCCTCGCCCCCTCATCCTGCACAGAACTGAAGAGTCAGGGCCTTGGTCCGGGTGAGGCTTTGGCCGAAGGGAATGTGGCTGGTTTGAGTGTCCATCCAGACCAGACAGACTCTCTCCGTGTCAGCAGGGAGGCTGTTTTACTTTCTCATCATTCGAGTGTTCGCTGGAGTAGCGCTTGCCATGTCCTTCAAGATCGTTTCCTTTGCATTCGTAACTAGGCTAACCGGCACCAGAGGCCGAGCTTTCGGCCTGTCTTGGGTTTCGACAGGTGTTCCTCACGAAGCTTACTCATTTCTAGTTTCCATGGGAAGTGAGAGATGTGTGACTCTTCCTTTCATTGAACACTTAGAGGCCACGGTAGGGTTATCAACTGTGCTAATGTCAACACGGTCGTGTCTCAGGGAATAGGGAGGCCCGAGGAGGAGGAGAGAGATGGGGAAGGGCCCGTCAGTGGAGCAGCCAGAACACACACAACATTGATCAGTTAAGTTCTCTGTCTTATATGGGCACTGCTCGTGGTGCCCCCAAATTACAGTGGTGACGTTGAAGATCACCGATCACAGATCACCATCACAAATATAATAATAACACACAAATCTGGAATATTGTGAGAGTCCCCAAAATGTGACACAGAGACATGACGTGAACACAGACTTGTTCCAGGCAGGATTGCCGTAAACCTTCAGTTTGTAGACAGTGCGGTGTCTGTGGGGTCAGGAAACCAGGAAGGCTTGTATATAGGCAGCGACTTTTTCTTACAGGGTGAAAAAGGCTGCAGACACAGCACCCCTCAGTGGCTGGCGTCAGAACAGTTCCAGGTCAGGGGTCACTTCCACTTGGGGCCAATGTCCTGTCCCCAGGGGCCCCCGTAACTGTCCTGCTCTGTGTGCAAAGCCTGCAGACACCACCCCGTCTAACGGTCAGAGGCCGCCGGGGCTCCTCCACGGCTTCTCCAAAGGCAGCTTTTGGCTGCGGTGACTAAACGGTCAAGTATTTTTAGAGCAATTCTGCTTTTGTTTTGTTTAAGTGAGGAGGTAAACTGAGTGCTCCCCAGTCAGACCCTCGCTGCTCTCGTGCTGGCGCCTGATGCCAGGTGTGGCGTGGAGGGCTATCTGCGTTCACCCGGGTCACCCGGCCGTCCTCAGAGCTGCCTGACCCACGGCGACATTTTAGGCAGCACCCAACATAGGGAACATTTTCTGTCTTTGAACAGAATGCAGTATCGGTTTAAAGGAACCTAGAGAACTTTCTGTAAAAGTGTGTTTTCAGAAAGCAAAATTACACTCCGTGTTCCTTTCTTTTGGGTTTCTTAACCACATTTTTCCTCAGAGAAATTTAGGACAGCTAAGTAGAAATTAAATTTTCCATATATAAACAGACATGGAGACAGCTGGCTCTGAGGCAATCGCTGGAGGGTTGGAATCCCAAATGAGCAATGGAGGAGATGTTATCATTTTATCTTTAAATAGGTCGACTTTTCTCCCAATTGCAAATATAGTAAACGTTCTTTGTAAAAACGTATATGTTACTGAGAGGCATGGAGAGGAAAGTGAAAACCCCGAGAAGCTCAGCACCCAGAGCCGGAAGGTCGGCGGTCCGTGTGCGTGCGGACGGAGCCCCTGCTCCTTTCCGGGTCGTGTCTGGCGGGGGGTGCCCAGGGGCCCCATCCGAAGCCTGTTGGTCCCACCCCACCTCCCGCCTGGCTCGTTTGCTTCCCGTGGCTCTCGCCCGGCTTGTGGAGAAGATGTCAGTGCTGGACACTGTCCCGTCGTGGCCTGACGGGCGCCCCAGCGTCCCACAGCCCTGTGAGCCGTGGAAGGGCTGTGTGCAGGGAGGAGGAGCGGGCAGCCCTGGGGTCCTCACACGCCTCCTTCTTGAGCAGCTGCTCTCAGAGCCTGTGTGGCGGCTGTTCAGCATGGCTGCTGACTGACTGAGGCTCCAGGCGTCTCTGAACCCAGGTGTCCTCGTCAGTAATGGGACTCTCATGGCCAGGGCTCCCACTGGCCTCCAGCCCCTGCGCCCCCCAGCTGCCCTGCACCCCCCCAGCTGCCCTGCGCCCTCCCCCCCCCAGCTGCCCTGCGGCACCTCTACCCACCCCCCCCCCGCCCCCTGTGCCAGTGGCTGGCGGTTCTGGCTACGTTCTCCGTTGGCTCCTACTCCACCTCCTGAGACACAGCTTCCCCTTCCAGAAGCGGGGAAATGGGGTGGCCCTGAGTCTGCTCCTCATTCACTCTGTGTCTATGGGGACGCAAGGGCTGCAAGGCCAGGTCTAGATGACACAGCGAGGGGAGCAGTGGGCGCCGGAGGGCAGGAGTGGCCAGCCTGCGCCCCGAGCTGGGCGCGCACAGTGAGAGAACAGAGCGAGATGGGCAGGGTGTGCTGGGTCTTGTGGGGGAGCTGCGGGTCCTGGGGTCTCGGCCACCCCCACTTTTGGTTATGCTGAGGATTCCAGGAACTGCTGTGTTTCCCTGGGTAGCTCATGGCTTCTCTTAAGAGTCAAAGAACTTCATCAGCCCTTTTTAAAAAATTAAGCTTTTCATTTTGCAGTAAGTAACGGTAGGTTCACATGCAGCTGTGGGGAATACTGCGGAGATCCCGCGTACCCTTGGCCCAGCCTCCCCCACGGTGACATCGCGCACAACTGTAGAGCGCCTGCCACAGCGGAGAGGTCTGCACCGCACGGCCGCCCCAGGACCCCTTCCATGCCCCCAACGCCTGCCAGCCTGTCCCCCAGGAGTAGACTCCTGTCATTTCAAGAATGCTCAGCAACTGGAAATCGGAACTTTTTCAAATTGGCTTTTTCAGTCGGCATTAATCTCAGAAGATTCACCCAGACTGTTGTGTCCGATCCATTCATCTCGAGTGCTGAGCGTGTCCAGGGTGTGGCTGTGCCGCGTTCCATCCTACACCCCTTGGAGGCCAGCCCGATGGCCCACGTGCAGGTCTCTGTGTGAACGCAGGCTGCACTTCTGGGGGACGGTTGCCGGGTCCCCTGCTATGTCCTGGGGTGGTCGAACGTGTCCTAAAAGACCCTGCCCAGCTGTTCCCACAGTGGCTGTCCCATTTGCGTGCCGAGTCTGAGTGGCCCAGGTTCAGCGCATCCTGAACAACACTGGCGGCATCGCCCTTCTTTATGTCCACCGACCGGGCAGGTGTGAGGGGAATCTCCTCACCTTGGGATGAGTTCACATCTGTTGACTGTCCTCTGACGGATCATGCTGTTCGTGTGCAATCTAAAAATTCCACCTGGCCCCAGATCCCAAAAGTTGTTTCCTATTTGTTCTTGAAGTTTCCTAGTTTACATCTTATGTTTAAATCTACGATCCATTTTGAGCTGGTATCCATATCAGGCATGCGGTTCTGGTCGGGCCCCTTGTTTGCCTGTGGATGTCCCATCGCCCCAACGCCATTTGTGGAAAGGCTGTTTTTCCTCCCTTTGCACCTTTGGCAACCACCCCCGTCCTTGGTGGGGCTCCTGCTGGGCCCCCGGTGTGTCCCGTTGATCCTGTGTCTGTCCGCCCAGCACCACCCCGTCCCCTTGGCTATGGTGACAGAGGCATGGTCCCTCCTGGTCACAGCTGCCTAGCTGCCCTGGGGCCTATGCTCTCCATGCAGATTCCAGAAGGAGCCCCTCTGAGATTGACAAAACGCCTTGCTGGGACTTCGACAGAAACTGAATTAAACTCATAGATCATTTGTGAGAGAAATGACATCTTTCTATGTCATGTTGTCAGTCCATGAACATAATATGCCTCCTTTTTTAGACTTTTATTTCTTTCATCAGCATGTTGTAGAAAATTTTCAGCCTGTAAGCTTAGTCAATGTTTTGTTGAATTTACATTTGAGGCGTTTTTAGTATGAATGGCATTGTGTTTCTTAGATTTTGGTGTCTGCCTGTTTAAACATTCAAGAGATTTTTGTGAATTGATCTTGTGTCTGTGACCTGCCAAACTCACTTGTTAGCTCTAGCAGTGCTTTTGCAGATTCTCGGGATTTTCTTTGTAGACAATCACGTCATCTGCAAATATGGACACTTTTATTCCTTCCATTTGCTCTGCGTGTGTTTTCATTCCTCGCCTTGCCTAACCACATGGCTGGAACGTCTGCCAGTCTGACGAGCACGAACAGTGATGTCCTTGCCTGTTCCCATCCTTAAGTGATGTTATGGGATGAATTGTGTCCCCCAAAATTCATATGCTGAAATCCTGAACCTTGGTGCCTCAGAACATGACCTCGTTTTGAGACTGGATCCTTAAAGAGGTTATTAGTTAAAACGAGGTCATAGGTGTGGGCTCTAATCCAGTGTGACCGGTGTCCTTATAAGAAGAGGAGACGAGGACAGACGTGCACAGGGGGACACCCACGTGAGCACACAGGGAGAAGGTGGCCCGGAGGACAGGAGAGCGGCCTCAGGGGAAACCTGTCTGGCCCACTCCCAGATCTCAGACTTCCAGCCTCGAGGACTGGGACAGAATGCACTTCCGCTCTGTTCCTGTGGATTTTTGCTACAGCAGCTGGAGCAAAGTGACCCCCGCCCCCAGAGCACAGAGGTCACGCCGCCCCAGCTTCCCGTGCTAGCTCCGCCCGTTCTGTAAGTTCATGTAGAGCAGCCGCTGGCACCTGGCTTCTTGCGAGATTCCTCCGCGTCGCTGGTATATGGGTAGCTGAGTAGCATTCCGTATTATGAACATGGCTGCACACTTTGCTGATTCACTCTCCAGTTGGAGGACATCTGGCTCATTTCCAGTTTTGAGTTATGATGAATCGGGTTGCCACGGACATGGTGACCAGGTCTTTGTGTGGACAGATGTTTTCTCTTCTCTTGGGGAGACCCCCAGGTGTGGAATTGCTGGGTCGTAGGCAGGTGTATGCTTAACTTCTTGGGAAAATGCCAAGCGGTTTTCCAAAGCAGTTGTACAGTTTTATGCTTCTGTTGGCACTGTGTCACAGACGTCTGCTTGCCGCTCATCCTTGCCCCCACGTGATGGGCGTGGGGGTGTCTCACTGAGGCTGTAGGTTACATTTCCCTCATGCAGGTGCCGTGGAACGCTTCCCTGGGCGCTCACTGTCCATTCAGATAACTTTTTTAAGTCAACTGCCTGGTCTAGTCTATTCCGCAATTTATTTTTATTGGATTATTTGTCTTTTTCTTTATTGATTTGGAGGAACTTTTTATATATTCTGTGCACAAGTCCTTTGTCAGAGAGATGTATCACAAACATCTCCTTCCCGTCCGCGGCTCTCCCTTTCATCTTCTTTGTGGGGCCTCTGGGTGAGCACACGTTTCTCATGCTGATGAAGTCTGGTCTATCCGGTGTCTTTCTGTGGGTTTTATGCCTGAGACATCTGCCTGCCTCGAGGGCGTGGGTGTGCCTCCTATGCGTTTTGGGAAGCTCTACAGTCCTGCTCACAGTTAAGACTGTGCTTCGTTCCAGCTCTGTGTGTGTGTGTGTGTGGTGTGAGTGACGGTTAAGGCTCCCCCGTCCGTGTCGGGTCCACTTGCTACAGCACACTCGCGAGGGGCTTTCCTTTCCCAGCGCCTTTGCCAAAACCCGACCCGCCACATGCATGTGATTGCACATCTGGACTCCCCATTCTGTCTCACTGATGTATCTCTCTATCCCCGTGTGACACCACCTGCCTTGTCCTAGTTTAATGTAATTTTATTACTACAGTAATTATCTTAATAAATTAAATCATTTTACTTATCATAGAAACTCCCTACCCGTGCTAATCTTCTGTTTTCCATTGTCAGACACTCACACCTCCAGTTTTCCCCATTACAAATACAGCTGTCCTGTGGGACGAAGGACGGACACGTGCACGGGCTGCAGCAGGGGCAGGACTGTGAGCTGCTAGTGTCCACTCTGCTTCTGTCCAGGCTCCAAATTGCCTTCCACAAGGTGTGGGGAGAGGGGTGCCCCTCAACCACTGTTGGCTCCTTTTCAGGCCTCCCTTCTTCTCTGGGGTGGCAGTGCTCCCACCCTGTGCTCCTGTGCTCCTCATGCCCCCTGCTGTGCTGGCCCTCCCCCGTGCCCCCTCCGCTCCTCTGTGGAGCACCAGCCTGTGTCTTGACTCTGTGCGACCTTTGGCATGGGGACAAGCCATGAGAAGAAAGTGAAATTTTAAAATTTGTGTTTGTTATCATGGTCCTATAAAAATTACTAAATTGAAAAATAGACGACATGGTAACATGGGTAAAAAAACCCAGAAAGATCCAGGAGAACTCTCCCTCTCACCCTGGCTGCATCCATAAGATAGCCATTTTACAGTTTTTAAATTTTTCAAACTTATGGAAAAGATGCACGAATTCATTTATCAAGAGTCAATAATTTGCCCTGTTTGTGCTTCCCCCACGTTAGAGAGGTAACACGTTTTCCCAGAACCATTTTTAAGAGTTTGCAGAGTTCACAACTAGAACATCGGTGGCTGGGTACCTCATCCCATCTAGTGACCCGCTGTGTCTGCCCGTGAGGTGGTCTCGCCACCCCACCCATCAGGCGGGTGTTTCTCTGCACTGACCAGGCACCACGCGGTGGACCCGCCGGCACCCTCAAGGTGGGCCTTGGTTGTTCCCAGTCTTGCTCCTACCTGCCCTGGCGTAGGAACCGCCTGGCACCTTGCTGCTCTGCACCTGTGCAGGTAGGCCCAGCACCCATCCCTGGAGTGGCGAGTGCTGAGTCAAAGGGCAAATGTCCCCTTCTGCCCCCCCCCATCATGTGGAGGGGTCTTTGCTAACCTGATGGGAAGAGAGGATACTCGGGTGTGGGCTGTAGCTGTCTCATCACGTGTGTGCCTGCCAGTTAGATTTCCTGTTCCGTGAGCTAGCTGTCCCTGAACTTTGCCCCGAGCTATCAGTTTCTGGATCATTCCACAGCCCACTCATCCCTCACCCCTCACCCAGACTCAGTGACGGAGGTGACTCACCCAATGGGGGCCAGCCATCTGAATCTTAAAAACACAAAACCGAGCCATTTAGCAACAAAACCAAGTGTGGGTTGAGTCGAGGCAGCTCCACACATGTAAACATCAGACAGGCTGTTCTGTGTCTGGGGACTGTCGTGACCATCCTCTGTCCCTCGTGCCACCTCAGTGGTCACTGTGGAGCCAGGGAGCTTTTCAGGACGTGAAATGCTGAAAGATTCTGAGAGAAGCAGTGTGGCTCGTGGTCCCACAACAGGACTGCTCCATCCATGGAACATGAAATGTTGAACCTAAAAGCCTTTGATTTTGGAGTAATTCCAGATGTGCAGACAAGTTGTGAAGACAGTACAGAAGGTTCCCCTGCAGCCCTGATGCGGCTTCTCCCGCTGTCAGCGCCTCCATTTGTCCAGAAGTTAGCCTGGCAGAATAACCACAGACTACAGACCGTCAGCACCCAACCCGGGCGCCACGCCATGTTCAGGAAACATTGAATTTTAATGTTGTTTGTGCCCAGAATTCTCTTAAAAGGCAGGAGAGAGAATATGGCTATCTTGATATGTTTTCTTTACAAAAAAATAAACACATTAATTCTCTGTGTGTTTAATGAGGGGCCAGGGCTGGAGGGGTACGTGGCTCCTGTGGTCCAGGGCTGGGTCCTGTGGCCCTGCCTGCTGCCGGGGAGGCTGGGAGCCAGCTCACGTGGTCCCTCCACTCCCCAGGAGAAAGTGGGAGCCATACCACTGTCCCATGGTCTTGCGCTCAAAGAGGCGCCGATGAAACACAGCCGCGAGGGGCCATGCCCTGCTGCTTAATATTCTATACGATGAAAACACTCGTTGTTGCCAAGTGCGTTCCTTGGTGGACGGTGCCACCGCCCAGGCAGAGCTGCCCCCCTCTGGATGCTTTCCAGCCAGGGCTCATCCCGCTCCACTTTTTGTCCATCCCCTTTTGGGTGGTGACAGCTGAGCAGCTGCCCCTCCCAGCCCTGCCTCCGCAGACCGTTTCTGTGCAGGGGGGCTCTGTCCCGATGGGGTCTCACTGCCAGGCTCCTGGCTCAGGGATGTCGGTGGGCAAGGGCCGTGCTGGGGGAAGGTGGCAGGTGCTGCTCTTGGCACCTGGAGGGGCCACCCGCCACAGGCCAGGCCCTCGTTCCTCACAAAAGCTCTGCGCATCCCATACCCTTCCCGTTTTACGGCAGAGGACCGGGGCTCTGAGGGGTCTCAGCCCGAGAGCCGGGGTGTGAGCCCAGGTGCCTCTGAGACTGCGGCCACCGTCCTGTCACCTGCTGGGTGGGGCAGCTCTGAGGCCTCCGCGGCGGCTGGGGGCCGGACGGTCTGCGCTATGCGTGCTCACCTGGGTCTTCGCGTCCCTGGAGGGAGGCACAGCTGTGTCCGTGCAGGGGGCTACCACAGCGACTGGACAGACTTCCTCAAATCCTGGGTTACAAGGACGGCTATCTGGAGGTAAAGTGGGTGGTGTCGCAGCCTGACCAACTCCCCCTCCCGCATTGAGCACGGGAGCGACTTCGCTGCCGCTGTGCGCTCTGGGCATGCGCGAGGCAGGTCCGCCTGCGCTGGAGAAACGACCTCGTTGGCGCCCCTGTGCTGAGTTCCTCACACTGGCGTGTTCCCTGTGTGCGAGGCGCTGCCCCTGGGGGGCTCTGCGGTGACCCCTGCCAGCAACAGGGACACCAAGGCTCAAAGAACGCCCTTTGCTTCTCAAGAAGCATGCAGGGCGGGACGAAGAAGCCACCACGGGCGCGGACGCAGAGCTCACGCTCTCGGCTCCGTAGGACTCCACGTCTTCGTGCGTTTACTTTGCCCTGGGGTCGCGGAGCTGCCCCGTGACAAGGGTGCTCCTCTGAGTGCACGGGCCCCCTCTCAGCTGGGGGACCCCACTGCTCAGGCCTGCTGGAGCCCCTGAGGATCCCAGTGTCGTGTCCCCCCGGTCTGAGCAGACAAGCCCACGGGGCGCGATGGAAGCAGGAAGGCGGTGCCTCCACGCGTCCTCCCGGGGACGGCTCAGGCGCCGTGAGACCACCGCAGGCCGTGGCGCAGAGCCTCACGGGGGCCCCGCCAGCTCTCCAGCCGGCTTGGGCTGTGTTTTCACAGAGGAGGCAGCTGGGGAACCAGAGAACTTGGGCGTGTGACGATGCGGAAATGCGAAGGCACCGTCTTTGGTGACCCGTATTGCAAAACCAGCAGAAGGAAGTTGTGTTTCGCCGCTGCCTGAAGTCCGCCCCGGGCCGAGGCGCGCGCTGCCGTGGCCGGCAGGTGAGTGGTGCTAGCTCTGGGGTCTTCGCCGACCCCCAGGGCCTATGCTGATCCCGCAAGGGGCACTTTTGGGGATGAGGATGTGGAGAACAGGAGCGGCTTGGCGTTGGTGGCTTCAAGGACAGGAGCCCTGTGGTGGTGGGTGAGTGGCTTGTCTGTGCTCCTTTGGCTCCTGGGGTGCCCCCTGGCTTAGTCTGTGATCTCCGTGAAGAGCCAGCGTGTTGTGGGCACAGCCAGCAGTGTGTGTGCCGTCGGCCAGGACAGGACTGGGTGTCGTCCGGGGCACCTCGGATTCTAGCTAAGTAAGATGAACGGAGCCCGGGAGGGGCCGGGGTCTGAGTCTGACCCGGTTCAGGGTGACCCCCACGTGGGTCCAGCCTGTGCACCTGTCACCAAGGCCCTGGGCAATGTGGGTCTTCCTTTACCTGCGCTGAGGAAGGGAGGGTGAGTGGTCCACACAGTCCCTAGAGGGCTAGGCCTTCCCACAAAATGTGTGGCTCTGGAAGGTTCTTCTGCAATCTGATAGTTTAGACACTGATGGGGCTTGGCCATGGTGGTGCTACTGGTGAGGAGGACACACTGGGATGCCCACACCCCCAACTCCGGTGGGGCGGGGACGTCCTGGGTGGCAGCGGGGTGGAGCCAGACCCCGCCGTGTTTGTGCAGAGCAGGGGTGTGTTCAGGGGCACAGCTGTACCCAGAGCACCTGGCTCCTGGGACCCTTGGCGCTTGCAGGCAACTGGCCGAGTACTTGGAGAGGAAACAGGGAGCCCTGGGCCTTGGCCTGCAAGCTGCCCAGCTGGGCCCCACTCAAACCTTCGGAGCCTGACAGTTCGCTGGGGCCGGGTGGGGCCGGGTACGCAGGGAGGAAGTGGTTTGACTCCAGCTGCGTGTTTGCAGGGGGCCAGAGGCCCTGGTTCCGCTCCTTGGGTTTGACGTCTGTCTCCCCACAAAGGCCAGCACCTCCGAAAGTTCCGGGGCTCCCAAAACCGGATAGGACTGTGTGCTCTGACACGCAGAGTCCTGACCCTTGATTGGTCTGTGAAGGCTAGAGTTCAGATGGGGGGCTAACGGAGGCCACGAAGACATGTGAGGCTTTGTTGCCCTGAGCCCCTGGAGAGCCCAGGGATGGGGATGTCCTTGCACTCAGTATAGTGACAGTGGTGCAGCTGCTGGGAGGCTGGGAGGCTGGGAGCACGGCATCCTCACACCCTCCGTACCTGTCTGAGGTGGGCTCTCATGACACCGATGACAGAGGAGGAGAGTGAGGCACCTAGTAAAGCAGGTGAGTGTGGAAGCCAGACTGTAGGACAGATGTGAAACCAGCCCTGAATGGAGCATCACTCACCTGCACGGTGCCCTGGATACCCACAGCTGGGAGACCCATCCTGGCTCCAGCCCCGACACGCTACCTCCTGTCTCCGGGTACATTTCTCCAGAGGGCTGGGCTGATTCCCCTTTGCCCTGCTCCCTCTATCATCTAGGACTCTGTTCCCTCCCCTTGGGATGCTGTTCCGTCTGGGACTTAGTTCCCTCCACCTGGGACATGTTCCCTCTGTCTGGGGTCCCACGTATGATGATGATGATTGGTCACCACGTAGGCATCCAGTGAGGTGGGCGGTGATTGACCGTTCCAATCGGCTCTGGGGGCTCCGATGGGCTCCCATGAAGCCCGTGTGCGCCCAGGACGTGACGCTCTGGCCCCCGCAAGTGTGTGGCTTTCGGAGGGTGATTCTGCCTGTCTCCCTTTCCCACAACAGCCTGGCAGATCACTGTGCAGTCAGATGCGACCTGTCCTCGTGGGGAGGCCTCCCCCGGGGTGGCAGTGAGAGTGATGGAGGCTGTCTGTGAGGAGCTCCCCCCATCCGCAGCGGCATTGACCACTGGGGTGTGCGGGCCAGGCTGCAGGCACACAGGCTGCAGGATCTCCATGCATTTGGAAGCTTTAGGAAAGTTCTTGTTTATTCCTTTCACTACGTCGTCTGGTGAACATCTCAGACATAAGCAAAGTGCAGTTGCGTGGGGAGCCCGCGGCACCGGCGGTCGGCCTAGGACCCCTGCTCCCGTGCACACGGGCGCGACACTAGTTCACCCAGCAGGGCTCCAGAGCTTGGCAGGCGCGCCCAGATGCAGCCTGCTCTGCTGCGCAGCTGGTCACCACGCGGGGACCGGTCTGTGCTCTGCCACAGTGGACACTGATGCAGTGTCCCGGACGACAGCGAAATGAAAACAGAGTAGGAAATACAAACAAAGCACATGAGAATGAGGGTGTTAACAGAAGATAAAACTAGGGAGAAAAAGAGGAACATTAAGTAAACATGTAAGTGAAAAGATTAAGTGGAAGCAGCTCAGGGGATCGGTTTTGCAGCCCACCCGGTCCGTGCGCGTGCATCCTCTGTCCTGTGCACCCGCGTACCGTGCACCTGCGTGCCGTACTGCCCGTGTGTGTGCGTCCTGCGTGCTATGAACCCGCGTATCGTTCATCTGCGTACTGTGCGGTCCCGTGCGTGTGCGGCCTGCATGCCGTGCACCTCTCCCCCCATGCGCGTGCGTCCTGCGTGCCGTGAACCTGTGTGTCGTGCGGCCCCTGTGTGTGTGCGTCCTGCGTGCCATGCGTCCTGCGTGCCGTGTGTCCCGTGCGCCGTGCTGCCCCCGTGTGCGTGCGTCCTGCGTGCCGTGTGTCCCGTGCGCCGTGCGGCGCCCTGCGCCTGAGTCAGCTTTTTCGGCACGGCTCCTTGCGTTGGAGCCAGTGCATTTCCGGCCTTGCTGTCTGGGAACGTCTGTTAAGACGGCATCGGGCACACATCATCAGTACTGTGCCCTGGCGTGCCCTCAGCAAGTCCTGCAGGATGGAGCCTGGGACCTGGGAGCTTTAGAGCGCGTCAGTGGCCAAAGGCCAGCAGCCCGGCCAGCTGTCCCGGCCGTGTACGTCTGCCGCGCTGCCAAACACAGAGGTGTGGCCGATTGGGGTACAGTGCTGTGCGCCGCCTCAGGCTTTGGGAACCTTTGGGGGGCAGTTACGCCTGTTTTACAGAGGAGACAACTGAGGCCCCGCACGTGCAGCTTGTCCCCGGTGGCTCGGCCGGTAAGCGGTAGCAGCCCGTCACCGTGGCGCAAAGCCTCAGGCCGCTGCACGATGTGTGACCACCTCCCCGGATCCACACGGGGGACCCACGACGCCCCGTTCACGCGCTGGGGGCCACATGGAGCGCGGGCCGCAGCCTGTGGCCTTGGGGGGTCTGTCTGCCCCCTCCCTCATCTGTGTGGGGGTCCTCAGTCCCCGATCTGTGTCGCCCCCGCCAGGTCCCTGGAGGGGCAGGGCAGCAGGGCAGGGGGGCCGCGTGTAAGCAGCAGCAGGTCAAGAGGTTTTCCGGCAGCGCTGGCCCTGGGCCAGGCCCTCGCCACAGCCGTGCGTCTCCGGGGGCGCCGCGGGCTTTGCGGGGGTGTGTGGAGGAACCGCCGGGGTCCAGGCCGGCGGTATGTAGTAGGCGCGTTTGAATCACTGTTGTGCTGGTCCTCAGGCACACAACTTCTGACCAGAATTTTTTTTTTTTTTAAGATTTTATTTATTTATTTGACAGAGAGACCGCCAGCGAGAGAGAGAACACAGCAGGGGGAGTGGGAGAGGGAGAAGCAGGCTCCAAGCAGAGCAGGGAGCCGGATGCGGGGCTCCATCCCAGGACCCTGGGATCAAGCCCTGAGCCCAAGGCAGATGCTTAACGACTGAACCACCCAGGTGCCCCTGACGAGAATTTTCTAAAACACATACTTTTTTAAAGCTATCTTTTTGTGGTAAAGGACACTCAACATAAAGTCTGTCGTTCCACCACTTTTAAGTGTACAGTTCAGCAGCGTTAAGTGTGTTGACGTGGTCGTGCAGCCATCCTCCCTGTCCGTCTCCAGAATGTTCCATCCTCACAAACGGAGACCGCGTCCTCATTAAGCTCGACTCCCCCCGCCCCAGCCCCCCGCGCCCACCATCCACTCTGTCTCTGTGATGTGACGACTCCGAGGACCTCCCGCGGTGTTTGTCCTTCTGTGATGGGCACTCGGCATCTGTCCTCGAGGCCCGTCCGTGCTGTGGCAGGTGTCAGGGTGTCCTGCCTCTTGAGAGCTGAGGAATGTTCCATCACCAGTACGCCCGCGTGCTGCGTCTGTGTTCGCCCGCCTCGGCCACTGGGGTTGCCGCCCCGTCCGCTGCTGTGAAGAAAGCTGCTGTGGTCGTGGGAAGGCAGTTCTCTGCTTCCAGTTCTTCTGGGAGGAAAGCATTCTTGAGGACCGGGTGTTGGAATTTGGGATTGAAACCAGAGAAGCATCTCTCAGAAAAGCTGCAGCCCCCCTAGGAGCCCCTGCCAGGCCCATCCAGCTCACAGGCCGCTGCCCACACGGGCATCTCACTGCCACAGTGACAGGGAGCTTTTATTTATTTATTTTATTTATTTATTCCATGACTTCTAAGTTTTCTAAAAAGGATCAATCGCTCAATCAGCTTTTGAAAGCACAGGAAGTTTAAGCGATGGTATGAGCTGATGAGGGCATCCCAGCACGCAGGGAGGGCGCCATGTTGATCCTCCTCCTTTGCTCTGTGCTCAGCTTGCCCTGCAGCCCCCGTCCCCTGGTCCCGCTGACCCCAGCCACATCCCAGAGCACGTGGCAGCCCGTCGTCCATGCCCATCTCCGTATGCTCAGACAGGATGGAGACCCCAGGTTGAAGCCCTCGGGCAAGGGCTGTGCTTCCAGAGCCTGACGCTGGAGCAAAGCAGCTCCGATCATGGTCCTTTCTCGCTGCGGACACAGCCTTGTGGGTTCTGCAGCCTCGTCTCCGGCCTGGATCTGTGTGCAGTGGCACCGCCCTGGGTATTTTTGTGCTTGTTTAGATGACCTGCATGTGAACTACCACCTGAGCTTGGTGGGGCAGAGAGCAACCCCACGGAGCATTGTCATCTTGCACAATCCTGGGGCTTGTGCCGGTCAGGGTGGGACAGTTTCAGAGGCCAACCAGAAGCAGCTGCTGTCAGTAGGGATCAGACAGGGTGCCAGGTGCCAGGCAGCAAGAGACAGGGATGGCGGGGGTTCTAGCAGGGGTTCCCATGTTGCTCCTGAGGAGGGACATCTGGCAGCACGTGGGGCTGGGCAGTGTTCGGCCTTGTGGTCCATCTACAGGACGGTCCCTGCCTGTCTCGGGCAGCCTCCGGACAGTGTGAGGACTCCAGAGCCACTTAAATGGTCCACAGCGCCCTGAGCACTTCATTTCTCCGTCGTTCTCCAGCGCCCGAACCTCCCCCAGGGTCAGTGTTGGGGCTTTGATGCTGGGTGGTGGCAGCCTCGGGTGTCAGGGGCCCTGAGCTCTGGCTGAGTCTTGCCATGGCTGCAGCTCCCCTGCGGTTGGCAGGGGCTAGCCTCACTGAGCTGGAGGACTGAGGGCTTCTAAGGTGAGAGCCAGGACCAGGTCGAGATGGCTGATGACAGCTCCGAGGCTCCCATGTTCACCTCCACTCCCACCCTCGCCCTGGATGTGTCAGAATGAGCCCGGAGTCCAGGGCAGCATGTCTGGTGGGGCCCAGCTCCCAGGGGCTGGTTTTCTCCAGGCCAGCGTGGCCAGGATCGGCCAGCCTTGGCTTCCTTGTCTGAAATAGAACATCACCCACCTTGGTGTCTGAGTGAGCAAGTACACAGAGGTGCTGAGCAAGGCTCCTGGCACGTGG
This sequence comes from Ursus maritimus, assembly GCF_017311325.1. NCBI lineage: Eukaryota > Metazoa > Chordata > Mammalia > Carnivora > Ursidae > Ursus > Ursus maritimus. Next base: position 28,571,488 of record NW_024426008.1, on the reverse strand, counting down.
GGGGGTGTGCGTGTTGTGGAGGTGCAGACGTAAGTGTGGGCACGTGTGCATGTGTGTGCTCCCTCCCCAGAGCCCCCTGCTCCCCTGCATGGTGTGGAGCGCAGGTGGGAACTGGGCTGGCCTTCCCTGATGCTGACCTTGACCTTGGAAAGGCAGTGGGGAGACCAGTCCTGAGGTGAACAAGGCTATAGGCTACATCCCACGGCTTCCCGAATCAGACTGGGGGGCGGTAGTCTCTGCTGTTGTACCCCACACTCTGCTCCCTGTGGGACGTCTTTATGTTGAGCTTCGGGCTTTCCCGTGTGCTGCCCTTGGAAGAAGAGGTGGTCATGGCTCACGGGTCTCTAGGGGAAGGGTGCACCCCACTCCTCCGGATGGGAATGACCAGATGGGCACCAGGGCTGCTGGAGCCTCCCCAGGCTGCAGGCCTGCCACCTGTGCTCTGCCTGACCCCTGTCCCTTCTGTAAAAATGGCACTTGGGGGGCACCTGGGTGGCTCAGTTGGTGAAGCGTCTGCCTTTCAGGTCATGATCCCAGGGTCCTGGGATTGAGCCCCACATCGGGCTCCCTGCTCAGTGGGGAGCCTGCTTCTCCCTCTGCCCCTCCCCCTGCTTGTGCGCTCACTCTCTCACACTCTTTCTCTCAAACAAATAAATAAAATCTTTAAAAAAATGGCACTTGGGGAACGTTGACTTGCCAGGTTGGCTCAAGTCAGAGGCATCGCCGTCTGTGAGGTATACGGACACAGTGGACTGTACGCGTCCCCGTGAAACAGTCTCCCCGGTCATGACGGTGGGTCCGTCCATCGTCTCGGACCACAGGTTAGTGTGTGTCTCTGGAACTCGTGTAGACGGAAAGTAGGTGTGTACCTTGTCTTCCGTCCGTCGGCTTGCACTGTGCACAGTTCTCTCTAGAGCCCTCGCTCAGCACTCCGGAGAGGTTTGTGTAGAGCTGGTATCATTTCTTCCTCGGTGTTTGCTAGAATTCACCCCGAAGCCTTGTAAGCCTGGAGTTTTCTGTGTGGAAAAGTGTTTACAGACATTTCTTGTGCTTGGTGTTGGTTGAGATTCTTGGATCTGTGGATTTATAGCTTCCGTTAAATCAGGAAAACTGTGGTCATTACTTCTGCAAACACCTCCTGCCCGCCCCCCTTTTGGGACTCCAGGTACACATGTGTTGTGCTGCGGGCGTTTGCTTGCGTCGCTCTCTCTGTGTGCCTCAGTGTGGAGGGTTTCTGCTGCTGTCTCCCCGGACCCGCTCATCTTCTACGGCGTCTGCAAGTTCCTCTCCCGCAGGCCTTGAGCTCACACTCGGGGGTTTTCACCTCTGGAAGCTGGAGGTGTGCGTCCACGTCTCTGCTGACCGTGTGCACGGCTGCCCCAGCTCGAGCGCTCGTCACTGCTCTCAAGCGCTGGTCGGGGAAGCAGTGACGCGGCCAGTAAACAACAGGTGGGCGTCCTGGGACCGGAGCAGAGCTCCCCGTGGGGCGAATTGCCCCCCGCCGCCGGTGCGGACCAGCATTGGCCAGCCTGTGCCTACACCACTGCTGTTCCCTCCGGCCGTTCCTCCTCAGTCTCAGGGCACCCCCCCCCCCCGTGTGTGCTGACCATCCTTGGGGGTCCTGCAGGCCTCTGCCCCCTGATGGGGCTGTCTTTCCAGTGCTCTGCCCCGTGACCTCCACCTCCTCGGTCTCCTGCACTGTCCTTCAGGCCCATGCCTGGGAAGCGCCGTGACAGAGGCTTGGGTCCACCTGGCCCCCCCCCTCCGTAGGGAGCTCGGTGACAGAGGGCGCACTGTGCCGGTTTCCACCTGTTGGGGGTGCGTGCTTTCGCTCCCTGGTGGAGGGTGACCAGGAGCAGGACACCCTGAGGTGGGGATGCAGAGGCTCCGTCTGGCACCAGACGGCCACACTGGTCACACGGGGGCTGAGCGCGGCCCGCATTCCACCGGCGCGTTTGCAGGGCTGTGTCATGTCTGTGTGCTGGGAACTTGAGTTTATCTCCTGTGCTATGAGAGGAATGCAGTAAAGCATGTATTTTCTGTTTGGAAACCTTCGTATTTCTCCCCATGAAGCTCGTCCAGAACGTGGCAGGGCCAACGGTGCGTGTGCACGCTGCTCTGGCTTTGGTGTCGCTTAGAGAAAGGTCCACCCGGAGCAGTTTGGCCACGTGGGAAGCCAGCAGCGCCGCAGGTGTCGCAGGCAGAGCCGGGGCCTCATGGCTCAGCCGAACCAGCGTGGTGGCCGCACTTCCTACACACACTGCCCAGAAGTCTTCCTGCCTGCAAGGCGCCGGGGGCAGGCTCTGGACACCTTCACGGTTCTGTGTGAGAGTGAGAGGAAGCTCCATCTCTACTGATGGTGCTGCAGCCTAGCTTGCGAGGGAGGAGGGGAGCGTGTGCAGAAGCTGCGGGCCGCTAGGCTGATTGTGGGTGTGAGCCCTGGGTGCCTGTGTTTGCAGGTGTCAGGGGGGTGCTCGGGTGTGGCTGGGAGGTGCCCCCTGGCCCTCTGCACACCGGGTGGGACCCTACTTCCCCAGCATGGGCACCATGGGCGGGGACGGTCAGTTCTGGCCTGGAGTTTCTGGCTGGGCCCTCAGAGCTGCCCCTGTGCTCAGGCAGGAAGCCATGTGCTCCGTCTGCCTGCGGCCTGTGACCTGTCCAGTGCTGCCGGCGCTGGGCGGGGCCACGGAGCTGCCCTTCCACCCTTGGCCTTTGGAGCTGGACTGACACCTGGCCACTGCAGGTGCCGGTGGAGAAGGCAGCTTTCATGCTCCTGGCATGTTGTTTCAGGACCCCCGTTTCAAACCCGTTGGACAGGAAGGAGATTTTCAGCTAACCTCCCAGCCCCACTCACGCTCATAGCCTGAGGCAGCCAACGCAGACCCTGAACACAGCCAGCAGGGAGCCGGGTGCAGAGCCCTCCCTGGAGAACTGGGCGTCAGGTGAGTGGGGTCAAAGGAAGATTCCGGGGAATGTCGATCTCCCCTGGCTGTGTCCCCCCCTCGACCCTCCCACACTGATTCCTCACTCACCTCTCCTCTGTGAGGGCGTCCAGGAGAGATGGGCGGTGAAAGCAGCAAGTGGCTTCAGGGCGCTTTGTGTGTGGGGGTGGAATTTGGAGCAAAGCCTGGCCTCCCTGGCGCAGGGTCTCTGGACGGCGCGGGTCTCAGTGATGCCAAGGGCACCCCGATGACCTGACCCACCGCTCTCACGACAGTTATTTTTGTGCATGTAGTTTAAATGTGTTGTGCGGCAGGTGGGTTCACACTGCGGGATTTCTTCCCTCCTTTTTACCTCCCTCGTTCCTTCCCTGTGTCTGTCTCTTTTCCTTCTTTTTTTTTGTAACATAGAAGAAATTTTTTTTAAAAGATTTTATTTATTTATTCAACAGAGATAGAGGCAGCCAGCGAGAGAGGGAACACAAGCAGGGGGAGTGGGAGAGGAAGAAGCAGGCTCATAGCGGCGGAGCCTGATGTGGGGCTCGATCCCATAACGCCAGGACCACGCCCTGAGCGCCTGGGTGGCACAGCGGTTAAGCGTCTGCCTTCGGCTCAGGGCGTGATCCTGGTGTTCTGGGATCGAGCCCCACATTGGGCTCTTCTGCTGGGAGCCTGCTTCTTCCTCTCCCACTCCCCCTGCTTGTGTTCCCTCTCTCGCTGGCTGTCTCTATCTCTGTCGAATAAATAAATAAAATCTTTAAAAAAAAAATTCATTTTTAAAATAAAATGCTCTCCATTTGTCATTCCCCAAAAGCCTGTCTGGACAGGACCCTGCTGGAGCTGTGTGGGCTGTTCATTCCACACAGGGTCCCCTCCCACCTCCACCCTTCTCTGGGGGGACACGCCTGGGGGCTGCACTCCAGGCCGTGTGCAGGGCCTGGTCAATGCCTGGCTGGCATTGACCCTGCTCATTTCCCCCCACAGGAAGCCCCCCGGCCATCTCCCCACGGAGCTCAGGGAGCTCCACTTTGAGGATGGAGTCAGGAGGGGGACCCTCAACAGCCCAGGCCCCTGTTGCTGCTTTGGGGGAGCCGAACTCTGGGCCTGGCTGCTCCTCCCTGGAACTCCCGAGGGCAGACCCAGGGAAGCTCCAAGCACTGCCACTCGGGCCTAGACCCCACAGCAAGGACCCCGACCCCGGGAGCCCTGGCAGCCCAGCTGCTGCCGGGGACGGCCCCCCAGACACAGGCCCCTCGGGGGAGCTGAATGGTGGCGCTAAGCTTCCTAACCGGGACAGCGGGATCGACAGCCCATCTTGCAGCGTGGCTAGTGAGCAGTTCCCCTGCGAGGAGGGCGGCGAGGCTGGCCAGGGCCCCGCAGTCCCGGGGCTGCACCTGGACCCAGCCCCAGATGGCAAGGCCCTGCAGGAGGTGGCTGATAGCGACGTGGGCGAAGGTAGCGGTGAGGAGCCTGACCCCGAGAACAGCCCCCCAGGGGCCCCTGCGGACCCGGTCAAGGTAGGCCACCCTCGCATCCTGGTATGGCCGGGGCTCTTCTGAGGGGTCGTGAGGTCAGAGAGGCCCAGCGATGGGTCAGCAGGGAGGGCAGGGACCCTGGCATCTAAGGTGACAACCTCACTCCCAAGCCTAGGTTTTGCAAGGGGGCACAGGACCCCACCCCCTGGTGGCCACGCTCTCAGAGTCACTACCACACCCTTCGCCAGGGCTGGCTGCGCACGTTGCAGAGCCCCTGTGTTATGAATGGGGAACCTCAGGGTCACCATGGGGCATGGCGGGGGTGGGAAGGAAGCCTGGGCATGGGAGCCGAGCCCCAAGCAGACGCGCCAAGAAGCAGGTATGCCCGCTGCATGGCGGGCCTGCTGTGAGAGAGCCCGTGTGCGTCTTGTCAGCATCTTGGGCTCTGCACTGGGACGTGTGGGGACGAGGAAGTGAAGCAGAGGGCCCCTGCCTCAGAGATTGCCTATGCACAGGGAGAATGGCGTAAGTGACCGGGTCCTGAGAGCAGCTCAGGAGACACCAGGTCTACTGGCCTGGTGGAGACAGTACTGGCTAACGTGCCCGGTGACAGAAGACGGCCTGGTGGACAAAGGGCAGCCTCATGCTTGCAGTGTGTGAGCCAATCTGGGGGTGCGGGCGGGCGGGAGCCGTGTTTTGACCTGGGTTTTGTTATTGTTCAGGTATGGTAATACCAACAGATCGGGAGACCACAGCCATTGAAAAAATAGTTTGTAACTTAGAGTTCCCAAGAGGGGGGGCACCTGGGGCCACGCGGGAAGGACCAGAGTGGGTCAGGAGGCAGAAGGGGTGGGAACTGTGCTTGAGAGCCTGTCGTGGTTTCCGTGGGAAGGAGCAGGAGAAGCAGGGCGAGCACGTTTAGGATTAGCTGGCTTGAGTGACTTGCGCTGCACAGAGGCTGTCCCAGTGTGAGCTACCCGGGGCCTGAGTGACCAGGGAGGTGCTGGGGTGGCTCTAGGGGGGCTGGTTTACATGAAAAGCACAGCATGTGGGTCAACAAGGACCCAAGATGTGCAGACATCCTACAACATAGAAACTGAGCGACGTGGTTTCTATGGGCCACGCCACACGTGGCTCTCAAGGCGTGCTCCAGGGGGAGCTTAGCTGGCTGCCTGTCTCCCAGGTGGTGGGGGCAAGTGCACACCCCAGGCCTGCTCCCCTCCTGCCCACACAGGCTCTGGGGGAAGGCCCAAGCCTTCATGTCTGTAATACGGAGATGCCGACACTTGTGTGTCTGTCTGCTCCGTCAGGCCCTGGCCCGTCCTCGGGGTGAGGCGTGCACTGGGACCTGGCATCCTGTGCCTCCCGACCCCCACCCAGGTAGCGGGAGGGCTGCTCCTGCGGAAGTCAGCCTTCGTAATGAAGAGGAAGTTCCATGTACTGCTGTTTTTTTCACAGAGGGACAGTGAATCTTGTCAGATGCTCCTTCTGCATCCATTCAGGTCATCACGAGGGCTTCATCATGGGTTGAGCCCCAGAATAAACCTCCCTTGGTCGTGGTGTCCGGTCCTCATCTGCACTGTTGGGTCAGGTTTGCTAGTGTCCTGTTCAGGACTTCTGCATCACAGTGCACCAGGGCCGTGCATCTGCAGTGTCTTGTAAGGTCCCTGCCTGCTGTGGTGTCAGGGAGGCGCTGGGCTCATGGGGATCAGACGTGTTATCTCCTCTTCAATGTTTTGGAAGCATTTGAGAAAGATCGGTATTGAATTTCCAGTGAAGCCATATGGTCCTGGGCTTTTCTTTTTTGGGAAGATTTTTATTGCATATTCAATCCACTTTCTCACTGATGGTTGTTCAGATTTCCTATTTCTTCATGTCTTCAGTCTGGGTATGTTTCTAGGAATTTATCCATTCAATTGGGCTGTCTGGTTTGTTGGAGCGTAATTGTTCACATCAGTCTCTCATGATCCTTTTCATTTCTGTGATGTCAGTTGTAATGTGTCCTCTTTTATTTCTAGTATTATTTGAGTCTTCTCTATTTCTTAATTTAGTTAAGGGTTTGTGAATTTTGTTGATCTTTCCAAAGGACAACTCAGTTTTGTTGATTTTTTCCATTGTTTTTCTAGTCTCTGTTTCATTTATCTCTGTTCTGATCTCTGTTATTTCCTTCCTTCTGACTGGTTGGGGTTTAGTGTGTTCTTTTTCTAATCTCTTGAAGTGTGAAGTTACGTCATCGATTTGAGATCTTTCTTCCTTTTTCACACACACTTTTACGGATACAAATGTCCCTCTGAGCGGCCTTTGCTGCATACCATAAATTTTGGTGTTTGTGTTTTCATTTTCATTTGTTTCAAGCTGTTTTCTAATTTCCTTTGTGACTTTGACGCTTCTTGAAGACCGTGTTGTTTAATTTCTGCTTATCTGTGGGTTTCCCAGTTTTTCTTGTGTTGTTAACTTCTAGTCTCGTTCTATTGTGATTGGAAAAGATACTTTATATGATTTCAATCTTTTTTGGTCTTTTTTAATCTTTTTTTTTTTAAGATTTTATTTATTTGTCAGAGAGAGCGCGTGCATGCGCACAAGTGGGGGAGCTGCAGACAGAGGGAGAGGGAGAAGCAGGCTCCCCACTCAGCAAGGAGCCCGATGTGGGACTCGATCCCAGGACCCTGAGATCACGACTTGAGCTGAAGGCAGACACTTAACCAACTGAGCCACCCAGGCATCCCAGTCTTAAGTTTGTTAATGCTTGTTTTGGGGCCTGATATGTAGACCGTCCTGGAGAATGTTCCATGTGCACTTAAGAAGAACGTGCCTTCTTCCGTTGTTGGGTGGAGGAATCGGTGTCTGTGTGTCTGTTCACACCCTCTGTTTCCTTACTGATATTCTGTCCACGTGTCCTGTCCAATGTTGAAAACGCAGTGCTGAAGTCTCCTACTATTATTGTGTTGCTGTTTCCCCCTTCAATTCTATCAAAGTTTGCTTCATATGTTTAGGCCTTATGAGGTTTGGTGCATAAATATTTGTTTAAATTTTTTAAAGTTTTTTATTAAAGTCCTCTCTACACTCAACATGGGGCTCAAACTCACAACCCCGAGATCAAGAGTCCCACACTCTTCTGACGGAGCCTGCCAGGTGCCCCTGGTGCATAAATATTTTTAATTGTTCTATCTACTTGCAGCGTTGGTCCTTTTATCATCATACGATGTTCATCTTCGTGTCTGGGAACAGTCTCTTCTTTGAAGTCTGTTTTGTCTGGTATCAGAGCACTGGCTCCTGCTCTGTTTTGGTCTCCATTTGCACGGCAGATCTTTCCTAATCTTCCACTTCCAGCCTTTGCGTGTCCTTACATCTAAAGTGAGTGTCTTGTGGACAGAATGTAGTTGGATGCTGTTTTTAAAATCCATTCAGCCAATCCATGTCTTTCAATTAGGGAGTTTAATCCATTTACATTTAAAGTAATTACTGACAGGGAGGGATGGTTGCCATTTTGATAGTTGTTTTTCACATGTCTTGTGGCTTTTTTGTCCCTTTCTTAGAGCCTGACTTATTTTTCATTGAATTTTTGTAGTAGTATGTTTTGATTCCCTTCTCGTTTCCTTTTATGGATATTCTATAGATATTTTCTTTGTGGTTGCCATTGAAATCACATAAAACACCTTAAAGTCAGAGCCTTCTGTTCTAAATCACACCTGCAGAGCGTCAGCTCTCGCGCACGGCTGGCCTCGGTTTCCAGGGCTTTCAAACTCTGGTGCGGGTCCTGGTGGGGCTCCCAGTTGGGCAGACAGAAGCCAGCAGTCCCTTGGGCGGCCCCCAGACAAGCCAGAGCTCTGGATGCATGGCTCACCACCTCATTTCCATCCTGAGTGGGGACCTCCAGCATAGGGACTACATTCCACATGGGCCCCATTATGCTGCCTGGGGAGGGACACAAAAGGGCCGTGCCAGATGCTGCTGGGTTTCCCCATTTGCTGGAATCTCTTCTTGGTTTTACCGTGACGCGGGGGCGGTAGCTTCTCAGCTCTTCTCTGGAGTTCTCACAAAGGGATTCTGGTCCATATGTTGTTGGTGCCATGTCTCTGGGGAAAGGAGGGCCTGTAGCTTTCTAGTCTGCCGTCTTGCTGACAGGCCACAAAATATTTTGATGTGGCTGCTGTAGCTGCTCTGTGGTCAAGGAGGACAGAGTTGTCTCTGGGTTGCAAAAGCTTTTTGGGGGGGTTGGCAGAAGCTGCTGTGCCTTCCCCAGAAACCTCCCTGAAAAGTCCATCTCTGAGAACTGAGGCCCCTGCCCCAGTGCTAGTGGCCTCTTCTGGCCCCCAGGCCCCTTGGTGGCCCCTGGTGTCAGACCCCGCCTCCCCAGGGAGCTGTGGTTCCTCTCTCTGCAGTGCTCTGAGCCCCAGAAGCTACTCCACATCGCTCAGGAGCTCCTGCACACGGAGGAGACCTACGTGCAGCGGTTGCACCTGCTGGACCAGGTAGCCCCCAGGGTGGGGTCCCACCTTTGTGCGCTGCCAGTTTCAGAGGCAAGGTCCCTGTCTCTTAGCACTGGCTAGGCCTTCCAGCTGGAGTATGAGTGCCTTCACACTAAGACTTAGGCCACTGTGAGTCTCCTCCAGCAACTCCTCCTTTTTGCTGTCTGAGCCTGGGGCTCTGGGGTGAAGGTCCTGTCCCGTCACATGAGGGTGGGGGGACGGTTCTTCCTGGCAGTTGCATTATCTGAGCATGTAAATGGCCTCTGGAAATCTTGCTGCGTGAATACACTCTCCCTGTCCCCGTAGCAGCCTGGGGTTTATGAGCACAGGAAGTAAATGTCTGGTGGACACCCAGAGTTCTGCCAGGTACTGCTTCTGTTTGTAGCTCACAGAGCGGAGAAAGGAAATCAGGACCCTCCAGTTCCCGTGAGGGGTGGGCGGAGGCAGGACAGCCTGTCCCCATCAGCAGAGGCCTCAGCCGTAGTCCTTAGCCATGACTGAGCTTGCTTTAAAACCATAGGTCTGAGCCAGTTTGATGAAGCGGAGGTTCATTAAGGAAACAGGAGGCCATGGAGCCCCTCCCTCCCCTCTCCCCCCAGCGAAGGCAGCTGTAGCCGCCCCCTCAGCGCCCATTCTGTGGGCCTGTGCACCCCCAGGTTTTCTGCACCCGGCTGACGGAAGCAGGCATCCCTTCAGAGGTCACCACGGGCATCTTCTCCAACATCTCCTCCATCTATCGCTTCCACGGGCACTTCCTCCTCCCCGAGCTGCAGACCCGGATCACACAGGAGTGGTGAGTGTGGCTCCTGGCTCCCGGCAAGGGGGGTGGACGGGGTCCCCGTGACTCCGTCAGGGCAGCTGTGTGGGATTCTCGCGGCCGGTGGTGTCTCAGTCCGGGATTTGTGTGCCTGAGAGACAGGCAGGCACGTGGGGGCCAGTCTCGCAGGCCCTGGTTCCTTCCTTGCACTGTGTCCCCAAGGCCATCGGATAAAAGTCCAGGGCCTGACTGACCTTCTGTCCACAGTTGTTAAAAATGGGTTTTCTCCGCGAGGCCCAAGAGAGACTCCGTGTGCACAGACTGCCGGGAAGGAACCTGGGAAGAAGGCTCGCCCGCCCACCTTCACAGGCAGCCCGCCTTACGGGGTCGTCTGCTAGATCACGTTCCCGTGATGCCACTGCACATGGCTCTGTGCACACGCTTGCTTGCTTTTTGATGATGTCAAACGGTCACTTCCCCTTAGAGCCATGGTTCAAAGGTCAAAGACCATTGGTATATTTTATGCTTCTTGAAGTTTATTTTCAAATCCCTGTTGGCGCCAATATCAATACTAACCTGCTGCTTTCCTGTGACGTTGCCAGCGTCTGCTTGTCCCGTTGTTGCTGAAGTTGGCTCCTCTAAGGGGTAACATGGGGCCTCAGGGATTCTCTTTGATGAGCAGCCTGTCATTTGAGCAGTCGCAGCACCACTGGCACCCCTGGCCTGACGCAGAGGTCCTGTGTCCGCATGGTTGAAAGGCCCATGCGATCCTCTCGTTTACCTCCGTGTAACACGTGGTTTCCCCCCTTTACGATACAGGGGAGGAAAGTAAGGGTCAGAGAGGGTGACCGGTTTGCCCACCATCACACACTGCTGGAGTTGGGCCGTTGCCCCATGGATTCTGCCCTGGCCCAAGCTGTTTCTCTGATGATCTCTCTTCCCCACAAAGGGACATGAACCCCCGACTCGGGGACATCCTGCAGAAGCTGGCCCCGTTCCTCAAGATGTACGGAGAGTACGTCAAGAACTTTGACCGGGCCGTTGAGCTGGTGAGCACCTGGACCCAGCGCTCGCCAGTGTTCAAAGACATCGTCCAGGGCATCCAGGTAGGGCGGCCAGGCCGGCTGCACGGCACACGCTGGGGTCATGCCTGAGCACGGGAAAATTCACCGGAGCAGTAGCACGTGTCCAGCTCTGCTGAATCATTCCGGGACACAAATCCCTGTCATTTCACGGAGGGGACGTGCCTCTGAGAGGGTGTGTGATCTGTGTCCTCACTGTTGTTGGGTGGACTCTGGATCCCAACGCAACTGCGACTCCTGCCTCCCTCTGAGGCCCGCCCCCCCCCTGCTGGGCAGGCCTCTGGAGACCTGCTCATCCTCCTTCTTTTTTTCTCTCTTCCAGCAAACAGTCCCTTCTCATCTCTTTAGTTTTTTTTTCTTATGAATTTGCTAGCTTTTATACATTAAATACATCTTCTGTGATCTGTCTTATATCTTACAAGTTATTTTCTCCATTGATCTTTTAATTTATAATTTTATTTATGATGTTGTTTGCCAACCAAAATTTTTGGTTTTTTTTTTTAAAGATTTTTATTTATTTATTAGACAACCAGTGAGAGAGGGAACCCAAGCAGGGGGAGTGGGAGAGGAAGAAGCAGGCTCCCAGCGGAGGAGCCTGATGTGGGGCTCGATCCCAGGACTGTGGGATCACGCCCTGAGCCAAAGGCAGACGCTCAATGACTGAGCCACCCAGGTGCCCCAGAATTTTTGGTTTTTAGGTAGCCACATTCACCAGATTTTTTTTTAAAGTGAAGGCTTTTTTTTTTTTTTTCAAGATTTGTTGTCAGAGAGAGAGCACATGCATACACACATGTGCACACATGAGCTGGGAGCGGCAGCAGAAGGAAAAGCACGCTCCTCGCTGAGCAAGGAGCCTGATGTGGGACTCGAAGCCTGGGGCCATGACCTGAGCGAAAGGCGGAGGCTTAACCTACTGGGCCACCCAGGTGTCCCACATTCACCAGTTTTTAAATAATATAATGCATTAAAAGATTTTCGAAGTAATGCTTATGCATTTCCTATCCCGTATCTAGATAACGTTTTCTTCTAACGTTACGGCTTCCTTTGAAAAACTTAGAATTGCTATTCCAGAATAGTTTCCAGATGGATTGTGGTATGAGGTAATAATTCATTTTTCTTTTTGTGAATGGTTAGCCGTTTGTCCCAACATCCTGTGTACCCTGAGCACCATGGTTGAACATCACACGGTCTGTGCACACACACACACACACACACACACACACACACGTGCACACATTCCTCTGTAGCTTTCTACATTTTCCCCAGATCCTGCGGCCATCGGGTCACCCATGATTTCCTAGTATGGAGTCCTAAATGCCCCCACGTCCCTCAGCACCCCATCCCTGCCCAGAGAGGACAGTTCCGATCCCAAGTCCTTCCTCCCCCCAGCACCCTCACCCCTGGTCTGGGCCGCCCTGGCTGTGCTCACGGATCACCCCTCCAGCCTCCCAGACTGTGCCTGTGGCCGACCCACAGCCCTGGGTGACCAGAAGGAACTGGGAGCTCGCACTGCCTGCATCTGCAGGGTCTGGCAGCACCACTGGCCCGGACGCCGGGAGGCTGGAGGTGTAGGCAGTGCAGGTGTGGGGGTTGTGCGCTCCTGCTAGGGCACGAGGTGCTCTGTGGTTTTCTCTCCCAGGAAGCATGTGCTCCCCACGGTGTACCCCCCGTGGTCTTAGGAAGTTTCTCACAGGGAGATACTTTGGAATTTCGTGAACTTCTGGTTCCTGGTCACCCCTGATAACTCTCCCCTTCGTGATAGCTGCACACTGGCCCTTCTCTGGCCCTGTTGTATCGAGGGCTCTTGGAGCTCTTTCGAGCTGGAAGTTGTTCTGTGGTGGGCCCTGAGTGGTGCGGGTGGCAGGCGAGGAGAAGCAGGGGGACAGCGTACCCCCCCACCAGCAGGTGCAGGGGGAAGGCAGGAGGGTCTCAACCAAGGAACACGTGCCAGGGCATCTGCAGGAAGAGGAGGCAGGCAGCTAGGGCAGGGGCCCCAGTGGGACAGCACGGAGGTGGCGCAGTAGCCGCCAAAGGGTGGGGAACCCGTGAGCAGTGCTGGGGAGGGTGGGACACAAGTCCTGAGCCTCCACCCCTGCGCTCAGGGTCACACTTATATCAGAGCACCCAGCCACAGTCAGAGCAGCTTCTAGGCAGGGCCGCAGGTCCCCCTGTGTGGGGAGCTCCTGATGTCCAGGGAGGGAAGAGGCCCAGCCTCCAGCACCCGAGCAAGTGAGAGAGTGCGTGAACGTGGGGGGGGGATTACCCATGAGGGAAGGGGACAGTCATCGTGCAAGGACTGGTTTTCTCCCGTGAGGACACGTATAGAAACCAGTGCGGGGGTCTGGGTCCTTGCTCCATTGTTCAGTCTGTCCAAGCCTTGCTTTACCCTGCTGTAATGTGGTCTGCAGTCAGCAGGGTGCCGGCGCCATGGAGGCCAGAAACGGGGTGGCGGGGGGGGGCATCCACACCTGTGTCTGCAGGTGCCCCATGCTGCCTGTCTCCCCCACAGAAGCAGGAGGTGTGCGGGAACCTGACGCTGCAGCACCACATGCTGGAGCCCGTGCAGAGGGTCCCGCGCTATGAGCTGCTGCTCAAGGACTATCTGAAGAGGCTTCCAGGAGACGCCCCCGACCGGAAGGATGCGGAAAGTGAGCCCAGCAGCCACCAGGGCACAGGGCTCCTGGGCAGTGGGAGCTGGGGCCCCTGATAGAAACCCACAGAAAGAGAGGAGAGATAAGAGGCAGGGACAGGGACAGAACGCAGCAGATCGCCAGGTGTCGCGAAGCACATCTCGGGAAGTAATTGCGAGGGGAAAACCGCCCCACCCCCACTTCCGTGTTAGGGGTGGGCCCTGGTTCTGGGGAGGGGGCTGCTAGATGCTGGCAGAGCTCAGGCCCCAAGAAAGGCCTTGTGGGCCTGGGGAGGGGGACAGCATGGGGAGTAGGGTGCCAGCCCCAGCAGACCCCCTTACCAAATGGAGTCTGCAAGGCCCCACCCCTGCCGGGGCCAGACCTCCTGAGCAGCCCCGGACACCCACAGGGAAGGGTGGGAGCAGGGCGGCCCCCGTGAGGCCAGCAGGCACCCCACAGCCTGACTCGCCTCTTCATCCTGCAGGGTCCTTGGAACTCATCTCCACTGCTGCCAACCACTCCAATGCTGCCATTCGGAAAATGGTGAGCGTGGGGCTCCTGGACGATGCCCGAGGGCCGCACAGCAGGCACACTGCCCGTGGACAGGGTCTCCGTCATGAGGTAGACAGGCCTGCCCGTTACTAGCTCTGTGGCTCCGTCTCAGCCAGCTCCGGCGGCTGTACCAGAATCCCGCAGACGGCTCATGCCACAGCACATCTCGCAGCTAGGTGCCCGCAGCTTCCGTTTCTGGCTTGCGGGCTGCAGCCTCCTCGTGTGTCTGCACGCGGCAGGCAGAGCATGCTCTCTGGTGTCCCGTCAGGGCTGCAACCCTGTCGTGGGGCCCCCACCCCCAAGGTCACCACCTCATCTAAACTTCACCTTCCGAGGGCCCCACCTCCAGACACAGCTCAGAGGTGGAGGAGATGGCATCCCCCTGCTGATGTAACACCTCCCAAGTCTGGGGTCTGTGGATTGGGGAGCTCTCCTGGAGGTCACGCCCTGTGGTGACCCAGTGGCCCTGTCCCTTGTGTGGCCTGCACAGTGCCTCGGCAGAATTTCGAAGTTCTCGCCCAGAATTACAGATCAGGGCTGTTCACAGGAGAATCCAAACTCCTGGCTTTACTGGGAAACCCGGTAAGCTCCACCCCACAGCCTGTGCTCTCATTCGTTCTCTAGGTCACTACAGTCCCCACCCAGTCCTGGTGTCTCCCAGTCCTGAGACCTGTTTATTTTCTTTTTTTTTTTTTAAAGATTTTATTTATTTATTCGACAGAGATAGAGACAGCCAGCGAGAGAGGGAACACAAGCAGGGGGAGTGGGAGAGGAAGAAGCAGGCTCATAGCGGAGGAGCCTGATGTGGGGCTCAAACCCGCAACGCTGGGATCACGCCCTGAGCCGAAGGCAGACGCTTAACCGCTGTGCCACCCAGGCGCCCCTGAGACCTGTTTATTTTCAAATGGGCACTGTTTTTTGAGAGGAAAAAAAAAAAGTGAAATATTTGTTTGACCCCATGTCTCTCCATCGTGAGAAACGAAAGGCAACAGCTTGCTTCAGCACAGCCATTGCTGCGTGCGGTCCAGTCCCATGTCCTCCTTAGCTGCCTGTCCCCAGGTTTGCTCTGGGGCCCCTGGGACAGACCAGCCTGACATCAGGCCCACGGTGGGGTATCCACTGCAACCCAAAGAGGTCACAGTTCGCTCTGAGTCCTTTCCGTCGAATTTCCCTTTCCACCTCCCCACGACTAAATCTGATGGAGGCGAAAGAACTGCTTCTCGGACTCTCTGGTCACGAGCTCACATGGAGCCAGCTTGTGGATGTTTGGGGAAGCCTTTGTGGGTTCCCATCTCTGAGGGGTGTGGACGAGGCCTGAGGCTTCCCCCCAGGGTGGACTCCTTCCCCACCTGTAGCACACCTGTAGCGTTTCTCTCTCCTGGTCTGGTGAGGCCTCTGCCCACCAGGTGTGATGGGTGGGGGGCTCTGGCGTGGGGTCTGGGTCTGACCCCAGGACATGGCCTTAGGGAATGATCAGTGTGTGCTCATGGGAGCCCCTGCACACTCCCACCGGTCCCCACCCCCGTCAGCCTGGACCACTGCCCAGACTTCTCCGAGCCTTCCCAACTGCAGTCTGCCCAGTTTCTGATCCATACTTCTCCAGCTCAGAGCTTTCTATGGGCACCTGTTTGTCGCTCTCTATTCTGAATCCTCTGACCTGTTACTGCCTCCAGGATGCGCACCAGCTGTCCTACATGTACACCCGGTCCCCCAGTACACGGCGGGTGCATGCCCCCCAGTTCAGGCTAGGTGCACACCTGGCCCCCCAGGACACACAAGGCCCTTCGGCCCTGCCCTGCCTGCTTCTGCTCACTCTCCATGCTCACTCCCCTTTCACCCCCACACGCACGTCTGGACCAGAGACCAGAAGGGCTAGCCAAACCAGCCTGCTTCCAGGCTATGTAGGCTGAGATTGGCCAGGTGTGAGGGAAGCAGCTGCTGTGGCATGGCCGGTCCAGGGTCTGTGTCCCTGAGATGATGTGACTGCAGGCCCAGCTCTGCCTTTGGCAGCATTCGTTCCTTGGGTCCCAGCTGCAGCCCCGTGTGCTGGCAGCGACCGGTCAGGGCCCATGGCCTCTGGGCTCAGAGCTGGGTCCACAGGCTACCACCCCTTTCCTATCACACCCAGGGGCCTTGGTTGGCCACTGACCACCCAGTCGGTCTTGAGGCCAGAGGGAGAGGACCTGCAGACTTGCAGAGGTCTGGTCATGAGGGCGCTGGGCCGCATGGTCTGAGTGTGGAACAGGAAACCAGGCAAGCTCACCACAGGCAGGGATGATGGTCCAGGGCGAGAGCCCCAGCACCTGAAATACCTCCTCTGACCATAAGAAGGGCCGTCCTGGTTCTCTAGCAGAAACACCTCCAGCAGCTCACTGGACTTGTCCATGCCTCAGTTTCCTGGTCAGTAAATTGGGAATAAAACGGCCCCTACCTCCCGAGTCGGTGCTGGAATTAAACGAGCTGATGCCCACGTTGTGTGTGGGCACAGCCTGGCCCGCAGCAGTGGTGGTAGCCGTTCTCTGCGGGCGAACCTGGGTCCATGCTTCAGTGCCCAGCCTGAGCGTCACCCCGCGTTTTCCCGCCCATCCCACTGTCAGCAGGCCGTGAGCTCGTCCTGGTTCCGATTCCGGGCCACGCTTGCAGGCGGGGGCTCCCCTCACCCCCGGTCCCCACCTCGGCCGCCGCGGGCCTGAGCCCTGTGTCTCTCATAGGAGAAAATGCACAAGCTCCTGGAGGTGTACGAGCGACTGGGCGGGGAGGAGGACATCGTCAACCCCGCCAACGAGCTGATCAAGGAGGGCCCCATCCAGAAGCTGTCGGCCAAGAACGGCACTGCGCAGGACCGCCACCTCTTCCTGGTCAGGCCCCGCCCCAGGGCCCCTCCCCTCGCTGCCAGAGCCCCGCCCCGGCCCTGCTCGCCACGCCCCCACCGCAGAGCTCCGCCCTACCCTGCCTGCCACGCCCTTCACCAGAGCCACGCCCCGGCCCTCGCCCCATTCCTTCACCACGGAGCCACGCCCAGGCTTGCCAGCCACACCCCTTCATCATGCAGCACGCCCTGCCCAGCCCTGCCCCAGAGCCACGCCTGGCCTCCTCTCTGTGGGGCGTCCTTTGCGGGGGTGCCAGGCACCCCTCACCCTGCACTTGTCCCGATTGCAGTTCAATAGCATGATCCTTTACTGTGTGCCCAAACTGCGGCTCATGGGCCAGAAGTTCAGTGTCCGGGAGAAGATGGACATTTCGGGCCTCCAGGTGGGTGAGCCCTTCCCTCTCACATGCTCCCCTGGCAGGGCACGCGACAGGGTGGGGACGCTGAGCTCTGGCTGCTGGAGGGTCACCCCTGTGCCCTTGGTCTGCCACCCACTTTTCGATCTTTGGCTCTGTGACCCACCTGTGGCCCGAGCATTTCTGAGGGCCACTCGGCCTGGCATTGTGCGTGGTTGAGCAGGACCCCGTCCCTCTACTTGGCCTCCGTGCCCGGGCGCTTCTGCCCTGTGCCTGCAGGACGAAGGACAGCACCAGAGTCCGGGCCAGCCTCTTTCCCTGTGAGGTTGGTGCTCAGAGCCCTATTTACAGACCCGAAAGCGAAGCTTGGGGTGAAAGTGGACAGGGGGCCCTCCCTGCCTCATCCCTGGTCCCCTGGTCGCTGCTCTCTCCTCTCCTGAGCTGTCTTGGGGTCCAGATGAGGTTCTGCAGGCCCAGGGTCCGGACGACGTGTTGTCCTTGCCGTCCCTTGTCTCCTGAGCCTCTCCCTGTCTCCAGCACAGGGGCCACAGGAGCTGCAATCTGCCCCCTGTCCTGTGGGAGGGCTTTCACTTAACCACCACTCCACAAGTACTAAGTCAAGTACTTAAACTGTTTTAAAATGTGAAGGTTTGCCTTAGTGATACAAGAAAAATTACTTCTTACTTCGAAATTCCTTGAGCCTCAGCTTAACAAACAGCATTACAAGTAAAAGCTACGGAAGAAAACGTTTTTTCTCGTTGTTAGAAGAAATCATTCTCGTGGGTGTTTTTATGTAAGAAATCGGTGGTGGATGGGTAACTAGACGTGTCAACACAGACGCTCTCGACTTTGGGGCATTTGGGAAATTCCTGCTATGAGGCCCGATCCCAGATTCTGGGTGGGCCCACATCTCCCTATGGCCCGGCTGTGGTGCTGACAGTGGGGGGCCTGAGGGCCACATCCAGCCAAGTGTCTTGGGGTGGGGTGTCAGGGATGAGGGGTGGCTGGTGGATCAGAGACCCCTGCAGAGTGGTACAGAGCCTCGTGGCCCTTTTAAGACTCCCGTTTCCCTCTCAGAGGCCTTCAGGTGCCGCCACGGTGGCAGAGCTTCCCCTACTCTGGGGCTGGTGGCCGACTTGCCAGGACGTCCTGAACGTGGGAGGGTTTGGCCGGCACCGTTCCAAGCGCAGGGGATGAGAGGTCCTAGCCCTCCTTCATGGACCAGCCTCCCCGGTGTCCCGCCCTTTGGGTCACCTGTGCCCCCTCCTCAAGGAAGACCGTGTCTGAGAGCACGAGGCTGCCGCTCAGGGCCCGCTAAGCGCCCGGTTGTTTGTTTTGTTCTTGGCCCCTGTGCGTCTAGGTGCAGGATATCATCAAGCCAAACGCAGCACACACGTTCATCATAATGGGAAGGAAACGGTCCCTGGAGCTGCAGACTCGGTACGATGGCTGTCCCAGCATCTGCTGCGACCTGACGTTTTAGCTGAGGCTTCCTTTTCTAAACAGGATAACCTCATGGTGTGCTGTTTTTGGTTCATTTTACTCATTATTTGTATTTTAAAACAGAACAGTTCTAAAGGGAAGTTGATGAAAATTGAGCCTCTGCCTTCCTCTTCCCCCGACCAGCAGACATTCTTACCCACCTCTGAGGTGTCCTTCCCGAACTTCTGCGTACACAAACATGTCCCGAGTTTTAGAATTACACACAGCTGTTTACCATATAGTCCATTCTTTTTCTTGCTTTTTTCACTTAATTTGCTAGAAATCATCCCATATCTGAGCCCCGTTTCCGGAAGCAGCGTAATTCTCCATCACAATCACCGACCAGGCACCCAGGCTCCTTCCGGGTTGCTGTGGCAAAAGGTGCTGCAAGCAGCGTCCTTACCCGCATTTTGTGCGTATTCGTCCTTCCGTCTGCCGGGATGTTTCCTGAAGTAGAACCGTCGGTCAAAGGGTAGCACATCTGCTCTAGGTTTTAGGGGCCATTGTCACCCCACCCCCCCGCGATTGGTGCCAGGCTTGTGCTCTCACTGGGGGAGTGTGTGGGAGAGCCTCTCATTTCCACCAGCAATGTGAGATCTTTGTAATGACTTGTTGTGGTCCAGGGCGGTGAGGTGTTGATTTGCATCCACCGCAGAGGGGTCTGCAGACCACCCCTGACCACACCTGACTATACATGACCCTGTCTAGCCACATCTGACCACCTGACCACACCTGGACACACACCTGCCCAGTGTACCAGCGCACTCAAGGATGGTCTTCCAGGCCTTGAGCTGCCCTTGGAGGCTGTGAGCAGCTCAGGCATGTGCCCCAGGACTGAGAGGAGCCTGGGGGTTAATGAAGTGTTTAAGATCGGGTTAATAAGATACCGTGTTTGTTATTATAGGACGGAAGAGGAGAAAAAAGAATGGATTCAGGTGAGGCTCCTAGAATTGTAAAGTATTCAGATGACCAAATTCCTGTGCAGTGTGGACATTTCATGCTGGAGCAAGGGATGGAGCGGCCCTGTGACTCTCCAGGCATTGCTCACCCGTCTGTCTGTCTGGAAGTGATGAAGTACCCTCACTAAGTACCTTCAGACGCCACCAGCCTTTTAATCCGTTCAGTTGTTTCGCACCGCAGTAAATAAGCCAACGCCAAGGGCTGGAGCCGGGCAAGCAGGGAGGGCCCTCACCCCGGGGGTGGATCTGTGCTGTCTGGGGGGCCCAAGGGGACCATCACCCTCTCCCCACTGCCAGCCAGCAGGAGCGGCGGGTTCCATGGGACGAGCAGTTGGACTTAGAGAGTGGGGCCTATGCTTCCAGAAGCAGCCAGGCAGGGACATGGTCAGTGTCCTGGGGCAGCCAGAGCAGACTTGGGACCAGCTACAGGGGACAGAGACCATAGCCTGCGAGGGGAAAGGTCAGAGCAGAGGCTGAGGCAAGGAGCCTGACACAGCGCTAACTGGGAAGGCCCCGTGACTTCCTGAATTCATAGAATAGAAACCTGGGCAACGAGAGAAAAAGGAAATTCAAACAGACATGAGGGGCACATGCCAATGCAGGAAACGGAGCCGTGTCCAAAAATCCACGTAGTGTGTCCGGGAAGCATCCACGGCAGCCTGGAACACTGGCATTGCACCCAGCCGCATGTGGGTTGGGCCTGGACCTGTGTCCGGTCGGTTGGGGACATTTGGGAACCCAGATGGGGACAGAGTTGCACAATCCCTACCTTCCAGGACGAGCTTGCTGAGGGCCCTTGTTCTCTGTGGTTTTTGTCTCAGGTCATCGAGGCCACCATCGAGAGGCACAAGCAGAACAGCCAGACCTTCAAGGCTTTCAGTGGTTCCTTTGGTCACGAGGAGGACCCCTCCCTCGCTCCAGATTCCCCTGTGAGCACCAGCACCCTAGGGGCGAGGGAGAGACCTGGAGGGGATATGCTCCAGCTCCCTTGTGGAAGGGCTGGCATCTCAGAGGGAAGCTGGTCCCTGCACTCTCCCTGTGTCAAGGACCAGGAGCTGGGAGGTGGGCAGAGCTCACTGCCTGTCCTTTGCTGAGCACCAACATGGGGGGCCAAGCCTCACAAGGTGAAGGCAGGAGGAATGGACCTGCATGAAGCTGCTTGTAAGGTGGGGCTGTGATCTTATCAGCAGGGGCAGCTCACTTGTCCCCATACAGAGCCACCCCGGGGGCCAAGGGGAGCCAGGAGGCAGGTCCCTGCCCAGGGCCGGGGAGTGGGGAGTCAGCTGCAGCTGCCCATTGGGGGGCCCCCGGGCTGCAGTCCTCTCCTGTGGGTACAACCGCTCATGCCTCCAGAGTAAGGGTTCCTCACTCCCACCTCCCACCAGAGGCACTCTTAAAACCAGGTATGCCCAGCCTAGCCCGGCCCAGAGCCTCATGGCCCCAGCGCCAGGCCTGGCTGGCCCTCCCCACGGCCTTATCGACCCCTTAATGTTTGCATCAGATCTACTCTATTTTTTTGCTTTCTGAACATCTCTTAGAAGAGAACTTTGCATCCCTCCCAGGCTGCTTTGAACAGAGGCGTCGTGGACTCAGAACCATTTCTGTGGTCAAAGTGGTGCCCGAGGAGCAGGCTTCCCCCTCCCTAAAAGGCCTGAGGATGGAGCTAGAACCCAGGACCGCTTCCTGAGGCTGGCACGATGTCGCTGGGGGCGGGGGGGCTGCAGGCCTCCGGGGGTGTCCCACACTGTGCCAGGGAGGAGCACGTCCCCAGACTTCTAGCAAACACAGGCCCCGATGGCCTTTCTCTTGACTCTGCGGTCAGACGGAGGGCTGGAGGTGCTGTCGGCGGTCAGTGCTGCACTGGATGCCCATGTGTGGCCCGGGACGCCCCCTCATGCTGGCTGTTTCTGTTCCCTCCAGGTGGTGAGCGCCAGCTCCGAGGAGCCTGCGGTGGCAGCCGGTGGAGGAGGGGGTACTGCAGGGGTGAGTGATCCCCCAGCTTCAGCAGGGGCAGGCGGCAGAGGGTGAGGTCAGACCAGGGAGCCCTCCGGGGTGAGGTCTGGGGTGAGCCACCCCCATGTACCCTGAGTGCCCACAGTGATAGGCTCCGGCCCGGTTGGGAGGGGGCTGGGGGCATCTGCTGGGACCCACGCATCTGTTAGGTCAGTTGGGTGGACGTCACACAGCTGTGTTCTTTACCTCGTGTGGAAAGTACATGGTTAAAATGACTCAAGGTGGTACCTGATCCTTAGGCAGCTCAGCCATCTGGAGAGGAAAGGTCATCCCCCTGGTCCTGGGGGTCGGGAGGACAGGCAGGGGCACTCTCAGGGAAGGCTTCTCAGAGGCGGTGTCTGACCCATCTCTTGGGCCCATGAGGATGGAGGGAGGTCCTTCCTACAGGCCCAGGAAGGCAGTGGTGCCCCAGACCCCCCATCCACGCCTGCTCACCTTCTCTCCACCTGGGCCAGTGCAGGTGGGGGGGGGGGTGAGCAGCCTGTGTCCTGTCCCCCCCACCAGGGGCAGGCCGTGGATGTGCTGGAGCCCCTCCTCTTTGTCAGTTGTGTGGGGGATTCGTTAGGAGGGTGAGTGTGTGTGCCTGGCCCATCATGAGCGTCCAGTACAGGGGAGCTTGGTTACTGACCCCTGGCCCACTGGTCGTGAGGCCTGCTGACAGTTGTGCCCCGAGACACCAGGGGAGTGTGGCTCCTGCAAGCTGCCAGGTGACGCTCCTGGACAAGTTGGTGGGGAAGGGCTGGAGGCCCACACTGGGGCTGTCTGCCCGAGCCCCAGCCTGAGCCCTAGACAGGGGTTTGCTCCTGAGTCCCCCATTCACTCCAACCTGCCAGCCTCTCCCTTCCTCTCCCACACTCTCACCTCCCAGGCCCCATCCCCTGGCTGGTGCTGCCCCTCGGACAGCCTAGAACTGCTAATGAGTCTCCTGAATTCCATACTGAGGCCCAGAGCTCCCCCGGTGAGGTGGTGCAGGCCTTGTGGGTTGGTCGTTGTGCTGGGCGGCCCCACTTTAGAGAGAGGCTTGATGGACAGGCCTGGTCTCTGCTCCAAACCCTGCGTTGGGGAGGGGGCACCAGAAGTGGTTTTCCAGGGGCGGCCATCATCTCCTTTGCCACAGGGAGCAGGGTTTGGCATGAGCTGAATTTTTAGTAAGCATACGTTCGTCTCCCACCTTGGCCCATGCTGGGAGGCCCGGGACAGGAGCACCCAGATGCTGCAGTGCCCCACTCCTTACAAGAGCAGAACCTGGGCCCCCAACCCGTGTCCTTGGGCTACCGGCTGTTGGGAATACCTTGAGAAGCTTTGGGCCCCAGGGAAGGATGGAGCATTTGGGGGACATGATGGGTGTAGGGGCCAAAGGACAGGAGGAACCCCCTTTTTCAGGCAGTGAAGCTCCCTCTTGGCGCTGGCTACAGAATGTGGTCCCCAGTAGTGTCATTGAGGCAAGCAGCATGGAAGCGGCATGGGCAGTGGGGGAGGGATGGTCTTGTTACAGCCCATGAACCCCCTGAGGTGCTTCCTCACCCTCCTGGCCCGCCCTTCTCTCTCTCCACCCTGCCCCAGGGCCTTTGCACCTGCCCAGAACCCACAACACACAAACACAGTAACAGACAGTGGCCCGGTGCTTTTCTCCCCTTGTGTGCTATGAGCGGAGATGTTGGTAGACCTGAGGCAGCTCACTGTGGGCGAAGGTCTGGCCATAAGGGCTTGACCGTGACCTGCTCGGTGTGCATTTGTGGAAGGTGCTCCAAAATGAGTTTTCATTCTGACCCCAAAAGAGTGATTCTTGCTGGCTGCAGATTTAAGCTTTTTGTTAGCACACTTAGAGAGGAAGGTAGCCTCCCACGTGTCTGCTGGTGTCGTTCCCTGAGCCCTGGTGTCCTCAGACACACGGTTCCGCAAGCACCCCTTTCCTAAGAGGAGCTCGGCCCAGGCCAGGAAGTTTTGCAAGGTGGCTGAAGCCTTCTGTGCTCTGCAGAACTCGTGTAGCTCTCATGGATTGCTTCCCAGGGCTCAGACCTGTGGGGGGACACGTGCACCCCTCCAAGGTGCCGAGCCAGGCCCTGCCCCCACCACCTGGCCACCACCTGAGGGGGCACAAAGGTAGCGCTGCCCTTCCACCGTGAGCCCACCCTCTGGGGCTCCAGACAGAGCTGCCCAGAAGGAGCAGAGGGGCTGGGCAGGGCTTGTGTCCACAGCCTGCAGGACCTAGGGGCAACTGGGAGGTGCCGTCAGAGCCTGGTTTCAAGCCACCTTTGGGGCATGATTCTTACCTGAATGTTCTTCCTACGTCTGTGCTGTGGAACCGAAATCACCCGAGTGAATCAGAGCCCCCCGCCCTGGGCAGAGGCCTCTCCTGCGCCCGTGTTGGCTGGGTGCTTTGGGTGTAGACCCGCAGATGCCACGGTTCTACCTGCCTGAGGACGCGGCCCAGGCTGTCGATGTTCCAACACCCAGACAGAGCACCCCTGAGCACCCCTCTCCTGTGTACGTCTGATGACCCATCCAGAAAGGGAGTGTGAGGAGCCAGGAAGACCGGGCCCACGCTGTGCAGGTGGGCTCCTGACCTGTGTGTTGGGAGCTTGCACGGCCCGGGCTGGAGCAGCATCCCAAGTGGGCACGCTGGGCTATGGTCCACAGCACCGGGGGAGCTGGTGCGGGGCTGTCCCTCAGCCCACACCCCGAGCCGCCCTGCACAGCAGAAGCTGCAGAAGCTGCCCTCTGTCCCGCTGGCCTGTGCGATGCTGATCTTGGCCTCATACCCCAGCCCCACCGCAGCCGCCGCCTCCAACCCTCATGGGCCAGCCCTCTCCTCCGGCCCTTGTCCTGCCTCTGTTCCCCCAGGATGCCCCCATGGCCTCCTGGCATCAGTGATTCGTGGCTCTGCCCTTGGGCCCAGCCACCCTGCTGTCGACCACTCCCACCTCCGGGCCCTTGGCGTCCTCACCCGGAAGACAGGGACTGTGGGGCCACCCTGAGGGGTGGTGGAGGGTAGGGTGGGGGGCTGCTGGGCCATGGCAGACCTCGGGGATGGCCATGTTCCCCTCGTCTCTCCTTCCCTGCGCCCAGGCCCCAGGTGGCTCCCTCCCCTGTGTCTGGCCCTGAGCAGTGCTGAGACGGTCTCCAGGAGAGGAGTGCCGAGTGGGGTGGAGAGAAGTGGGAACATAAGGCAAAATTGGCTAAGTCAGCCAGGATCCACGTGCTATGATGGGCTTCAGGAGCCGTTGCTAACCCCACTGTACAGATGGGGATGCTGAGGCTCAGAGAGGAGACCATCCGTGGTCTCATGGCTGATGAGGGGCAGGGCAGGGCCTGGGGGCTGTCCCCCTCCTTGTACGACTCCTCCCCTGATGGGGAAACGGAGGCTCGGCTGGCGACCCCGCTGAGCCCCCGCCGAAGCCTCGTGCTGTACCTGCTCCCGCCTGCCCCCTGCTCATGTGAAAGCCCTCACCTCCGTGGTGCTGGGGTCCTGGACACAAGTGGTGTCACGGGCAGGGGGCTGGGAGCAGGGCACGCAGGCCCCCCACCTAGCTCCCGTACTGCTGTCCTTGGTGCGGCTGGGTGCAGCTAGTGGGCAGGGGTCAGGTCTGCTTTCTACTTGTTTACCGTGTTTCTTCCTCTTTGACAAGACATTCTTGGTGACCAACCCGCTAGAAAGTTACCCTGGCTGCAAAAGGCCAGTAGGAGCCTCTGGGCCTGCTTCCCCCCAGTCTCGTCTCTCCACTCATTGATCCCCTTTGTGGCAGAAATTCGGCCCTCTGCCGTGGGCCGCTCTGCAGTTGGGTCCTTCTCCCTCAGCGGCGCCAGGGGCAGCTTCAAACCTCGTCCCTCCTTGTGGCCTCGACTCCTCCTGGCATGCAGGGGGCTGCTCCCTTCGTCTGGGACCTCATCAGAGTTTTGTTTGACAAAGAGGGAAACAAGTGCTTGTTTGTAAAGATTAAGGAGGAAAGTGGAGCCCTGCCCTCGCCCTCCCAGCCCACCCCTCTCTCTGCAGGGGTCTGAGGTTCCCGCAGATCTGGCCCCGCTCCCTGAAACGCATTGATGGTGTTGTCGTGACTTGTCCTAAAGCTTGTTGAAGCTCTGTGAACACAAACCACATTGTGTTTCCTGACTTCCTGTTGTTCCCCTTGTCAACTCCTGGGTGGGAGGACCAGACAGCCTGGCGGAGGTGGAGGGGAGCATAGCCCCAACCCACCCCTCCAGTGCTCACGGGGGCCCAGGGCAGCCCCTGAGCCTCAGGGCCACGGAGCGGGCCACACCGGGCATGGACGCCCCCGCCCCGCCCGGGCCGCTGGGGCAGACCGTTTGCCCAGCGTGGGCTTTGGTCACTGTCTCTGCAGACCCACCAGGTTGTCACTGGCCTCCATGTCAGCCGGGTCGGTCCAGGCAGAGTTCCAGACCCACTTAGACCCTCCACATGCGTGATGGTGACCGCAGGGCAGCCTGGGGAGCAGGGCTGGGCCAGGGCTGAGGCGACGACGCCCCAGCTTCATTCCCTTCTGCGTGTTGCTCTGTGCAAGCCCTGCCCGCGTGCTCACTGAGCTGCCCCTGCACACTTGCCTCCCGTAGCTCGAGCCCAGGAGAGGGTCCGCTAAGACCAGGCGCGACAAGGAGAAGCAGGGCTGCACAAGCTGTGGTGAGACCTTCAACTCCATCACCAAGAGGAAGCACCGGTGCAAGCTGTGTGGGGCGGTGAGTGTGCGCGGGCACAGCTCCGCACGGCGTCCCCTCTAGCACGAGCTAGGGCTGGCGCCCCGGAGCAGACAGGCGACATCCCGTCGGACGTCAACGCTAATCTCCTTTCTCTGGTCAGCTCCGGTGTCTGACCAACACTGTTGTGGGTGAGAAAGTGCCAGGTTTGGAAGCACAGAGCTCAGCGCTGGGTGCCTGGGAGGAAGGGGGTGAGAGTGACCTCCTGCCCTGTGAGCAGGCGGTGGGGACGGGGAGGTGCGGGTGCAGTCGTGGGGGGGCTCCCTCCTGCCGCTTGGATCCAGGTGCTCCAAGGGTGCTGAAGGTTGGGTGGGCCTGTGAGATGTGGGGCCACCTGCAGGAGGCACACCAAGTGGCCACCATCTCCATTTCTCCTCACAGGGCCCCCAAAACCCTTTCTCTTGAGGATGGGCTTCTGAAGTTGATAGTATTGAAAGGGAAGGTTATTCCTGGTAAAACGACTGTTGTTGATTCAAGTATCTCGGTTAAGTTATTAAAATGAAATGTATGTTAGCAGGTGGGTCTTAGCACAGAGCTCCTTAGAACTGGTGTTCCAGGGGCCCCAGCGAGTGTGCTGGGCGTGGTGTGCATTGTCACGCCCTTGCATGAAACCTTGGACCACTGGGGGAAGGAGGGGTAGATGGATGAGTCCTCAAATGAATGGACAGGTGGGTGATGGATGGGTGTGTGAGTAGTGGATGGATGGATGGACGGACGGACGGACGGACGGGTGGATGGATGGACGGACAGACGGACGGGTGGATGGATGGACATACAGACAGAGGGTGGATAGGTAAGTGGATAGATGAATGGATGGGTGGATGCATGGTGAGTGGCTGGATGCGATGATGGATGGATGGTGGTGAATAGACGATGGACAGATGGTGGATGGATGGGTGGGTCATCATCCATCCACCCACTCACTAATCCAACCATCCATAGAAATAGAAATCCAGTAGAAGTCATGGAAATTGCTAAATCGTAGGGTAACTCTATTTTCAGGGTTTTTGGGAATGGATACCTGTTTTCCACAGCAGCTCTCCCATCTTGCATTCACAGAAACAACGCACAAGGGGTCGGTTCCTCCACGTCCCGCCGACATCCTCACCAGTGCTCGTTGTCTGTGTTTTGGGTACTAGCCATGCTGACAGGTGTGAGGCGATATCTGATACCTCTTTGTGGCTTCGGTTCGCATTTCCCTGATGATTAGTGATGTTGAGCATCTTCCCATGTGCTTGCTGCCTCCTCCCAGTCTTCCTTCCATGCACACAGGCTCCAGGACCCTCCAGGGGAGGAGGCAAGTCCCGGATGGCCAGCGGGGCCAGCGTTGGGGTCCCTGCCCTCTGACCAGGCTCCTGAGGAGAAGCCCTTCCCCTCCACATGCTGTGTCCCTCCTGGCCCTGCGGCCCCTCCAGCCCCTTCCCGGGCAGTCTTCTGTCCCTGGGAGGCAGGGTCACTGGTGCCGTCTGCCTTGCAGGTCATCTGTGGGAAGTGCTCCGAGTTCAAGGCTGAGAATGGCAGGCAGAGCCGCGTCTGCCGAGAGTGTTTCTTGACGCAGCAGGCGGTGCCCGAGAGCCCCAGCTCCGAGGCGGCCCCCGAGGAGCCCAAGCACAGCACCGAGGTAGGCAGGCCGGACGCTGGGAACCTCCCGACGGGAGCCGGTGTCCCTGGCAGCCTCTGCAGCCCGTGCTCAGAGCTGTAGGCGTCCCTCGTGCGAGGACAGGTGTGTGTGTGTGTGTGTGTGTGTGTGTGTGCACGTGGTACACGTGTTCGTGGTGCAGGCTTGTGTTCAACGGAGATACACACACTCCTTCCCTGTGAGCCACACCCTGGTTCCGGCTCTTCCATTTTTCCCTGTTTTTTCTTTATTTCTAGCCTGGCGCCACTCATAGTCTCAGTCCCCTAGAGGAGTCCAGCCCGATACCCCCGGCCCTTGTGGTGACCCTGGGGTGGGTCAGGTTGGCCCAAGCCCTTATCCAGCATGTTCCCAGGAGGCAAGGCCTGCCCTCCCCCCCGAGATGAGGGTGACACGTGCAGCGAGGCTGCCCCTGACCCACCCTTTGTGTCTCCAGAAGCCGGCGGCTGTGGACCCCCAGCCCAGCCTGGTCTGCAGCTACCTGCAGGTGTCGGACAGCGGTGCGGCCTGGAGCGAGGTGTGGGCCGCCATCCCGGCATCAGACCCCCTGGAGCTGGTGCTGCACCGGCAGGGAGAAAGCCAGGTGCGTACCCCACCTGCCCCCCCCCAGTTGTGCTAGGGGTGTGCTCTGATTCTCACAGCCCAGAGTCCGAGGCCCACAGTGCCCAGAGGGGCCTGGGCCACACTGCCTGGTGGGCCACACTGCCTGGGACGAACCCTGCTCTGGTTCCTATGATCCCGGGCCTCGGTTTCCCTGGCTGCTCAGAGTCACCCCTCTGCTGCCTTCCCATGGGAAAGACTGTTCCGTGGTGCCAGGACTGCAGAGGCCGGGGTGCTGACCCAGCTCTCGTTTGCTGCAGGACGGCTGGCCGCCACGCACCATCCCCCTCTCTGGTTGCACGGTGAGCGTGTTGGACCCCACGGAGAGGCCAGACACCAGGCACGTGTGGCGGCTACAGCAGGCCCAGCAGTCCTTGTACCTGAGTACCCCGTCAGCGGACCTGCGGCAGCAGTGGCTGGAGGCCCTGAGCATGGCTGCCTGTGGGGACTCAGGCCTGGCAGCCCCATGAGCTAAGCCTCAGCCAGGTGTCCTGGCCCTGCAGCCACCCCAGCAGGGCCTGTGCCCACCTGGGAGGTGGTGTCAGAGGCTGTTACTGGCTTGCAGGGCTCCCAGACTGCTGGGGACGGACAAGCCACGGGGCACTTCACCCTGGAGGGACCTTCCTGAGGTGGAGGAAACAGGCCCACACACCCAGCATGTGTCCATGAAGAGGCCCGGCAGCGTGGCCTGGAGCGGGGGTGCAGGTGGACTGTCTGTTGCAGGACACTCAGCTCCGGAAGGCAGAAGGAGCTCCTGGGGTTGCCCGGGGACCCCCGATGGAGGTCTGCAGGCATGCTTTCCCTTCCCGTCGCCCCGCCCCACACCGTCTGTACCGCGTGAGCTGAACTGTGACTGGCCCCGGACTCCACCTCCCTTTACCGGTTCCTGACCCCGCAGCCCGCCTCCCCGTTTGGTGGGGCCAGTGGTCGCCGGGGGTATCCCCGTGGGACCTCCCTGAGAAACTCCACAGAGGCTAACAGAAGCCTGCCTCTGCATCACGTGGGGACCGAGATTTGTGCCTGTCTCCCCTGGCCAGCAGCAGGCAGTGCTGGTCTGTGAAAATAAATGCTGGCAGCCAGCAATTGGGCACAGCCTCAGGGCAGGGCCTCCAAAGTGGGCCGGCCCCTGGTCAGGCGGTGGAGAGGGTGAGGGCACAGCTAGGCCTATGCGGAACAGGTCCTACCCCTACAGGTGGGGGAGGCAGTGATGTGCCCAGGCCCAGCCGGCTCCTCTCCCTGGTGCGGTCCCTTCTCCGATCTCTGCTCTCTGCGTTCACTGAGGCCTACTACATCTTCAAGTCTAGTGGGTTCTTCTCAGGGGCACCCTGTCTGGGACGTTCCCACTTGACAGTTGAGGAAACTGAGTCACAGGAGGTCACGCAGGTCCCAGAATTCCAGACCAAGGGGGCAGCTGGGACTGACCCACTGGGTATGCTGGCGCTCCGCTGGGGTCAGGGGTGAAACTAGGCCCCCCACAGCAGGTGCCCACCTGGGGTCTTCCCGGCCAGCCCCCCAGTGAGTTCTCTGGGCTCTGTCCTGCCCAGCAGCCAGGGGTTCCCCCACACAGGTTTCCATGGTGACCTCAGGCAGGGCCCTGCCCTCACGGGGCAGCCCTGAGGTGGGCGTACTGCCCCTGCCTCCGCCCCCCAGAGTCCTCTGCAGTCCACGGGAGAGCCCCGGGGCCAGCTGTGGGCCCCACAGGCTGTGGCTGTAGCAGGACTGGGAGGCATGCCTCCACTGCCGGTTTTGGACTGGGCCTTGAGGCTGTGCGGGAAGGAATCACCTCTGTGTGGAGCCACGTTTCCTGCAGTGTGGGGAGTGGTGCCTGGGTATGGAGGAGCGGTCAGAGGAGGGGAGGTCCCTGGGAGACCACCCTCCTGGGCAGGTGCTGCAGGAAGAGCGCCCAGGCCTAGGGCAGGGCCACGAGGGGCCCGCAGAGTGGGCTGGGGGCCACAGGGCCTGGCCCCGGGTTTCCCCAGTGTCTCCTTTGGGGTTGCTCTGAGAGGTGGGGGCTGCGGGGTGGTCTTGGGAGTGTGAACGGGCCTGGCTGACTGCCATGGGGTTGGTCTGGGTGCAGATGGAGACAGGACCGTGGGTCCCCAGCAGGTCTCCAGGAAGAGCCCTGTGATGGGCAAGTCAGAGGCTGCAGTTTTGAACTGTTCAAGACATGACTCCCACAGAGTGTGAGGCCCCAGTGGGCACGTCTGTCCCCAGGGCCTGGGCTCCTTCCCAGCCCGACGTTCTGCCCTGGAGCCCAGGGCTGGGGCTCACTCTCCTGCCCACCCACACAGGGCAGAGGCTCTGAGCCTCTCCACCTGCTTCCTCATCCCGCTGCTGCTGCTTCTCCTCCTCCTCCCCTCCCGGCAGCCCCCACCCTGCGGGCACGAGGGGCCATTCCCTGTAGGCGGGGACGGGGGCCGGTCCTGAAGCTTGCCGGATGGGAGGATGGGATGCGGTCTGCGATGTCCAGTCTGCGCAGCCTGATGCCAGGCTCAGGGACCGTGGTGGGAGCAAGGGGTCTGCCTGAGCGGGTTTCCACGGAAGGAAGAGTAGAGGACAAAGGGACGGGAATGGGGGAGGTGAGTGCACAGGGGCCCCTCCACAGAGGTCCTGCATGGTGCTCATCGCCCAGGCTACCGTCAGGGGTTCCGAGGGCTGCGGACCACCCCTCCGTCAGAATGCGTGACTTCGCTAGGCCCAGAGGAGGCGCTGGCGGCATCCCCTGCAGTCCTGGAAAGCGGAAGGAGCCAGCCACTTACTGAGAAGAATTACCGCTCAGAGGTGTTTTAGCCATGAGGAAACAGGCCCAGAGAGGGAAATACATTCGCCCCACGTCACACAGTGAGTGAGGGGCTCGGCCGGCCATCATTCCTTCACTCTTCATGACCTGTTTGTGCGGCGGGCACAGTGCACATGCCTCTTGTGGATTTCTTGCACTAGGGGGTCAGACAGCGCCCTGCCCACATCCAGCCTCATTTTGCCCCCACGCCCCACACCCAGGCCCCCCGGGCCCAGCACTGGACCCACCCCCTTCCCACTTCCCGTGGGTCTTTTTGAGACCCTGCTGGACGCACCTGTGCGTCAGCCTCTCTACTGTGTGTGTGGATATGTGCCCTGTTGTCGAACCTCTGTCCCCCCATCTAGCACAGAGGCTCCCAGGGCAGGACGCGGCACCCACAATGGGGCCTGGCTCATAGCGGGTGCTTGGTATCTGCCAACAGCTGTGGCGAAGGCCTGGGGATGCTGTTCTTTGCCTGCGGCCCCTGAGCACTTGGGGTCCAGAATCTTCATTTTACAGATGGGGAAACCGAGGCTCAGAGAGCAGCAGTGGCTGCCCGAGGTTGTGAGGGCCCAGCACTCTCCGGGTCTCAGGGACAGAGCCGTGTCCTCCTGGGACGTCTGGTCTTATTGCAGAGACCCAGAGGGGCCCCCATGCCCCAGAGCCCTGGCAGAGGGGCATTTGGGTCCCACTTGCAGCTGTGCCTGTCCTCCACTCCCCTGCCCAGGGGACGGCAGCGTGCACACAGGCATGGCAGGGTCAGGCGCCAGAGCCCAGGCCGTGGGGAGCTCCAGCCTTGGCCCCCACAGCTTCTCGAGGGGCCTGCCCACCTCCTGGGGTCTGACGGTCCTGGCACTGGGCGTCCAGGGAGGAAGGTGGGCTTGTCTTCCCCAGAGCTGCGTGCAGCGTGTCTGCAGATGAGCTGCCTCTGATGGATCCTTCCTGGAGACCCAGCTGGCAACTGAGGGTGGCGGTGTCACGGACCCCCAAGGTCCGTCCCTTTCAGACACCCCCCCCCCAGGGCTTCCAGTGGGCAGAGTCGGATGGGGGTCACCTTGGATGTCTGACACGGGGAGAAAAGTGTCACGGAAGCCTCCCAGAACAGCACCTGAGACCCTCACGCCCTCCCCCAGCGGGACCCTACCCCTCCGCACCCAGGCTCCCAGCCAGCCTCCTGGTGCAGAAACGGAGTCTGTATGCACCAGGGACAGGTGCGTGTGGGCAGCGCCTGGCACTCCAGAGGCATTCAGTCCAGGCCTGCCCACCTGTCACCTCAGCATCTCCATCTTCCCCCAGATGATGCAGCCATGATCCCTAAGTGCTCCCTGTGGTCCTGAGGGGTTCCGGGTGGTCCCTGGGAGAGTCTGAGGCGTCCCAGGGCCTCCAGGTGTTCCGGAAGCAGCCACCTGTGATGAGGGGCCAGGCTGCTCCCTGGTCAAACAGCCGCACACCCACTGCTGTTCCCAATTTATGAGGGGGAAGCTGAGGGCCCAAGGAGGTGGGCAGGGCCGGGACACATTGTGGGGCGTAGCCAGGTGCCCACCCCACATTCTGCACATTCCATCCTGGAAAACCAGCCCCCTCCGCCCTGCTGACCAAGGCCTGCCTGGCCCGGCCCCGCTGGCTGGCTGGCCTTCTGGGGTTGGTGCCTGCCTGCGGGCACGGAACACGGACGGAGACCCCGGCCCACGGCACCGCTGCAGCCTGCAGGATCCCCTCCCTCCGGCTCCATGTGCTCAGGCCTTCCGAGCCGTGCTGGCACCACTGGTAGGAGCATCGCAGACCAGCTCCCTCCTCCCTGGTTAGGGTGGGTCCCGATGGCCCCCAACCTTGGGTGGTGTGGGGGCCAGAGGGCCCAAACCAGGACTGGGGAACAGACCCTTCTCTGACTTCCCCTGAAGCAGCTGTGAGAATAAAGCTTGTGGAGTAGGGTTTCCTGCTCACCGCTGCCCGTCCCACCCCGCAGCCACCGTCTGTAGGGACCCGCCTGCGGCCTCCACAATGCCCTGCCCTGGCGCTCTCTCCCCGCCCGAATGCGGTGGCAGTATCCCTGAGAGGGACGACACTGTCCCCTCTCCTGCCAAGGCCGGCTGTGCCTGCTGTGCTGCGAGTTTCCAGCCCTGACGGGCTCCGCCTCCCTGTGCCTTGTCAAAATCCGGAGAAGCAAACGACACCCTAAAACACAACGTCTGCCCCCAAAGGGGCACCAGGAAACTGCTGCGTCCCGCAGCCCATTCACTTCAAGAAAGCAGCCCATTCACTTCAAAAAAAATGCTGGGGTTACTCCCAAGGACCCCCAATCCCCAGAGCAGGAAGTGCATGTGGTCCTCAGCCCAGAGCCCACAACATTCTCTCCTATGTCCTCCCAAAACCTTGCAGGAAGGGGCCATCATCCTCACCCACCCATAGCGGGTCCACGACAGCTCAGCATGGGAGGGCTTGCCTCCGGTGGGTTCCCGGGAGCTCGGAGCGGGGGGCCATGTCAAGTAAGGTTCTCTCAGTAGCAGATCTTGCTACACTGGTTGAATGCAAGGAATTTATTTGGGAGGCCACCTAGGAAAACTAGTGGGTGGAGAATAAGATGGAGAAGGGAAATAAGCCAACACAGGTGTCTTAGGTTGGATGATCCCCCCCCCCCCGAGATCCATGTCCACCTGAAACCACAAAATGTGACGTTACTGCAATAAGGTCTTTGCAGATGTAGCTAGTTAAAATAAGGATGGAGCGGACCTTAACCCCATAACTGGGTCCATATCAGAAGAGGAGAGGACATTTGGGGACGGCCACGTGACAGCCCGGCAGCAGCAGGACGCAGCTGGACGTGGTGGAGATCTGGAGATGGCAGAGCGAGCAGGGGCGGAAGGCGCCCTCCCCCGTGCCTGCAGAGGGAGTGTGGCCCTGCCCACACCTTGACCCCAGGGTCCCGGCCTCGAGAACTGAGAGATGATACATTTCTACTGTTTTAAGTGTTGTTGGCAACTTCGTGGCGGTCTGTACAACAGGTCCAGCAAACCAGCGATTACTTTGTGCCAGGAAAGGCTTGACAGCAGGACCGGCTGTGGAGTCGGGAACTGGACAAGTGTGGGGCGCGTGACGGAAGGTGCCTCGACGTCCCCCAAGAGCTTCTCGGTAGAAATAGGGACGACGAAGGCTCCTCCGTGAACAGCGCAGGGGAAGTGAAGGTGGCAGAGACCTGCTGAACCGCGCTCCCAGGTGGAGCGCAAAGGAGACATGGTAAGGGACGAACTTGGATGTTTAGCTGAGGACATTTCCAAGCGAAGCTGCTTGTGGTGAAACCTGGGGTGCGGGGGACAAGTAGGGCAGGGGCTGTTGGGCAAAAGGGAAACTGCCCAGATTGTTAAATTAGGAAATACATCCCAGAGTTGCGGTCTGAAGAGACCCGGAAGGTGCTGTGGGAACACCGGTTGCTGGAGAGATTGGGGGTGCCACCCTCTCAGCCCAGCGTGGGGACAGAAGTGGGGCCCCCAGGCGAGGCTCTCGTCTGGTGGCGTGAACCCCAGCAGGGTGCCCAGGGCCCCAGAGAGCAGGGCCGTGGCCACGTGCCCAGAGGACGGAGCATCGGGCCACGAAGGACTCTTCTCAGGCCCTGAGGTCTCTGCTGCCTGCTCCACGGGCCTCAGACTTGCTCCCCAGCAACTCCCTCCGCGCATTTTCCCTCTCCCTTTAGGAGTGGCTTAGGACTGATGGGGAGGATCGATTCTGAACACAAGGCCAAAGTGACTGGTGGGTTGAATAGCGTCCCCCCAGAGGCCATGTCCACCTGAAACGTCAGACTGTGACATAGCTTGGAAATAAGATCTTTGTGGCTGTAGCTACGAGGAGGTCCCTGCAGGAAGAGGGAGAGGGTGCACAGAGCTGAAAGGCAGAGGCAGACATGGCAGCAGCGCAGGCCTCGGACGGGGAACAGCGAGCGCGCTCCTGCATCCTAAGCCCCCTGGTCTGTGCACTTAGCTGCGGTGGCCTCAGGACATGGACGCAGGGCGTGTGTGGAGCCACTCTGGTCTGGAGGTAACTGGAGCGTGGCCTCTGCGTCCCTCCTGGCCGAGCCCCAGGGACACAGCGGGGCTGACGGCCGCCGTGGTCAGGAGCAGCCTGTGCCACGGGGAGTGCCGGTGTCTCATGCAGGGGCGCCAAGGGGCGGGACCGGGCTGGCACCAGGCGACTGTGGAGGGGCGAGTGAGGCAGGACGGCTTCAATAGCACGGGGCCCGTTGGTGCTTGAGTATCGGTTACTTTTCCCAGAAAGTGGGAGAGGGAGGGGGGAGCCCTGCTGGGCGAGGAGAACGCCTGCTGTTCTGACCTTTGCCCAGGGACCTCGCGTAGACACGGTTGGGGAGCGTCGTGTCCTTGTCTCAGAGTGACCCTGTGTGATGCTGGTAGTGCGTGGCTGTTCCTGTGGCACTGGAGAGCCCCCGTGGCACAGCTCCCTCGCGGCAGGGGGACCGTCACCTCAGGGCCATCCTGCCCCAGGGGCCAGCAAGCCAGGGCACACCGCACCAGGGGGGCCACCAGGAGGGGTCGGGCAGGGGGCAGAGGGAGAGGGGAGCATGGCAAGAGCTGTTCCTGTGGTTTCCGTGGGAAGTAGCCGGCAACCATGGTGAGTAGGCCGAGGGCTGGCGGTTTGAGTAATTCGGTGGGCCCTGGGGCTTGCGGCTAGTCGTCCGGTGCCCAGCCTGGGGTGGTGAGGGCAGGTGGATGCCACCCCCGCCCCTAGTGCGAGGACATGGGTGTGGTTCTGCACGGGCTGGTGTGCAGGGGACCAGCCCCAGGGCGTCCTTCACCATCTCCAGGCAGTGGTGAGACCTGGGGGGTGGAGGGGGTCCCTCCAAGTTCACTGTCACAGCTTCAGAGCACAGAAAATGAAAGACCATCATCAGGAGGGGCCTCAGGGGAAGCCTCGGGCGTTGCGGGGCTTGGCTGAGGAGGCAGGTGGGCCCGGGTGGCATCTGCCCAAAGCACCCCAGCAGCACCAGGGTCTGAGCTCAAGGTTGCCGATGCCAGATGCCAGGGTTGTTGATGATCTGGGCCAGAGCTCTGGTTCAGGGCCACAGAGATGAACCAGTGTGGTCCCTGTACTCCAGGTAGAATCTGCTTGTGGTCTCCCCAGCCCAGGTCAGTAGGGAGGCCTTCCTGGAGGTGGTGGCACCCGTGCTGAGTAAGAAAGCACCAGCAGAGCCACAGTGCTGGGTAGGATGGGAGGAAAGTCAATTTTACGGAGGGCTGTGGACCCGGGAGATCACAGAGCCTGGCAGTAAGAGCAGCCCCAGGTGGCACTCCACGATAGGACGGGAAGACAGGGGAGACAGGGAGGGCTGAGCAGGGGCTGGTCAGCCTCATCATCCCTTTGAGTCTGGCTTGCAGAGGTGGTGGCTGCCCTCTGGAGGACCTGGAAGCGTCCAGCCCTCTGAAGTCTGCAGCAGCGTGCGCCCCACGAAGGAGCACCGTGCTCAGTTGAGCAGGTTGTCCACTGTACAGGGGCCCCAGTGAGCATGTAGCTACACTGAGATCCAGCCCGTGCTCACCATCAGGGCCTGGCCCTGCCTGAGCCTCACAGAGGAGCCGGGAACAAGGTGGTCTCCAGGGGTCTCGGGAGCGTGGGGGTGCAGGGGACGAGGGAGAAAAGAGTGCAGCAAACCCGGGATGGCCACGCGAGCTTGGACCCACCCAGGCTGAGAAGGAAAGTCCATGTGCCGCATCGGCAGGGCTGCGGGCGTGCCCCCAGTGGCCTGGTCAAGCAGAGACCCGGTCTCTGCTCTCGGGCTTTACACACACGCACCTAGACGGCGTCACGACAGCCTGTGGCTAGACTGACAGAGTGCACATTCCCGTGAATAGTCTAGAAGTATGGGGAAGCTCCCGGGACACGACGTGACCTGCGTCCCCTCCAGCACTGACCCCATGCTCGGTGCCCCTGGGTCTCCTGTGTGTGCACCTGCTTGTGCATGTGGGTTCCAGCAGACCTCCGCGGGCTCACACCCACCTGTGGGTTCTGAATCTGATACTACTGGCTGCTTTGGGGCAGGCTGCTGGCGTGCAGGTGCCTGGCAGATACACAAGGAGAGTTTGGGACAAGCTGGCCCAGTGCCCAGGCCCCCACGTGGCTCTCAAATTTGCTGAGGGTCGTAGCACTGAAAGGTGAGGTCTGTCTCCGCTCCTTGAACCCGAGCTCCACAGCTGCTTGATGAACAGAGTAAAACAGAGGTGAGCTTCCACGCCCAGGTTCGGAGAAAGGGGCAACGTGCACTTCTGTCTTCTGGGACAGGCGCTCCTGGAAGCCAGCTCAGGCTGCCGTGCGCAGAGGCGTGGGAGCCCGGGGGCGAGCCCTCTGCAGATGGGTCTGGACAGCAGCCTCGGGAGCAGAAATGACTGTGGCTGTTGTAAGCTGTATCCACTGTGCCTCAGGGTCCAGCAGCCCCGGTGCACGTGCGCCCAGGCTTGGCTGCAGCGACTGGCCCAGGGACAAATGAGCACATGGCCCAGTGCGTCTCTGGGTGGCGGCAGCGGGATGCTGGCAGGGCAGGACCCTGACCTGGGACCTGGAACCACAAGGGCATTTCTTAGAAGTCCTCACCATCGCCCCTGGGCTGACGCTGGATTTCTGTCTCTTGTAGCCGACTAGGGCAGCCCCTTAGCAAACTGTAAGGCTCACAGGCCTGAGCCTCAGTCTCCCACCCATAAAATGAAGACAGCCACGTGCTCGAGATGGTCACCGGAAAGCATGGCTGTGGGCACAGGGAGTAAGGGGGTGAGAGCAGGTGCACAGCCCCTTCCACCCTGCTGTCCAGCAGACCTTCTCTGGCGATGACACGGAGCCCCTCCTGCCAGCCCTGACTGTGGGCCTCGCTGGACATGCTCAGAGGCACCGCACAGCTTGTCTGCTCTTCAGCCCAGGTAGGAGGACTGCTAGCACACCCATTATGTAGGTGGGCAAACAGAGGCACAGAGAGCCGGAGAGTCGGTCCCTGGCCACTGGGCCTTTCACGAAGGTCTGGGATGAGCTGTGCCGCTAGGGGCAGACCCTTCCCTCCAGGCTCCAGTGTCCCCATCTGTGAAACAGCCCTCCCAGCATCTGCTCAGGACCAGGGCTCTCTGGCCTGTCCATTTGCATGGCCTTGGCCAGACTCTCAGGTCTCATGAGAGGCTGCTCTATAGGGGGCCCCAGAAATGCCTCCCCGGGCCTGGGCCTCTGACGCGCCTGCAGGAGAGCTCCGAGCGTTGGCAGGCTTGGTTTGGGGGAGGTGGGGACCAGACTGGAGGCCAGAGAGGGCGGGGCTCACCCAAGGCCACCCACCTGGCGACAAGGGGGCCCAGTGGGGGTCGCTGGGCACTGGGCCTGTGCTGGGAGGCCAGCTGGGAGCATGGGCGGCAGGCTCTCACTTCTCTGGTGACTGGGGACTCACTGGGCAGGTGCAGGCCTCAAAGAAGCTTAGCCGGCTCATGAGCGCTAAGCCTCTGGATTGTCCTTGACCCTCCTGTGCACCCGCTACAGCCCGGCTTGCCTGGGAGCGCTGGGGGCTGGGAAGACAAGCCTCGCCCCCCGGCAGGGCCGGAACCCTCTCATCGTGGTGTGTGGCC
Organism: Ursus maritimus; assembly: GCF_017311325.1. Lineage (NCBI taxonomy): Eukaryota > Metazoa > Chordata > Mammalia > Carnivora > Ursidae > Ursus > Ursus maritimus. The sequence continues at coordinate 28,532,585 of NW_024426008.1, read as the reverse complement.
CTGGACAGGACAGTCCCCTTCTGCCTCAGGTTCCCTTCCTGCAAACAAGGGTTCTCCCGCATCTTTTCACGGTGGAATCCAGACTGTCCTGTCATTTATAGGTGCCTTACCTTAAACGTTTTACTGGTTTCCTCTTTTCTAATTAGAGAATGGATTCACGCTAATTGCAGGGACTTCACACGGCGCAAAGAAGAGTCAAGAGGCAGGAAACAGTGACCTGCGGCCCAGAGATGGGGACGGAGGAGCTGTGGGGGGCAGCCTGTCAGGCCGTGTCCCTCCCGTGCCCACTGTGTCCCGGCTCCTGGGCAGGCCTGGCGTGCAGGAGGGGCTGGCGGGACCTAGTCCGTGAATCCACCTGCTTTCGTCCCCGTCACTGTGAACCTGTGGGTGGCAGCTCAACATCACCTGGGGGGACCCACCCCTCCCCCTCCTGAGAGCCCAGGCTAGCTGGCGTGTGCATGCCGCCGGCCAGGGAGGACAGCTAGGCACTCAGAGCCGGGCCTTGGCAGGCAGCGGGCTCCAGGCAGGGGCTCACCTGCAGAAGGGGACCAGGCTGCCGCCTTCCCGTGGGGCAGCTGGAGAACCAGTGTGCACGGAGGGCACCATTGTGGGGAAAGTTCTCCCCACACATTCACCTCATTGGAGCTACAAGCTCAGGCTACTTTATTGAAAATTGCTTTTAATTAAAAAAAACAAAAAAAAACCCACGAGGCCATATTGCTTCCCGAACTCCCGCCATCTTGCGATGGAACTTTCTCGACTTGGGCCATTGTGAAAGGTTTTTAGGATGGAAATCTCATGCTTCTATTGAGTAGAAGCAAAAAAAAATCAGGAGTATTTAAAGAAAAACAGAAAAGCATTTAGCCTTTCTACAGTTATTATGCGATTTGAGGGAAACACACCAATAACCACCCCTGCCCCCCACCAGGCTTATGCACAGTCCCCCGTGCCCCAGGCCACCAGGGCCCATGGACACATCAGTCAACCCGGGGCAGCCCTTCGGGTCCCCCAGGGTAGACCCTCACCATCCCTTTGGCATTTTTGGCAGCATGCGTGTTGGCCCATTTTACAGAGCAGGACACTGAGACCCAGAACCTCTCCCCTCCCCGGTTCCTTTCCACAAGGTCATTCATTCAACAAATGTTCTAGCATACTGTCTGCTCCCAGCTGTAAACTGAGACGGGGAGCAGGTAGTAGGGTGGGGCCAGACCCCCAACCGCAGAGAGGCCAAGGCTTCAATCAGATCTTCAGGCGCCTGTGCTGGGCTCTTCTTTCCTCTTCAACAGCTGCCCACAAGTTCCTTCCCAGTCTCGTCCACTGGCACAGGGGGAGGCCTTGTCCTCTCTATTTTAGACACAGTACAGGCTTTGAGGTCACACACACACACAGAGAACAGCTTTGTAGGGGCAGGTAAACAGGGAGGGCTTCCTGGAGGAGGAGGCCACCCGAGGGCAAAGAGACACAAGCCAGGCATAGTCCAGGCCCTGCTCCCAGTCCGGGCCGGGACATGGAGAGGCTGGGGCCCTGGGCAGCTGGGAGAGTCAGGGGCAGGTGGGGAGGGGAGTAAGTGCGAGCACTTGTGGGGCCTGTGTGGCCTCCTCTGTGGCACACCTCCATCATTGGTCGTGTCACAGCCTCCGTGGCCTCAGGAGGGTGGCACAACCTTCTCTGTCCCTCAGATGAGAACATTAAGGCCCACAGCATGGGGGGAGACCGTCAGAGCCACGGTCCCTGCCCCAGATGGGGGGATGAGGTGTCAGGGCAGGGGGGTGGCCCAGGCAGTCGGTCATCTGAGGTGGGCCAAGTGCCTTCCCTCCCGGGCCTCAGTTTCCCTTCGTGCACACAGTTGTGGGCTCTCCAAGAGGCCCCAGAAACAGTGGACGTGGCAGCTCAGTTCATTCTTCATATCAGCTATGGACCCACCCCGAAAACCAACCCCAGTGTCTCCTGCTGCTTCTGGAGATGGCTTTGGTGGCAAGTGGGTGTTCTGAGCCGTGACGAGGGACATGGCTTCCCCCAGGATGTGGCAGACGTCCTCGGCCACCCCTAGCTGTCTAACGGTACAGAAGGAGGCCAGGACCATGTGCTTGAACACCCAGAACACGCAACCAAGCCACACACCAAGAAAAATGTCTGTCCCCGACCTTGATACCATCTGTTACAGGCTGAACTGCACCCACCCCACCTCCAAAATTCAAGTGCTGAAGTCCTAACCCCCAGCACCCCAGAACATGCTGTGTTTGGAGACAGCATCTTTCTCCAGGTAACCAAGTTACAGTGAGGTCAAAAAAGCTGACACTAATCTGGTAAGACTAGTGTCCCTATAAAAGAGGGTAAAGTTGGGCACAGAGACAGAAACATACAAAGGGAGAGCCAGCCGCGTGAAGTCTGGAACGGTGCTGCCACAAGCCAAGGAACTGTGGGAAGCGGAGAGAGGCCTGCAACAGATCCTTCCTAGCGCCCGTGGGGGCGTGGGTCTGCTGACACCTAATCTTAGACTTCGGGCCCCCAGAACCCCAAAAGCACATTGCTGTTGTCCTAAGGCACTCAGCCTGTGGCCCCTTGTTACAGCAGCCCCAGAAAACATACACACTCTAAGTGGCCAGGCCCCATTCAGCATTTTGGGCTCCTGGAGGCCATCCCGCCTCCCCTCCCAGCCCTGTGTACAAACCCTGGAGATGGGCTGGGGGGCATTTGGAAGGGAATTCCGGGGCTCCAGTCCCCTAGCATGGTCTGTGGACTCACCTGGCTTCCTGATGTGGCAAATGGAAAACACCTGCTTGGTCAAGGGAATCGAAGAAACTCATCATGTGTGGTGCACAGGTCAGAAGGGGGGACTAGAGATGGGGCAAAAGCAACTCCCACCCAGCAGAGGGGCAGGCCCCTCACATATTCTACTGGACTAGGACAGCAGAGGTGGGGAGGGGCTGCTCTGCTGGAAGGCTACTCTGTGGTCCCAGAAGAACACTCACCTCTTTGCTGCGACCTGCCAGGCCCTCCAGAGCCAGTGCTGTCCACCTGGGCCACCTTCCCAGACTTTCTGAGCCGGCCACCGGACTTTTGGCTGTTCCTCAAGCTTCCAAAACCTCAGGACCTTTGCATCTGCTGTTCTTTCTGCTAAGGAAGCCTCCCCTTGCTCTGCAGGGCTACAGCTCCGGTGTCAATGGTAGGAGAGCCCCCTGGGCCGTTGCCAGGGCTGGGGGCTCTGCCTGGGCTGGGCGAGGTCAGAGGGAGAGGAAGGGGCGGGCCGCAGTTCCAGCTCCGAACCCAGCAGGTACCATGAACCAAGGAGTTGAGCCGGAGGGAGCGAGCCAGGAGAGGGCAGTACCCCTGGGGTGTGTAGGTGCGGGCACAGCAGAGCCCAGGGGTCTGAATCTGCCCCTGGCACCTGGGGTTCCTCAGCGCAGACCTGCAACATCGACCCCTAGCTCAAGGGCCTGGCCCACGGTGACCCAGGCGGGGTCACCATGTGCCGCTCACGGAGGACACCTGGCCTGGGGGACCGGGGTGTTCGCAGGGGCGGGAGCCGAGGGCAAAGCCCGTGCAAGGCGGTGGAGCGAGACTTCCTGCACTGCCAGCTTGGCCCCTTGGGGGTTGGGGCTCCCGCGGGACCGGCCCCGCCCCCAGACCCACGGGGCGGGGCCCCTGGAGGGCGTGTCCAGGGCTGCCCCGCCCTTCGTGCTCGGGCCCCGCAGTCCCCGCAGAGCGCCGCGGAGCGCAGGGATGCCCCGGGCGGCCGCGACCCCTCGCCGCAGGGCGAAGCCCGGGCAGCGCGCGGGGGACGCGGAGCCCTCCCCGGGAAACCGCACAGGTGAGCGCCGGGGCTGCGGGCCACGAGCGGGGCTCTGCACCCATTTCACGGACAGGGAAGCCGAGAGGCGGGCGGCACGGAGGAGGCGGGGAGACGGTGCGCACAGCTGGGAGAAGGGGCGCACAGCCGGTTCCGGGACGGCCCCCAGCCGGACACCCGCCCTAGAACTAGCCTCCCCGACCCTCTCCGCCGTCTCAGCCGGCGCCCCAGCAGAGCCGAAGCCCGGCTGCAGGCGGTTCGAAACCAGGCGGCGGCGCCCAGCCGCCCACCCGCCCAGGTGCGCGCCCTCTCCCCGTGCGGCGCCGGCTCGGTGCAGGGGAAGTCGGTGCGGCGGACGTGGGGAAGGGGCCTCGCTTTGCGGAGAGGTGCTCCTGGCTGGCCCCCCACCCCCACTTCACAAGTGGGGAAACAGCCTGGAGGGGGAACGCCTGCCCGCGGTCCCGGGGCTGCCGGGCCGGGATGAGCTCCGGGGTCCGGGGCGAGGGAGGGCTGGCAGTTAGTTTACTTGGTGATTGATTTCGAGAGTGTTTTGATGAGGGCTTACCGTCGTGCTTCGGCTGGGCTGTAGGAAACTCCTCCGGAGCCCCCGGTTGGAAAGCCGGCTTTGCTGCGTGAACGCGTCTAAAGCCTAACCCTTGTAGAGGCAGAACCACGTGCCCCAGAGCCTCACTTTGGTGGCCGCTGCCCCTCCGCCTTGAGCCGGCGGGTCTCTGCACACCTGTGCCCCAGGCCAGGTGCAGGATAGGACCTGGAGGAGCAGGCCGGCCCGGTCACACCCCTTGGGTGCAGCCGTTCAGCCTTCAGCAATGACACCTGCCACGCTGGGGGGCACTGGCGGGCAGTTCTTTCTCACTTGGGGAAACTGAGGCCCAAGGGGGTACGTTGCCAGCAGAGCGGACGTGCTCAGCTTTGGGAAGCAGGAGCTGAGACCTGCCCCTGGCTGGGTGAGGTGGGTTTGTTTTCTTTGACTCCCTCCCACCCCACCCCTCCCGAGTTTGGTGCTTTGCTGCTTTTCCTGAGGACCCTGTGGCTTTGTTGCAGCACTGCCTGGGGAGGTGGGTGTTGACCAAGAGCTGAAGGACTTGCACAAGCTGAGCCTAGGATGGGGACTGGGAGGTCCTGATGTGTTAGCAGACAAAAGACTGCTGAGAACTCAGCGTGGGGAGGGTTCTCAGGGGCCAGTCCCTGCCCTCTGGCCAGCCCTGATGGGCCCCACCCCTGCTTCTGGTCCACTACCGCTCAACCTCCCACACGGAGCCCTTTCCCAGCATGTGGGCTTGGACGCCCCATCTGACCCGGGGTGTGTCTCTCTGCCTCTGGCCTCAGTTTCCCCATGTGCTACGTGGTGGGCACTGTATACCTGCCCCCAGGCTTGTGGGCTGGCCAGGCGGAGTCGGGGCGCCTGTGCACCCACCCTGGCCATGGTGGCTCTGCTCCTGGGTAACAAGTTCATCCAGACTCCACCACTCCCCTGCCCCGTGGCCCTGGTCTTTTGAGCTGTGAAATGGGGGCCCTCTTGTCCCTGTGGGGTTGTGAAGGGATGCGTGTGTGGGTCTTTGGGAGACACTTCGGCAGTCCCTAAAGCAGAGCATGGAGGGTGTTTTCCCTGGAGTCATAGAACGGACGCGTTACTCTGCTCTCCTGAGAGTGGGTGTTGAAGTCCAGCTGCGTCCTGGGGTCCACGTTCTTCCCCCATCGCCCATGTGTGGCTGGTGAAGAGCAGGGGCTTAAATGTTTGTTGAGTGGCTGACTGGGTGCCCAGCCCACCCCAGAGGCCACCCTTCCACTGCCCACAGGCCCCCGCCGGCTCTGGCCCTCGTCCCAGGGCAGCTCTAGCAACTCCCTGACGGGGGAGATTGTGCACGCACGCAGCCCTGCAGGAGGGACACAGGGTGCCGGCAGCTGGAGGTGACCCCCATGCCAACCTTCTGGAAGTCCTTGAGGGAGGCGCCTGGGAAGAGGGCAGCAGGAGGACCCAGGATGGCGAGGGCGTGCCCTGGGCGTCACTCCTACAGCCCTGCAGCACAGCGGACCTGCGCTTGCTCCTTCACAGAGGAGAAACTGAGGCCCGGGGGAGCCGTGGGAATCCAGATTGGCCTGTGTTCCCCCGAGGCCAGCTTGGCCTCCTGCCAGGTGCGGGCAGAGCCTCGATGTTCTCCCCTGAGACGTTTGGGCGGCACACTCCTCCTGGGTCAGAATCAGCCTGGTTCTGTTCTGGAACACACTGTTTATTCCACTGGTGTGAGCTGACCTGCCAGCCTCCAGGGGAGTGCCTGGGTGACCCGGTCTCCACGGTGGCCATGGTCCACCCTCCATGGGGAAAGGAGCTGTGCTCCGAGAGCGAGTGTCTTGCCCGAGGACACACAGCCAGGGCTGTAGGCCTCCCACATGAGGCTGTTCCTCCTGCTGGGGTCCTGGAGTCCCACCCTCCACAGAACACCTGTATGCGCGCAGGTCACCCTTTTAAACTCTCCTCCTCGGGTTTCCCTTTCCATTTGGGGGAAACAGACTCAGAGCAAGAAGCAACCCCCCAGTGGCGCAAAGACCCAGGCCCAGGGTGGGCTGTCCCTGTGGCCTGCCTCCCCCATCTCCAGTGTTCCTCTGGCAGAAGTGGGAGAGGTAACTTATTTACCTGGGCCCCCGTGGGTGAGGTCAGGGTTTGAGGGCAGCGTGGTCTCCAGGAAGGAGGAGGGGAGGGGCGGGCCTGTGGTCCAAGGTTCCAGATAAAAGATTAACAAGCGAGGCTTGCTCCTTACCCTGCTGGCCACACGGGCTGGGCTGGGGAAGCGCCTGAGTCAGGCTCTGCTCCCCTCAGTGTGAGAGGAGAGAGGAGATGTGGGCCTTGGAGAGCGGGTCTGCCCCTCACTGACCCGGGAGCCCACAGGGTTTAGTTGGGTTTGTGTCTTCTTTGCATCAAACCCATTCACTGTGTTTTTTCTCTTTTAGGGTGTATTTGGGCATAACAAAAAAGAGACAGAGGTGTTATAAAGGACCTGAGAAAAATGCAGCAAAGGCTGAGGGGTTTGCTGGGGTGCAGCGTCCAGTGTCTGGGTGGGTCACAGGTGGGAGGGCCGTCCAGGGGCCCCTGGGTGTGTGTGAGGGTTTTCAGCAGGGACGGGAGAAGATGGGATTTGCCTCTTAGACATCAAGGGTGGGGCTGTTGGAAGGCCAGTGACGGGGGTCTGGGGGTCTCCAGGCTGGGGAGGGGTCAGTGAGGGGTGTGAGCAGAGGCTGAGTTTGCAGTGTGTAGGGGCACGGCCGCTGCAGCCAGCTGGCCCAGCCGCCGAGCCTTGGTGACTCCTGAGGACAGCTCTGGGAGGGCGTCTTGGGCAGGTGTGTCCGAACCCCCAGTAGTGCTTTGGCACCGTCGCACCTCCCTGCCCTGTCCTGGCTGTGTGTCACCAGTCCTGCGAAAGGCTTGTGGGGACCCTGCCAGTGGACAGCTGGGGCCTTGGGTGGACACTGTGGACCTCAGCTTCCTCATCTGGAAAATGGGCTCATCCTGGGGAAGGGATGCAGGAGACCCCGTAGGAGCCTGGGTGGGGGAGGGTGGCAGACAGAGGTGTCTGGGGTACCACGGACCGGAGGGTCAGAATGAGGCGTGAAGCCCCCTCCCAGGGGAGAGTGTTTCTGAGCTCTGGGCACGGCTCTAAGGTTTCCATGGGTTGGTCCTCCTGTTCTCATGACCCTGGGGCGCCATCGCCCCGTTTTGCAGAGGGGCCATGGAGTCTGCGCGAGGACCTGAGTCTGGGAGGTGGTGGAGCAGAGTCTGAGCCAGGGGAGAGGGCCCGAGGTTTGGGGGCTGGGGGACACCTCCCGCTCGTGTGCCTCCTGTCCAGGCTCTGGCATTTCGGGGGCCTGAGCTCCCAGCCTGGCCTCCTCTGCAGGGGGGCTGTGGGCAGGGCTGCTCGCCCTCCCCTCACACACCAGGATTATTTCCTCAGGCCTGTGTTTTCAAGTGTTCAAGCTGCACGCTTGTGCTGGCGGTGCGGCTCCCTGCCTCTGATGGGAATGAGCCCCCCTCCACCTCTGCCGGGACTTGCAGAGTCTGAGCCCACGGGCTGGGAGGGGCCAGGACTGCATTGCAGCCCCCACCCTGAGTCTCTCAGAGCCTTGCTGCGTGCTCACTGGGTGAGCCCCACATCCTTCTTCCTGTCTTGCGTTGGGGGTTCTCCGCGGAGGGTCTGCAGGTCAGCACCGCCCCTCCCCCGCCTCGGATGCCGCCTCACTGTCCCACCTGCATGGCTCTGAGCACTTGGGGAGGACCACTGCCGGCCGGTGAAACCGAGGCTGGGCACCGGAACTGGCGGCAGCCCAGGATGTGACTGTTGACCGTGGGCCCTCCCCCCACCCCACGCACACGCCAGGGCGCGCTGTGTCCAAGATGGCAGTGATGGTTTCCCTGCTGGGGCTGCGCCCCCCGCCCGGCCCCCTGCTGCACCCACAGGTGGGTCACAGGCCCAGAGCGGCAGAGTGGGAGGAGTGTGGGGGGGGGGGGGGGGGGGGGGGAGCTGCAGAGCTGGCTTGCTGCCAGCTTCCTGGGCTGGTGGTGTAGGCAGGCCATGCCCAAGGGGTAGGGGTCTGGGCTGGGCTCTGGGGGGGCAGACTGTGCCACCCGGTTACGGGCAGCAGTGACGCTTGCTGGGGACTCTCCCTGGGTCTCAGTGTCTGGCACACACCCGCAGAGTTGAAGGGATTTGTTACCACGCCTTCCAGCTTGACCCTCCCCGTGGACCTCTCACCAGTGGCTCCGTCCTGGCTCCCGCCACTTGTGTCCAACCCGGGGGCACCTGGCCTTCTTGAGAAAGTTCAAGCTGTACAGACCTTGCTCCGGGGCTGGCGCTGGTGCTGGTGCGAGAGCAGGTGTGGGGGCTGGGCAGACCGCTGTGAGCACCCCCAGGGCTCAGCCCCCTCCCCTCCCCCTGGGCCCTGCTGGGCAGTGCAGAAGGAAGCCGCTCAGCCCCAAAGAATGCAGAAGTGATAGCTCTAAATCGGGGACTGGGAAGTGCTGGCTGCCTGGTGAGCCTGCGGAGGGGCCACGTGGCCGGCCTGTGGCTGCCCTGCACTATCTACCCGGTTCCAAAGCGCCCTGCCCGGAAGGACGGCATGAGCCCCGGTCCACGGATCCTGGGGGGGGGGGGCGGCTGATGTGGGGCATCCTTCCACTCATGCGTGAATGTGTGGCCGAGCTTGGTCACTTCCGGGCTGACTCTGGAGTCAGACTGTGTGTCACACGGGTACCCCCAGGCCAGCGAGCGGAAGCGGGACGCGTCCAGGTCAGGGCACAGGGCGGGCGCTGTGCCCATGCCCTTCCACCCCCCGCCCACCCTGATGGGCTCGTCTTTTTAATGTTGACCGGGCTAACAGGCCAAAAACGACCTCACATTTTAAGTTTGCATTTCTTTGATTGACAGAAGTATTTCCCTGAAACCATTTGGAGCTTTACTGAGATATAACTCATATGCCATATGATTCACTCATTTGAAGTTACATTTAACGCGTGCAGCTTGGTGGCGCGTGGTGCATTACGGATCTGTGCAGCCGTCGCCGCGGTCCGCGGTGGAACATTTTCATCACCCCAAAAGGGAGCCGTGCGCGTAGCGGTCTCTTCCCGCCCCTGGCTAGTCCACTTTCCGTCGAGGATTGGCCTCTTCCCGGCGGTTCCTAGAAATGCAGTCAGACCACGTGAGGTTCCGTGGCCGGCTCGGCCCCACGGTGGGTCTGCGCCTCTCTCCTCTGATACTCCGTGTGTGGCTTGTACCTCATGCCATTCTCCGTTCATCAGTTGGCAGACATGAGGACGCTCTGGGAACGTGTGTGTACAAGTGCGTGCATGTGTTTCCATCTCGGTTCTGGAGCTGGCGGGGCGTTGCTGCCTCACGCGCTGACTCTCCCCGCCAGGGCCGCGCGCGAGCCTCCGGGTTCTCCGGCTCCCGGGTCCACAGGTCCCCCTCTGTCTCACGTACAGGCGCTTGTGGATGTGAAGCCATAGCCCTGATCTGATTAGCGCTTTCCTCAAGGCCAACGATGCTGACCGTCTTTTTGTGGCCCCTCGGTAAACCTTTAGAGAAATGTCCATCCAGATCTTTGCCCATTTTGGTTCCCTTTAAGCATCTGCCTTCAGCTCAGGGCCGGGTCCTGGGATCCAGTCCCGCATCGGGCTCCCTGCTGTGCGGGGAGTCGGCTTCTCATTCCCACTGCTGCTCCCCCTGCTTGTGCGCTCTGTCTTGCTCACTCTCTCTCTCTGACAAATAAATAAAATATTTAAAAATAATAATTTGTTTTCATTCTTAATACAAGTCCCTTAGCAGAGGTGTGATTGGCAAATGTTCTCTCCTGCTCTGTGGCTTGTCTTTTTACTTTCTCGGGCGTGTCCTTTGAAGCACAAACATTTTTAATTTCGATCAAGTCCCATGTATCTATTTTTTGCTTTTGTTGTTTGTCTTTTGGTGTCATATCTGAGAAATCGTTGCCTGATCCAAGGTCAGGAAGATGTATCCCTCTGCTTTCTTCTAAGAGTTAGCTCTTATATTTAGGTCTGTGATTCGCGTCACGTTAGTTTTCATGGACGGTGTGAGCAGAGGGCCAGCTCGACTTAGCACATGGGTGTTGTCGTCCCCACACCGTTGCTGGAGCACTGTTCTCGTCCCCACCGAATCGTCCCGGCACGCTTGTCGAAACTCACTTCACTGTAAATATGGGTTTATTTCTGGACTCTCCGTTCTGCTCCATTGGCCTCAACGTCTGTCCCTTTGTCACCGTAGTTTTGTGGCAAGTTTTGAAATAGGAAAGTCTGAGTCCTCCAACTTTGTTCTTTTTCAAGATAGTTTTTGTGTGGGCTCCTAGGTCTTCTGCAAGTCCTTATGAATTTTGGGACCAGCCTGTCAGTTTCTGGAAGGACAGCAGCTGGGACTCCGGGAGAGGCCATGTTGCGCGTGCAGATGAGTGGAGGCAAGCTTCCGTCCCCACGGGGCCCGTCCCCCGGTCCGCAGGCGCGGGCGGCTGTCCCTTCATTCAGGAACTTCATTTCTGCCAGCAATGTCTTAGAGTTTTCATGGTTTAGGTTTTGCCGTTCTTTCGTTCAGTTTATCCTACGTAAGTACACGGGATTGCTGTCCTCGTGTCGCTTCTAGGCTGTTCACGGCTGCTGTGCTGAATAGGACGGATTTCCGCGTGTCGGTCTTGTCTCCTGCGGCCCAGTGGGACCTGCTTATTAGTTTCTGTAGGTTTTTACTAGATTCCTGGGGATTCTTCTAGACCCAGGATCATGTCATTGGATGGAGAAGTTTTGCTTCTTCCTTTCTGATGTGAATGCCTTTTATTTCATTGTTTTAACTGATTGCCCTGCCCCTGGTTTTGAGACATTTTGTTTTTCTTTTCTGATTGACCCTTGCTTTTCTGTTGTAACTTTGGACACTGTTGTTGGTAGGTAAGTATGGTCTCTGAGGGACAGACACCCCCTGCTCTGCTGCTGCGTTACTTCCGGGCCCTCCCCGCAGCCAGATCGGTGTCCTTGCGGGAAAGTGGGGATGAGGACTCCTCGCCACTGTCCTCTGGGATGCTTACGAGTGCTGCACCAGGCCAGGGGGGAGGGCCCTTCTCGACCGGAACATTCTATCGGAGCCGCATTGCTGGTGGTGGTAGTGATGTTGGTGATGGACACCCGCACGCGGGGAGGCCCAGCCCTGTCCAGCCTTGCAGTGCCTCAGTTTCCACATCTGTGAGGGAGTGATGGACTGCCCTGCTCACGGGAGTGAGGCACCCATTAGGTGCCCAGCACATCCAAGCTGATCCGGGAGTCAGCCCCCCACCAAGTGCACAAAGCATAAGGCCCCCGGCTCACATTCTCCCCCACATTGCAGCCTGTGGGCTCCCCCCCGCCCAGGTTCTCGGTGGGGCCGAGCACTTGCAGCCTGGCAGAGCCCAGCCGGACGCCATCCCTCACGGTCACTGCACACAGCCAGTGCTCGGGCAGCCACGGCTCCTGCTGTTTTCCTGGCAGGGGGCGGCCTGGCTCTGCCCCACACGGGCCGATGCTCAGGGCATGGCCTCCTTCGCAGCCTCGCACTCACAGCGTGGCAAGGGGTGGCCTGACCTCCCCCTGCACGGGGCTGGTTGTGCACAGACGTGTGATGCACCATCCGGGGCGTGCTCTGCCCCCACAGCCTGTGTGAAGAAGGGCTCCGTGGGGGGCGCTCCAGCTCCCTGCAGATGTCCTGCGTATAGATTTTAAAAGCAGGGCCCACTGGGTTTGCTGGTGAATCGGCCGTGGATTGAGAGAAGGAGTCGGGGAGGGCTCCAAGTTTTGGGGCTGGAGCGAGTGAAGGAAGGAGGCCTGGTGCTAACGTCAGTGTGAACACGGGGAAGGCCACGTGAGAGCAGGCTGGGGAGTGCGGGAGCTTGGTGGGTCATCATGTCTCGCGCCCCCCCCCCGGGCATTGTCCTGAACAGAGAAGCTGAACACAAGGGGCACGTGGCTGGGGGCGTGTGTGTGTGCGCACTGTCTGTGTCTGCACACGTGTGTGTGGAGAAGCTGGCCTGGAGCCACCTTGCCTGGTTCCGAATCCCTGCTCTGTGACCTTGGGAAGTGACTTAGCCCCTGTGCCTCAGTTTGCTGACCTGTCAGGTGGGGAGAATGGCGGCTCCCCAGGAAGGTGCTGTGCGGATCGATGCGTTAATGCGGGTAAGGTGTGGGTCCAGCGTCCGGCACGCAGTAAGCTCCGGGAAGCGCCCGCCGTGGTCATTGTGGTTATTTGTACAAGTGCTGTGATTGCTGCTGCATTCAGACGGTCTCTGCACCCTCATGCAGGACAGCGTGGTGGCGTTTGTCGTCGGGACGTGCCTGGATTCCCTGCCCTGGTCCCACAGCAGGGAGCATGGGTGGTTTCCAACCCCCACTCTTCTGCACACTCGGGGGTGAACATCCTGGTGTAGGAATCCTGGCTGCAGACTCGTAATCTTTCCTTTGGCTAAATTCTCGGATGATACAGGACACAAGGCTCTTCACATCATTTTCCCAGACTCGTCCAGGGAGGGTTGGACCCGCACCCGCCAGCCGAGTCCCAGAGTGGGCGGGCGTTCCCAGCCTCAGGACCTTCGCCCCAGGTTTTTTCCCTTCCTTTTTGCCAGCCTGGGGGGAGGGAGACCAGCTCTCCCCACCACTGTGAGGGTTAGCGTCCTTTCCTGCCGCTCGGCTCCTTGCATTTCTTCTTCTTTTTTTTTTTTTTTTTTAAAGATTTTATTTATTTATTTGACAGAGAGAGGCAGCCAGCGAGAGAGGGAACACAAGCAGGGGGAGTGGGAGAGGAAGAAACAGGCTCATAGTGGAAGAGCCTGATGTGGGGCTCGATCCCATAATGCTGGGATCACGCCCCGAACCGAAGGCAGACGCTTAAGGACTGCGCCACCCAGGCACCCCTCCTTGCGTTTCTTCTGTGACGGGCTGCTTCCCACGTCCACCGCTCCTGCTCGCGGGGGTGTGCCGCGTGTGTGCGATCTCACACGGCTTGAACCTTTGTCCTCTGTTCCCCAAGTATCTTTTCCTAACTGTTTCTGCATTACGGGGAGCAACGGAAGTTTTCCTGTTTACTCCTCACGCGGTCGCGCTGCCCACGTCTCCCTCCTTGCTTTCTGGACTCTGCCTCCGGAGCAACGCCGAGCTGCTAACAATGTGCCGTTGACCCTCGAACAACACAGGGGTCAGGGGCGCGACCCCCACGCATTTGAGATTCAGGTGTAAGTTCGGACTCCCCAAAACCTTTACCACCGCTGCTCCTGGTGACCGGAGCCCCCCGATCACATCAACAGTGGCTGGACACGTAGCTCGTGTGTGCGACGTGCTACGTACCGTGTTCTCACAAGAAAGGGGGCACATGTCGTTGGGAAGGTCGCAAGTAAGGGACATACGAGGTCAGTTCTGTCCTGTAAAAAGTCCAGCATCAGTGGACCCCAGCAGTTCAAACCGTGTTTGTTCAAGGGTCACCTGAGTTAGCTTTTATGGTCTTCTGACACAAACTTATGTTTTCAACACCGTGGTCCTCAGAACCTCTAGAGTTTGCTTGATGTGGGGATCGGCTCCGTGTTCATCCCTGGGCCATCGGCCGGATGGCCGCCACGCCCGGTGTTCTGGGCCGTGGGACCCTCTCCAGAGTGTCATGTGGCTGGCAGGGCTCCTGCCCGCTCTCCACCCACCAGGGTGGGATCCTCACGCCATCTCTCCTCTTTTCTTCCCTAGGTGTGTGCACACGCGTGCAGCCACCCCCGCGGGGCACCCTCCAAGTCCTCCGTGGCAACGGCACTTCTGTGGGGACCGTCATCATGTTCCACTGCCCCTCAGGCCACCAGATGGTCGGGTCCGGCCTCCTCACCTGTGCCTGGAAGGGTAGCGTTGCTGACTGGTCTTCAGTGACCCCTGTGTGCAAATGTGAGGCCCGCTCCCCCCCGAGCTGCCCCCGGCTCAGCACCTGCAGCGGGTGGGGGGCTGCTGATCCACGGAGGGGGTGCAGTGCATAGGGGGTCACTGCTGGGTCCTGATCCTGGTGCTGGCAGCTGGACAGCCCCCACGGGGCTTCATGTCTGCATGTGCGCTCAAGGCCCAGCAGCCTGGACCCTGGCTCTGCCACTGACGTGGCCTGTCACCTCCGAGAGGTCACTTGTGCCCTCTGTCATCTTTGAAGCAGGCAGCTCCGTTTGTTCGTTCATCCATTCTTTCATGCACACACGTGGCAGATCTTACTAGGAGGATGCCACGGATTGTATGTGCCACGGATCCTAGAACTGGGGACACTGGTGCTCCCAGCCCTGGGCTCCCAGCTGGGGGGAAGAGACGGCTTTCTAGCTTTCGAGTTGTATTTCACACAGGGTGTTAATAATACCCAGCACAGCATTTCCCGAAGTGCAGTCACTGTTGTGTTGATGTGTGTGTGCTTTGAAGACGGGCTGGAGTCATAGGCTGCAGTACTTCTCAGAGCCTTTAAGATGCTCATGTGCCGGATGAACCTCTGAGAAGGAGGGTGCCAGTCAGGATCAGACTCCAGGAGACAGAAAACACAAGACAATGGGTTCACCGAGCTGGAGCTTCCTCTTGCCTGGGGCCCTCGGGAAGGGCATCTTGTATGGATCCCCCTGTGGGGGACCCAGGCCACTGTGGGCTGTGGCTGGGGGCAGGGCCCAGGATGGCAGCACCTGTTCTGGCCAGGCAGGACAAGGAAGCTGCAGGGGAGGCCAGGAGAGGTCCGCAGTGTGGGTGGTCCTGTTCAGCTAGGGCAGGGGATGGGGACAGGGGTGTGAGCAGTGTCCGCGAGGGGGGAGGGTGTGCAGTGTTGCTCAGACTAAGACCCCGGGCCTTGTTTTCCCAGAACACCCTTTAGAATCGGATAGAACCACTTCTCGGCACGTAGCTGAGGTCCCACGGCTGGTAACTGGCAAGGGCCCTTTGACCCCGAACACAGCCATTTTTCTTGCTTTTGAGCCCTTCAGCAAAGTGACCTGAGACGGTCTCTAGACCCCGGGGGTTGTGCCGCTTAGGACCTTGCAGAAGCAGGCTGTGGGCTGTGTGCGGGCATGTGGGGCCCAGGCTGCAGTGTGTGGGAACCAGGGGACCGCCATGGACCTCGCTGTCGGAGCTGTTTCCAGCATGCCATTGTGAACTCCTACACACCCTCCAAAACCCTGCCCACACACCGCGTCCTTAGACGGCAGTGTTCCCCGACAGCCCCACCCGACAACAGTGTGCACAGAACTTGGCCCCAGCCACCAGCACCTCCCTGCCTCCCCCGTGAACGGAGCTTGCTGAGGTCCTCAGCAAACCCCACGCAGGAGGTGGCCTTGTCTCCCCTGCAGCCGTGCCGCCGTACGAGACCTTCGGCTTCAAGGTGGCTGTGATCGCCTCCATCGTCAGCTGCGCCATCATCCTGCTCATGTCCATGGCCTTCCTCACCTGCTGCCTCATGCGGTGTATGAAGAGGAGTGAGCAGCCATCCGACAGGTATGCTGGCCCCGCGGCCTCCCGCCCCCACTGCTGCCAGAGCCCGAGGACAGAGGGCTCTTCACAGGTACCTGCCGTCCGTGCCCGGGCCTCCTGCGGGCGTGCCGGGACGCCGGGGCTGCCCTGGCCACGCAGGGAGCCAAGCTACTGAGCGCTGCCCCACAGCAGCGGGGGTGCAGCATCCCGTGGCTCCCGGAGCCTCGCGGCCGTGGAAGGTCTTGCCTAATGGGCCGCGCGCATGCGGCCAGTGTGGTTCTCCCGCAGTCTGGGCCCGCTCGTGGCTTGCGCCCCGCCGTGCTGGGCGAGCAGGGCTGACCGGCGATGGCGCGTTTTCGCGGTGGCTGGAGGCTGACCCACCACCACTTTCCTTTTTCACGGTAATGTAGCATTTCCCATGTGTTTTTCCTTATAAAGTATTTACAGCATGCAAGCTGCCATCTTCACCCTCTGTAAGTGTGCGATTCGAGGCTCGGTGTCAAGCTTCCCGCCGCAGCGGTAGGGCCACCTCGCGGGTTTTGCTGTCCTGAGCGTCCTTCCCCCATCTCTCCCCAGGGCGACCCAGCTGTGGCTCCAGCTGAGAGCCGGGGACTTGGAGACGGTGCCCCCCGCCTACCTCGGCCTCAAGGGTGTGAACAACAGCAACAGCGGCAGCCGCGGCGGTGGGGAGCCCGGGGGCCGCCCTGGCCAGGCGCATGACAACTACAGTTTCACCACGTGCGCATGGGGGCGGCGAGGGGGGTGCCGGGGCGAGGGCGGGGGCCCGGCGCGGTCAGGACACCGCCACCCCACTGGCTGCCCAGGCTCACCTGGGCCTCCACTCCCAGCCTGCGCCCGCGGCCGGCGGTCCTTCTAGCCCTGGGTCTGCACCCCGCATCTGAGTCCTGCAGAGATGTGAGCTCCCTTCCCGAGGACCCAGCAGGGCTCCCTGTCTCTCCCTGTCCGGTCTCTCACGCTTCCTGCTTGTGTGCACACGCTTTCTGAAGCGTTACAAGGACATTCTCTTCTGCCCCTTTCTCTGACTCAGGGAGGCCAGTTGAGGCTGCACGTGGGCTGCAGAGACAACGCCTCCCGATGTCGCTAGCTTTGAGCATGTGCCCTGTGACCCTGATGACAAACGGCACTGGCGGCTGGGGTCTCTGGGCGCTGTAAATGGGACGGCCGTCTGTCTTCGGCGGCATTGCCTTTCGTGGGCTCTGGGCCTGTGGTCCCACAGAGACGGCGTCCTGGCCGCCAGGCTTCCTCACGGTCACACTCGGGCTGCGTCTCTGCGAGGTGCGCCGTGGTGGCGTGGGTGCCAGTCACAGACGCGGGTCGGGCTGGCGCCCTGCGGGCATGCAGACTGGGGTCTCTGTGAGGGGCCGCTCTGCTGCCCCCACGACCTCTGACCTGTGGCCTCAGGGTCCAGGGACGTTCCAGCCAGAACCAGTTACTGTCCTGGGCTGACAGAACGGGGATTTCTGATTCTGCTGTGATTCTGCCACTCCTGTTTGAGGAATGGGATGAACTCTTTTTTTTTTAAATTCCCATTCTTTTTGTTTTTGTTTTTTGGATGTTGCTCTGAACTCTTTCCTAAAACGTTATTTTGGGGAAATGTCTCGAATACACAGAAGCAGAGGGAACAGTGTAATGGGCCTCCTGCCCCACTGGCCATGCTCGTGGTCTCTGTCCCCTGGCTCCAACCCTTCCTTGGTGGGAGCCGCGCCACGCCCAATTCCTGCCTGCTTTCGGCACGCTCCTCCCCTCCCCACGTGATGCTGCGGGCCACCCGCTGCTCCCTCTGCTGCCGCCCGGGCCTGCTGCTCCTCCCAGCAGGTGGTGGAGGGCAGCGCTCAGGAACAGGGCCTCCTGCCCTTTCCCTCTGCCCGTCCCCACCCGATGGCCATGCCGCATGATGGCCGCTTGGCCCTCGGTGTTCTCACTCCAACGGCGAGGGTCCTGGCAGTGCCTGGGCTGGGCTGGGGCGGGGGGTACAGTGAGTGCGGGTCATCACCGTTCATCCTGCCCTTGTCACTGAGGCTCTCGAGGCGGGGCCGTGCGTGGGCTTGGCGAGGCTGTCTGGTCCCGTGTCTGCGTGCCACGTGCTGGGCCTGTGGGAAGGAATTTATTTCCTGTCCCCTCCCTGGAACTCCAGATGCGGGTCAGGTCACGCACTAGGCATACACCGCAGTGGCCCGGCAGAAACGCTGCCTCACGCCCTTTCCACCGCCGCGTCCACCGCCACACCACGCTGTGTCGTCCTGGCGGTCTGAGGCCCCCGGAGCTTCACCCCAAGTGCTCCATTCACTGCACTCGGGTTTGGGTGAATGTTTGCTTATGCAGAGTGGTTTTTCTTTTCCAAGATGACATTTGGGGCCACCCTCGGAATGGACTAGTGGGGCCAATGGTCTGCGTATTTTTATTTCCACGTTCTTTCTCCAGGAACACCAGTGGAGCCACTTTCCCAGCAGCGGCCCTGTCTCCGAGTGTCCTCATTTGTCCGCTTGCTTGCTCAGCCAGTGCCAGCTTCCCGCTCACCGGCATCTCCTCTGTTAACACTGAGGAAGAGCGTCTCCCATGCCCTTGGTGCCGCTTGCATTGCTGGCTTTATTGTGGGTTCCTCTGCTGCGTGTCCGGCTGGTGACTGGTCAGTCCTGGGAGCTCTGTGTGCCTGCAGAGTGGAACCTCACCCGTCCGCTGCAAGTGCCTTCCTTCTTGGCCCAGCCGTGTTGCAGGGCCGTGGCTAATGCATCCCCTTCTTGGACAGCCAGTTCCCCTCGGCAGGTTTCAGAGTTTTTTGGTCACCCCCGCCCAGTGGCGCTATCCTGGTTACAGACCTGTGACGGACTGTCCTGTGTCCCAGCTGGGGAGCGTACCAGTGGAGTGGGGCAGGAATGGCTGCCTCTCAGATGTGCCCTCCTAGGCAAGACCCAGGTGCTCCGCGGCTCCCACTGTGCACCGGGCGGTAAAAGTTGTCTCTAGGAGGCAGGGTGTGCCCTTGACCTTGCTGCTGCTTCCTGGATGCTTCCCGGCACTCCCACCGGCCAGACGCTCTTCTAACCTGGGAGGGGGGCAGTGTTTTCATCCCATCTTAAGAAGCCTGTGCAGAATCACACACAACTAAGTGTAAAGCTGGGTTTGAACTAAAGTTGTCTAGCTCCAAAGTCCATAGACTCACCTGCTAAGCAGTCTTTTCTCTCCACTAATTCATTCATTCATTCACTTAACTCATCAGACTAACAGATAACTTCTTAATTTCTACTATTTCCTAGAGCTTTTCTGAGAATTAGGTGTGGATGGGAGCAGAGATCCGGGGGGGAGGGCTTCCCGGAGGAGGTGATGTCTGTTGTGAACAGATTGGGAGAGCCTGCATTGCAGGGGGCGGGGGAGGGAGGAAAGAGACAGCATCTTAAGGGGGGGCACAGCCTGCAGAGAGCAGCAGCCATTGTACGCAGGAGAGGGGCCCAGTGTGTGGGGGCAGGGTCTGATCAGCCTGCAGAATGGGTTCCTTTGTGGGTTGGGGGTGGGGTCCACAAGGGAACTGAAGATACAGACGGGGGACAATCTGGTCCCAGACCACCAGAGGACAGCCTGACGGGAGCAAGGGTGTCTCCCTAGACATTCCTGGGACCCCTGTGTCCCTTCTCTGCCCCAGAGCAACCTGGCCAGGTGAGGAAGTCTGGCCCCTGGGGTTTATGCACACTCTGAGCCCCCTTCCTCAGCACCACCCCAAGAAGCCCCTTCCCATCCTTGGAAGGTGGGCATGCTGCTTCTTGGAGCACATACCTCTTAGGCATGAGGGTTCTGAGGCCCACGCAGGGACACCAGTGGAGGGACTTCCTCAGGCTCAGGGCGGTTCTGAGCCTGCCCCAAGCCCACGGAAGTCCAGGCCCCAGGGGCCCGTCATGGGGGCAGGGTTACACCGGGTCCCCACTGTTCCCCCAAGCCTTGCCTCTTCTTCCTGCAGGGATCTGGGTGAGGGCACCAGAGAGCTGGCTGGCGTGGCCCGCAGCGTGGACAAGGACCCCTGGACCACCAGTTGTCCTGCGGGCTCACCCCGTGCCCAGGCGATGGTGCACACAGCAGACCTGGGGCACGCCCCGCCTGCCTCCTGGCCCACCACAGGAATGTCCAGGCAGCACATGGCCTATGTCCCAGGGTGACTGAGTCAGAGTCCGGAGCCTGCCCACCACCCAGCCACCTACATCTCGACTGTGTCCGGCTTGCGATGGGTCAGTGAAATCAGCTTCTGGGTTTAGGGATCCGTCAAGGAGCTGAGCTGGGGACTCCAGAGGGGTGTCCTGTCCCAGGGGAGCCCAGCTGGAGCAGCTTTTATATATAGGCGTCCTTGAAGCCACACTGGGGTTCTGGAACCAGATGCAGCCCCCCCAGGTGGCTCCTTTAAAGCGACTGGGGGACGTTTTAATAGGCAAATCTCGTTTTGTGTGGTAGAGACAGCAGAGCCCCAGCTGGGGCATCTGCTCTCTGCAGAGTAGCCACGAGGGGAGAGGGGTGTGAAATAAACAATTCTAACACTGGAAAAACAAAGGTAAAAATCGCTGTCTCAATTTTCAATCTCTCTGTAACAGAATGTTAGGCAGGTTTTGTTCAAGGTGTAAAACAACTCCCTTATCACTCCCACTCAGGGCTTCAGGCTTGCAGGGCTCCTCTGGGCTGTGCGGTCAGCTGGTGACTGGCATCGGGCCACGTGGAGGCCGGCCGGCTCACACGTCCAGGTGCTGCAGCTGTCGGCAGAGACCTCGCCGGTGGTGGCCGTCTCGAGTGGCCTGGGGCTCCCTGCACTCCGGTGGCTGGTGTCCGTGACGGGAGTCTGGCCTTCCAGGGGCCTGGGAAGTCATGCCAGGTCAGGGCTTCTGCATTCCACCTAACGAGGGGGGCAGCTGGGCTCCACTTCTGCGTGGGAGGAGGACCAGGCAGGGGTGGACACCTTCAAAGCCATCCCGGTCCCCCTAACCCACAGCTGCCCAACCCCAACTTGTCAGAGCAGTTCAGCGAGGAGCTGTCCGTGTCTCTTACCCGCAGCCCCTCTCCCCGAGGTAACGGACATCGTGTCGCAGCAGATGTCTGAGGGTCCTTCCTCTTTAAGGCTGAGCCCACTGCGTATATATGCCACGTTTACATGTTCTTCCATCTGCTGCTGGGCATTGGCTTCTACCTCTTGGCTGCTGTGAACACGGGTGTGCAGACCTCTGTGAGACCCCACTTTCAATTACTGTGTGTATACAGAAGGCTATTTTCAAATGTAGAAATCAGGGATCAGCATGCCCTCTCAGCTCAGCCTCCAACTGTGGGCTCTGGCTACCTGGCTTGTGTGACCCTGCCGTCACCCGCTGACTGCACTGCTGGTGGTGAGCTCCCCAGTGCTCAGCGGGGAGCGGGTGAGCGTCCCTAAGACCACCATGGCCCAAGTATTCACTTTGCACGATGGTGGGTGCGAGAGTGGGCGAGCAGGGAGGACACTGCGCCCCCAGCCAGGAGAGGAACATGGGGTCAGCCCTTTGACCCACAGGAGCCGAGACCACCTGCTGCTCCCGGGGTGGGGCCAGGGCTGGTAGACCCCAGACCCTCTGCGTACTTCCACCAGCTCACCTGAAGGTCATATCCAGAGGCACGGGTCCATACGCACTGGGTAGGGGCCTTTGGGAGTGAATCCCTGCCCCTGGGAGGCCTGGCCTGGCAAGGGACTCTGACTCTTTGAGCCTCAGTTTCCCCGCCCATCCCATAGCTGGAGTGATGTGAAGGTGGAATGTCGGCTATGGGGTTCAGCTCACCGAAGGTGGGGAGCACTTGGGGGGAAACCCTGCAGTCCCATCCAGACCCCAATGATACGGCGCTGACATTACTTCTAGGGGGAGAAACAACCAAAAGGTAAATGCTAGGGGCCATGACAGTGTACAGAAAGTGAAATAATGGGGTCAGGCTGCATTCCACTGGGAAGCCGCTGTGGGAGGGAGCACCTGGGGTCCGGAGCTGGCTGGGACGTGCCCCAGCGCACAGGCAGGTGAGAGGCCGGGAGGGACTCCAGGCAGAGCCCATGACCCTCCTGCCCCTGAGGTCCCTCAGCCTGGGCCTTCCAGGGAAGCCCGGCTGAGTTCGCTCCTCCTGTTTGGGGAGAGGGCAGCTCCCGTGCAGTGACTGCCGACTAGGCGCGAGAGTTCTGGGATTTCTAGGCAAGTGCACCTATTCCCTGGGTGCTCCCAGCACACGCACCCGTGATGGGCAGTTCTGGCCCTGTTTCACGGGGGGATGTGTGGGCCTTGGGGGATGGAGCACCCTTGTGCTGTCCGTGAAGTGAACGCTGGGTCAGGTCCCGCATGGCAGATTAGAGCCATGAATTTGGGAAGGCCAGCACAGTCAGAGAAGGAACCAGGTAAGACCCAAGCCCTGTCCGCAGTGGCCGTGTGAAGGCACCACTCTCCTTCCC
This sequence comes from Ursus maritimus, assembly GCF_017311325.1. NCBI lineage: Eukaryota > Metazoa > Chordata > Mammalia > Carnivora > Ursidae > Ursus > Ursus maritimus. The sequence continues at coordinate 28,510,367 of NW_024426008.1, read as the reverse complement.
CACCAGCTCTCCATCTCATAGTTGGGAGCAGAGCTCATTCATCTGTGGGGCTGCTGCTTCCTGAGCCGGGAGGAGAGAGCTGCCTGTGGTCACCCATTTTACAGATAGAGAAACTGAGGCTCAGGCAAGGCAAAGACCTCCTAGTCAGGGTCACTGCCGGGCTGGCGTCCTCTTCTGCCCGCGAGGTCCTGAAGAAAGTCTTGCTCCACTCAGGTGACATTGTTAGGTCTGGCTTCTCCCCTGTACCCCCTACAGCCTGGCCTGCGCGACCTTGGGTAAGTCACTTACTCTCCCAGAGCCTCAGTTTCCTCTTTCCGGCCCTGAGGCGTGGTGGCAGGGCGGGACAGCTGAGTGCCCAGCGGCGCTGAGCCACCAGCTCTAGAGGAACCAGTGTGGGGCGGGGCCAGCACGGGCGGAGCCATCGCGGGCGGGGCATCTGTGGGCGGGGCCAGGAAGTGGGCAGCGGCTATTGTGGGAGATGCGCCGGGGCTGGGGGCGGGTCTCGAGCGAGGGGCGGGTCTCAAGCCTGCGGCTGCGCCCTGCGCGTCTCCAGAAGGGGCGGGGCTACAGTTACGGCGGGGTTTAGAGCCCTGGAAAAGAACGCCGGGGCGGGACTCAGTGAGGGGCGGAGCTAAGGGCTTAGGAGCACCCAGTACTCTACGCTGGTGCGAGCAAGGCTTCAGACTCCAGGAGGCCCCGTAGCGGGCGGGGGCGGGGCCCAGTGAGGGGAGGGGTTCAGGGCTGAGTCAGTGATATAATAGACGTCAACGAGGGTAGAGCTCAGTGAGGGCGGGGCTTAGAGCCCTGGCATTGGCGGAGAGGCGCAAGGAGCGCCCGGAGTGGGCGGGTCGCAGTGAGGGGCGGGGCCAAGGACTCCTGATGGCGCCTTAGCCGCCACTGGAGGAGGTGGGGCTCGAGGGGGGCGGAGCTTAAGGCCCTCGAGGCGCCGCCGCCGACGCTGGGGGCGGAGCATAACGGGAAGGGGCGGGCTTAGTGAGGGCGGCTTGGTGTTGCGGCGGGGAGGCCGCCAACGCCGGAGCGAGGCCTGCCGGGGGGGCGGGGCCTGCGGGAAGGGGCGGGGCGAACCGAGCCTGGCGGTGGCGGACCTACAACCTGACCGGCGACGGCGACGGGGGGACGGGCCGGCCCCGGCCGGGCGCGCGCCGTGCCGCCGCCATGACAGGTGAGCGCGGGTCGGGTGGGGGTCCTGTCTGCCATCCCCAGGCCGGGCGCGCGTCCGCGGTGGCCCCCAGGGTCCGGTGCCCCGATGTTGCCCCGGCCACAGCTGCTCGCGGCCGCGGTCGCGGTCGAGTGACCTTGGTCCGTGACCGCCTCCCGGTCGGCGGGCGGACGACAGGCCGGGGGCCGGGGTCGGGGCCTGGGAGGTCCGCGGGGGCGGGGCCGGAGCGCGCCTGTGGATGGGGAGGCGCTGGGGGGGGGGCGCGGCGGCCTGACAGCGGGAGGAGGGGGTTCTGCGGAGTCCTGCGCTTCTGTGAGGAGCTGCAGCCTCTCCAGCCTCAGCCACCTGACGTCCAGAGGGGCGCGTCCCGATGGGACTCTGCTGCGTCCCGGGACAGGCCCCGGGGAGCTGGGGACACAGACTCAGCCGCCGCCCCCTCCCCCAAGGCTTTGTGCTCCTCGCCAGGCGCCCCTACCCCCTCCAGCTTCGGGCCCCTGCCGTCCCCCCCCCCCAGAGCCTGTTTGGACTGGAGAACCCACTCCATCCTGGTCCCAGCTGAGCAGGGCCACCTTGCTCTGTGGAACTTCCACAGTGGGAGACACCTGGTGATGGTGATGGGTTGGTGAGGGACCCCATGACAGCGTGATCAGGGAATGCTGTTGCTCCCACACAGCTAGTTCCCAAGTGCCCCACTCTTCCACCTCTAGGGGTGGTCCACAAGTCCCCGCTCTCTCCCCCGAGCTCACTGGAGTCCCACAAACAGGATTTCAGGGACAGGAACCTGGTGTCTTCTGGGACCACAGTGTCCCAGCCTAGGTCAGAAGAGAACCTAGCTGCCTCCCATGCCCCTGTCATCTCCCTGAACCCTTTTTATTTGTGGCTGCTGTTTCCGAGCCCCTACTTTGGGCTTGGCCCCGAGTCAGAGTTAGGTGTCTCCCATCCAGAATTTCTGTAGGATATCCTCTCTGTGTGGAGGAGGAAATGAAGGCTCAGGTCGGACAGGTGCCAAGCCCCAGGCCACCCGGGTGGTCAGTGGCAGAGGCAGAACTAGGCCTGGGTCCCGCCCAGGCCCTCTCAAGGTCCTGTGGGAGCCTCCCCACCTGTCCCTTTCTCACAGTCAAGTCTGAGTGACGAGCCTCTTAGAGATCCCTCCTGTCACAGCCCTTTACTTTTGGGATGGGTCGCTGAGGCCCAGAGAGTGCAGGCCCAGGAGGGTCAAATGGGCAGCTTTGCAAACCTACAGGTGTGAAGTCCCTGGCTCACTGTCCCTGTGCACTGATGGGGTGCCTGCCTTGTGCTGATTCTGGGGCCTCCATGACAGGTTATAGGATGAGCATTTGGACCCATTGTGTCTGCTCGGGGCCAGTGCTGGCCAGGTGTCACTACAGCTATTCCTGTTGCTGTGGAACCAGGCCCTGCCTTGTGTGCTGGGGAGTGAGCCCTCTCAGTTCCACACCTGAGGCCAGATCTGGCCCTGAAACAGGACGGAATTCTGGGAGGGCCAGGAGCCAGGGTTACTCAGCAAGGCCTCTGCAGGGGAGGATAGTGAGCTGAGCACCACTTGGCTGGGCAGGAGCCACAGGACAGGTGTTCTCATCCTTGGGCAGGGGTCCTAGGTAGTATGGTGCAATTGGGGGCCCCTATGCAGGATGGCTCAGCAGCCTGGGGTAAGAGCAGGCGGGCAGCTCCCACAGGGCCTTGAGTGACAGGCGGGGGTAAGGGGTTGGGGGTCTGTGGTCCTGGCACCAGCTGGGCAAGAAGGTGGAGCTCGGCAAAAGAAGCTAGCACGGTCCTGCTAGAGCATTCCCCTCTATCCTGTAGAACTGTCTGGGATTATCAGTTAGGATTGGGGACCAAAGTCATTTCCTTTCCTGTGCTTTTTCGTTCCTGGGTGTGGCCATGTGGGTGTGGTTAGCATGCACAGTTTCCAGCCACCAGAGAAAGCTTTAGCCCCAGGCTGTGCCACTGTGCCAGGTGACTCACGCTTGCGGCAGTAAGACTCCATCTCGCTAGTGGCTGCCGCGGGGGGAGCCGCTACAGTGTGCTGGCCGAAGTCCACGGGTTGCCCTGGGCCTTGGCCCTTGGACCAATATCCATTCAGGAATTCTTTAGTGAGAGCCTACTGTGTGCCTGCCCTGTGCACACACTGCAGAGGCAGCAGTGGGCAGAACTGCCTGGGGCCAGACCAGGAACAGATTTGATGCAACTAATGGTACAGTTAATGAGTGTGATAGTTAGACACGTGGAAAGTCTGGATGTCAAATGGTTGCCACAAAACCGTGTGTGGGTCCACCCTCCATCTTCACTCCCTAGCTGGCTGTCGTCTTAGGCAGGTACCGTATCTCTTTGCCATGCCTCAGTTTCCTCATCCAGAAATGGGGGTGGTGGTCTTGCTCGAGTGGCAGAGCTGATGGAACGATGAGGATGATCTGTATGCCTAGAACTATGGACTGCCTGGTCACGGGGCACATCATCAACTGTGGCCACTGTTCCTAACTCTTGAATCAGAGAGGCTGTCAGTGGGGAAGCCGGATGATCAGAGAGGTCTCTCCCATGTGGCCATGGCGGGTCTTTTGGTGACCCGTGGGTGGCTTCCTTAGCATGCTGGGGCTGCTGATGAGTCCGTCTTCCAGGTAGATTCAGGGCCTGGAAGGATTCAGAAGTTATAAATTCATATTTTTGAGGGGGAAAGAGAGCAGCCAGGACGAGGCGGCAATGGGAGAGAGAGATGAGGAAGATGTGGTGTGTTGAGCCGGCCCCAGGGCGGAAATCAGGGAGACCGTGCTCGTTCCCACATGATGACCCCGTTTTTAAACATCAACTTTATTGAGAGATTATTTACTTACAAAAAGTGCACTTACTTTTAATGAAGAATTTTATAAATTTTGACAAATGTATATGTCCATGGAAATACCAGCCCAGGCCCAATGACGTCAAACATTTCTGTCACTCCAGAAAGTTCTTTCATGCTCCTTCCCAGGTAACCCACTGGACCCAGGGATTCATCTGCTTTCTCTACCTTCCATTTTTTCTTTAAAATTTAACAGTGGAATTTCCAAGTAGGATTTCTCTTTATTTTTTTTTTTTAAAGATTTTATTTTTATTATTTATTCGACAGAGAGAGAGACAGCCAGCGAGAGAGGGAACACAAGCAGGGGGAGTGGGAGAGGAAGAAGCAGGCTCATAGCGGAGGAGCCTGATGTGGGGCTCGATCCCAGAACGCTGGGATCACGCCCTGAGCCGAAGGCAGACGCTTAACCGCTGTGCCACCCAGGCGCCCCGGATTTCTCTTTATTTAATACATTTTATTTTTAGAGAATTTTTAGTTTATAGAATATTGAGCACATAGTATAGAGAGTCCCATACTCCTCCCCCCAACCAATTTCCTTTATTAATAATATCTTGCATTAATGTGGTACGTTTGTTACATGTGATGGACCAATATTAATACACTGTTACTAACTAAAGCCCATAGTTTACATTACAGTTCGCTCCTGTGTTACACATTCTATGACTTTTGAAAAGTGTGTAGTGTCCTATATCCACCACTACAGTATCACACAGAGTAGTTTCACTGCCCTAAAAATCCCCTGGGCTCTGCCCGTTCATCCCATGCTCTTGCCTCAGCCCTGGCAACCTCCGACCTTTCTACCACCTCCACAGTTTTGCATTTTCTGGAATATCATCTAGTTAGTATGTGGCCTTTGCAGACTGGCTTCTTTCACTTAGCAGGATGCATTTAAGTTTTCTCCTTGCCTTTTTGTGACTCCAAAGATCTCTTTTTATCCCTGAATTATATTTCATTATAAAACTGATTAAACAGAACCACTGCTCAGTTATGTATTCATGCGTGTGTGTGTGTGTGTGTGTGTGTGTGTTAAAATGTGCAGAAGACAAAATTGACCATTTTACCCACTTCAGTGGCATTACATACATGCACAGTGTTGTGAAACCATCAGTACTTGTGCTCCCAGAACTTCGTCATCACTCCAGGGGGAAACTCTGTCCCTGTTACATGGCAACTCCCTTCCTCCCCTGCCCTGGGCTTCCGGTAATCACCGTTCTACTTTCTGTCTCTAGAATTTGCCATTCTGTATATTTCATGTAAGTGGAAATCATATAGTATTTGTCCTTTTGTGTCTTTATTTCACTTCACATGTTTTCAGGGTTCTCCCGGGTTGTAACATCCACGTCTTAGAGGTCCGTTCCCTTTTATGCCCGTGTAACCTTCCACTGTGTGCATTTACCGCATCTCATTTATCCACTCCTCCGTATGTGGACTCTTGGGTTGTTTCCACTGTTTGGCTACTGTGAATAAGGCTGCTCTGAACATTGGCGTGCAAGTATCTGAGTCCCTGCTTTCAGTTACTTGGATGGAGCGTGTACCCAGGAGTGGGATTGCTGGGTCTTGGGGTGAGTCTGTGTTTGACTTGCCTGTTCTGCAGAGTGGCTGCCCCATGTTACAGTGCCCCAGTCCTATTCATACAGAGCTGTGTATGTGTGAAGTGCTTTCTCATCGTGCTTTTTTCTGGGTTTCCCTCGGGTTGAGTGACTGAGCATCTTGGCGTGTGCTTAGTAGTCCTTTCACGTCTTCTTTGAAGAAGTGCCTTGTCAAGTCCTTTGCCCATTTTTGAATTGCATTATTCATGGGTTTTGTTGTTGTTGTTGTTGTTGTTGTTGTTATGGAATGATAGAAGTTCTTTATATAGTCTGGATATTGTCCCTTATCTGTTACATGGTTTGCAAATATTTTCTCCCATCCTGTGAGTTGTCTTTTCTCTGCACCAGCCTCCGCCCCACACACTCAGAATAGGGTTTCCTTCTGGTCTGTTTTGTCCCATTGGCCTTATGCCGGCATCACGCTGTTCTGATCACCGTAGCGTGGTGGGAAGTTTTGAAACCAGCGTGAGTCTTCCAACTTTGTTCTTTTTCAGGAGGGTTTTGGCTATAAGGTCCCTTTTAGGATGAAAAACAAGAAACAGCTTTGGAGTTTGGATAGGAATTGCATTGACTCTGTAGATTAGCTTGGGAGTATTGTCATCTTCACAACATTAAATCTTCCAATCCATGAACAGAGGGTATATTTCCATTTATATGTATCTTTTTAAATTTCTTTCAGCGATGTTTTGAGTTTTCAGTGTACAGGTCTTTCACCTCCTTGGTTAAATTTATTCCCAAGTATTTTATTCTTTTTGATGCTGTTGTAAAGGGAATTGTTTTCTTAGTTTCCTTTTTGGGTTGTTCATTGTCAGTGTAGAGAGATGCCACTGATTTTTGTGTATTGATTTTGTATCTTGCAGCTCTGTGGAATTTGTTGATTAATTTTGACGTTTAGGGTTTTCTATGTATAAAATCATGTCACCTGCAAAAAAGAGAATATTACTTCCTCCTTTTCATTTGAATACCTTTTATTTCCTTTTTTTGTCTGACAGCTCTGGCTGGAACTGCCAGCGCTGCCACGCTGACTAGGAGTGGTGAGGGGAGGCGTCTTGCTTGGTTTCTGGTCATAGGGGGAAAGCTTTCGGACTCGGCCACCACGGAGAATGTTTGCTGTGGGCTCGTCATATATGACCTTCGTGATGTTGAGGAGATTTTCTTCTATTCTTGATTTATTAAAAGTTCTTTTTCTTTAATCAAAAAAGAGTATCGAATCTTGTCAAGTCCCTTTTCTGCACCATCTGAGATGATTGTGGTGTGTGTGTGTTCACTTCATTCTGTTAATGTAATGTATTACTTCGATGGGGGATCATATGTTGAACCGTCCTGGTCTTCTGATGTAGAACCCTTTTAATGTGCTGTTGGATTCAGTTGACTAGTATTTTGTTGAGGATTTTGGCATCAGTATTTGTAAGAGATATTGGTGTGTGGTTGTCTTATATCCTTGTCTTGTTCTGGTATCAGGGTAATGCTGGCCTCACGGAATGAGTTAGGAAGTGTTTCCTCCTCTCTGTTTTTGGAAGAATTTTAGAAGTGTTGGCATTTAAACGTTTGGTAGAATTCGCCAGTGGAGCCGTCGGGTCCTGGGCTTCTATTCGTTAGGACTGATTGATTTATGATTTAATCCCCTTGCTAGTCAGAGGTCCATTCAGATTTTCTCTGTATTTGTGTTTTGGTTTTGGTACATTGTGTGTTTTTTAGGAATTTGCCCACTTCATCTCATTTGTCCAATTTGTTGGCTTACAAATCTTCATAGTATTCTTTTGCAATCCAGTTTATTTCTGTGTAATTGGTAGTTTTCCTACTCTTATTTCTGATGTTAGTCACTTGAGTCTTTTCTTCATGTGTCTAGCTAATGGTTTGTCAGTTTGTTGATCTTTCCAGAGAACCAAGTTTTGCTTCTGTTTTTTTTTTCTATTTTCTGTTGCATTTATCTTTGCTCTAATCTTTATTAATAATTTCCTCCTTTCTGTTATTTTCGGGCTCGTTTGCTCTTCCCTTCCTGCTTCCTTAAGGTGTGACATTAGGTTGTTGATTGGAGAGCCCTCCTTTATTGTAAAGTTTGCACTTACAGTCTAAATGTCCTCCTCTGAACTGCTTTCCTGGAACCCCTTAAGTTTTGGTGTGTTGTATCTTTATTTTAATTTGTCTCAAGGTATTTTCTCATTTCCTTTGTGATTTCTTCTTTTGATCCATTCATTCTTTCACTTTCACATGTGAATTTTCCACTTTTCCTTCTGTTACCGGTTTCTGGCTTTATTCCATGTAATCAGAAAAGACCCTTTGTATAATTTCAGTCTTTTTAAATATATTATGACTTGTTTTGTAGCCAAACTTGTTTTGCGGTCTCTCCTGGAGAATGTTCTGTGTGCACTGGAGAAGAACGTGTACAGGCCCAGCTCTGAGCTATTGTGGGTTTGTTTCCAGACAATAAATAATTGTTCCACCACAATGAAGTGAATATTGCAATCAAGTGAGTCCAGTGGGTGTCTTAGTTCAGTGCGCGTCAAAGTTCCGTTTACTCTGCTGCGTTCTATCAAGGGCACAGTAGAGTCTGTCTAGCGATGTGTAAACCCCAATTAAAAATATTTTATTGCTAAAAAATGCTACCGATCATCTGAGTTTTCAGCAAGCCATAATCACTGATCACAGATTGCCATAACAATTATAATAATAATGAAAGTTTTGAAGAATAAGAAGTTTAAATTGTGCAAATTATCAGAATGCGGCACAGAGACACAGTGAGCAAACGCTGTGAGAAAAGTGGGGCCGATAGAGTTGCTCCACGCAGGGCTGGCACAGACCTTCAGTTTGTAGAAACGCAGTCTCTGTGAAGCACGGTGACATGCAACGTGCCTGTGGTGTTGGGTGGAATGTCCGTGTGTCCGTGTGCGTGTGTCCACGTGTCTCTCTGTGTGTGTCCATGTGTGTATCTGTGTGTCCACATGTCTCTGTCCATGTGTATGTCCATGTGTTAATGTGTATGTGCGTCCGTGTGTGTGTCTATGTCTCTGTGTATCCACGTGTCTGTGTGTGTGCCCACGTGTCTCTGTGTGTGTTTCTGTGTGTGTCCGTGTGTGTGTCCACATGTTCAAGTGTGTGCCCACGTGTCTCTGTGTCTGTGTGTGTCTGTGTGTGTCCACACATTTGTGTGTGTGTGTACACGTGTCTGTCCAAGTGTGTATGTCTGTGTGTGTCCATGTGTGTGTGTCCACGTGTCTGTCCAAGTGTGTATGTCTGTGTGTGTCCATGTGTGTGTGTCCACGTGTCTGTCCAAGTGTGTATGTCTGTGTGTGTCTGTGTGTCTCTGTGTATGTGTGTGTCCGTGTGTGTCTGTGTGTCTGTGTCTGTGTGGTTTATACTGCAGCTCGCCCCTGCACTTCCCTCTGTTCTGGCTGTTATTAAGGTGGGGTACTGACGTCTCTAACTATTCTTATTATTCATGATTACTAAATCTTTATGATTTGGGGGGCTCTGATATTTGGCGCCTGTGTGTGTTAGATGTTTTTGGTCAATTGACCCTTTTATGAACATAGGATGTACTTCTTTGTCTCTTGTACTCGTCTTTGGTGTGAAGTCTATCTTGTCTCCTATTCGTGGAGGCCCCTGCTCTTCCAGCTTCTGTTTGCCGCCAACACCTGTTCCCCTGCTCTCGCTCTCAGCCTGTGGGTGTCTTTGGATCTGAGTCTTTTGAAGACGGCATGTGGTTGAGTCATACTTTTTTTAATCCTGAGAGGGAAAAGAACTCTGTTCCTCCTCTACTCCTACCCCCAGCACTCGTACTTCTGAGGCCCCTGCCACGGCTGGTCGCCAGATGTGTGGTCTCCCCTACATCGAGCAGCTCTCCGACACGAGCTGTGTGTCTCACAGTTCAACTCTCGTGGGACACCGTCTCCCTGGGGATGGCCTCCAGTCCCACCTGTTCGGGGCTCAGTCCTATACGGCGCCCCATCTGCAGACGTGTCGCCAGGCCAGCCAGCTGCCACCCATGCTTGTGACGGACTGGATGTAAATCGAGGGTCCCACGACCCCGTTTTTGGTTTAGTCACTTGCTGCAGCTCACAGAACCTGGGAAAACACACTAGGTGCTATTGCCACTGATTCCAGAGGACATTCGAAAGGATACAAGTGAATCTCCACAAAGACGAGATGCTTAGGGCGAAGTATGCGCGAAGGGGCGTGGAGCTTCCATGTCCCTGCCAGGCGGACCACCTTCCCAGCACCTCCAGGTGCTCAGCAACCTGGGAGCTCTTCAGACGCCATCCTTTAGGGGTTTTATGCAGGTTTTTTTCGTTTTTTGTTTTTTGTCTTTTTACATAGGCACGATTAGTTAAATCCCTGGCCCTTGGTGGTCAGTTGAGCCTCCAGCCCTGCTCCCCTCCCTGGAGGTCGGGGTTGGGTGGACCGGGAAGCTCTGAGCCTCTGTGTGTTGACGTCACTGGCAACCAGCTCTCATCCTGTGATTCTTTAGGGGCTTTCGAAAAATCACCCCATTCACAAAGTCAGACGAGGCTGAAAGGGGCTTGTTAGGAACAACAAAAGGCACCCTTCCCCTTCATGGCTCATCCCTTAGGAAATTCCAAGGGTTTAGGAGCTCTGTGCCAGGAATTGGACTGAAGACCAAATAGCTGTTTCTTACTATCAATCACAATATCACAAATCCATTTTGCCAATCTGTCTTTAATCTGTTTACATTTAAAGTAATTACTGTAATTACTAATAATGAATAATTCATTTCTGCCTTTTCGCCATTTGTTTTCTGATGTCTTACAGCTTTTTTGTCCTTCACCCACTACTGCCTTCTTTCATGTTTGGTTGACTTTCTGTAGGAACACATTTGGTTTTGTCTCTATTCCGTGGATATTTTCTTTGTGGTTACCGTAAGAATGACACATAACATCCTGAAGTTCTAACTGTCTAATTGGATAGATAGACAGTGAATTCCAATCACATACAGACGCACTGTTCCTGGGCAGCTGCCTGCGCGCAGCCCCCGTCTGCCGGCGGGTGGGACGGCCGAGGTGCACCTGTTCGGGTAGCTGACACCATGGAATCAGGACTCTCCCTTGCGGATCCTGGGCCTCCCACCAACCAGTAATCCATCCCTGGTCTTTAGAGGCCTGTTGTCCTAAAGAACATTCTTAATGGGAAAGCAGGTGCACAGTGAGGCTTTAACATGGTCCTGAAAGAAGCAACAAAGGGAAAAGCACCGTGGCCCATGCTGTTCTGCGGCGGCTTCTTCTCAAGGCCTTGCAGGTGTGGCGTGTCCGTGGCCACGGCAGCACGGGCCCCCAAGGCCTGCGCTCCTGACCCTGTGAGAAACGCTGTGGGAGCTGCGGGGTTAGGCCTTCTCCAGGCTGTCTGGGCTTTTCCACAGGGCCCTGAGGGGGTCCCGTGGACAGCACACTCGGCCTCTGTCTTCTGCAGTGAGCTCTTGGGCATAGAAGAGAGGGGCCAGAGTCTCCACTCTGCTTCTGAGCCCTTGGGGTCGTTCCCACACACTAGCACCCCATCTCTGATGAGGGGGGTAGCAGGACAAGGCGGGGTCCGGGCTGTGCGCACCCCACATAGGTGGGACGTCAGCAGCTGTCCTGGTGCTTACAGCTGATGTGCCTCCAGGGGACCTGGGGGCCATGCTGTGTGTGGTGTGGGAGACCTGCTGCCCCACCTCCACCCCAGCCGTCCTGGCTCATGGCCTCCGTGCTCTCTGCTGTTTCAGAGCAGACCTACTGTGACCGCCTGGTCCAGGACACACCTTTCCTGATGGGCCATGGACGCCTCAGTGAGCAGCAGGTGGACAGGATCATCCTCCAGCTGAACCGCTACTACCCCCAGATCCTCAGCAACAAGGATGCGGAGAAGGTAATGGGGGGCATGTCTCCCGTGGTTCCCTTCCCCCTGGGCTGGGAGGAAGCAGAGCTGGGGGCAGGGCAGGACAGCTCAGAGGTGAAAGCCCGCCTCCTTGCAGTGATGTTGGGCCCAGAACATCAGCTCTGCGAGCCTCAGTGTCTTCTTGTGTCATCGGAGGCTGCTGGCGGCTGTCCAGAGATGCGGGAGCAACCCAGGAGACAGGACAGCATGCCCCCATGCATGACAGGCCTGGGAGTGGCGTGCGGGGGGAGGGGCGAGGCGTGGGGCTGCTGGCGAGACTCCACCCCAGTGCCACAGGGCTCTGCCCCTGCCTCGTGCAGAGGTTCAAAAGTTGACGAACATTCGGGGACACCGAGGGACAGTGGGTGCACCTTGCCTGCACCTCCCTTTCTCTGATTCCCCGTCAGGGCCAGGGCTTTGGGGTACAGGGCCCCCCTCCAGCTGGGTGACTGAGTGAGCCCTGCTCTTGGAGCTGCAGCTCCCGCCGCTGGTGCAGGGCAATGGTGCCTCATGCAGGGCTGTCCACAGGGTTAGGGGCCTCTCCTGGGGACAGCTGGAATCTACATGGGCCCTGCTCCTGCCTCAGAAGCTTGTTATAAAAGTGTACAGTAAGTGAAAAAGCACGGGTAAAATTTATACCTTATTATTGTAAGTCTAATATATTGTGTACAAATTTGAATTTGAAATGTTTCAGACGTTTATACAAAAAAAAAGGAGGCTCCTGCATATACACACCCACGCTGTTCCACTCCTCGTAGTTTCCATGGCCCCTGCCATATGCTTGTCTTTGCCACGTAGTTTCTGGTTCATTTCTGGTTTCAAGTGGAATGGTACGCTGCCACCAGGTGGCAGCACCAGGCCACAGCCTCCAGGTCCCACAGATCCAAGCCAAGAGCCCAGTTCACTGACCTTTAGAACCACACATTTCTCCATCAAACACATCAAAAGAGCTTGTGTTCTTCTGCTTAAGCCTTGTTTTTATTTTTTTATTTTATTATTTTAAAAAATATTTTATTTATTCATTTGTCAGAGTGGGGAGGGAGCACAAGCAGGAGAAGCGTCAGGCAGAGGGAGAAGCAAGCTCCCTGCTGAGCAGGAAGCCCGATGCGGGGCTCCATCCCAGGACCCTGGGATCATGACCTGAGCCAAAGGCAGGCACTTAACTGACTGAGCCACCCAGGTCCCTTAACCCTTGGTTTTTAAAAACTTGAATCGCATTCCTGTAGACTGTAAACTACAGGAAGTTATCCCTTTCACCCCATTGATTTCCTGTACTGACCCTACCATTTGGGAGTTTATTATATCCTTTTTACAAGTGAGGAAACAGAGTCGTAGGGGGTGAAGTGACTTGCCAAATTCACACTGCGAGCCATCAGCTTCAAACAGTTGGAATATTGTCACCACTCTCCTTCTCGAGACTGTGTCTGGCCCCCACAGGGAGGGAGTGCCAGGACTGGTGGCTGTGCTATGGCCACAGCCCCGCCTGGGGTGCTGCGTGGGTGGGCCGTGGCCCTGGGTGGTCTGGGGTGGTCAGTTGCTGCCTCCTCTGGGTGTGCTGAGCCCCCCGAGCCCCCCAGCTGCCCGTGGCCCTGCCCCTCCAGCCTGACCTTCCCTTGCACCCTTTCCACTCCCAGTTCCGGAACCCCAAGGCGTCCCTGCGTGTGCGGCTGTGTGACCTCCTGGGCCATCTGCAGCGGAGCGGCGAGCGGGACTGCCGGGAGTTCTACCGGGCCCTGTACATCCACGCCCAGCCCCTGCACAGCCGTCTGCCCAGCCGGCTCGCCCCGCGTAAGTGTGCCCGGCCCCTCACCGGAGGCCATCTCCGCAGCGGCCCCCAGAGAGAGGAGGGAGTGTTTCAGATGCAGAGATGGTTGTCTCTGTCTCTCGTGGGCCAGTCTGTACACAGAAAGTAGCATCTTGTGCGCACAGCTCTGCCCTACCCTCGAGCCTGGCGCACTGGGAATCCTTATGCTTGCGTTGGAGGCGGCTCGCGGCTGTACCAGCCTTGGGCAGACTGTCCCCCCTTCAGAAGCCAAGGTCGCACCCACAACTGCGGATGCCCGGGGGATCTCCGTGGTGTGGGTGTTTCTGTAGAACAGTCTCGGGCACAGGTGGCATGTGTGTTCGGTTTATAGTCTCGCCGGAGTGCTCAGGAGGCGCATGAGTCCCACGCTGCTGGGTTGGGGTGGGGGAGGTGTAGGTGGGGATGGTGGCTCAGTCCTGAGGCCTCTGTGCCCTGGTCCCCTGGAGGAGGGGCTGCTGTCCCTCAATCCTCTGCTGTGAAGCTGGAGGCCTGAGGGACAGGGTGTCTCACCTGCTCACCCCAGGACGCTCAGCTGGGACCCAGGGCTGGTGTCCCTGACCTGAGGGTGGGCGGCAGGAGTGGGCCCTGAGCTCTGGCCCAGGACCAGCGCATCATACCAGCCACTGGGGGGCCCACAGCCTGGCTGGCAGTCAGGCCCCTTCCAGGCTCCTGGGCCACCGGCAGGTAGCTGGTTGGGGAGTTCTGGGGAGAGCATGCTCCCTGCCCTCATGTGGACATCAGACTTGGGACAGGCAGGCGTTCATGCTGCATTTGGTGTCTGCATCCGCAGGGAATGATGGCCCCCAGCCCGTGGCCCTCAGGGTCTCAGGAAGTGGACAGAAGGAAACACAAAACTCAGGGTTCCATGAGACTGGTCCCAGAGTCTCCTCTCTGGTGCTGACTCCCCCAAGCCCGGCCCAGAAGGCTGGGTGCCTGTACCACCTGGTCCTGCCCAGCCTGGGGGCCCCCAGGGTTGAGGGGAAGGAGCCTGAGCAGGCCCTTGGTTTCCTGCGGGCGGGGCAACCCCCTTCCTCTGGCCCGCCCACCACTAACCGAGCCCTGTGATTTTGTTTCCAGAGAACTCAGATTGCACAGAGCTAGACTCAGGCACCGTGGGCCGCGAGCTCAGTGACAGGGGTAACCACCTCCGCGTCCCCCGCCCCTTCCCCCCGCCCAGGGCTCCGTCTCTGCCTCAGGGGCTGCTCCTTTCCAAGTCAGGCTCGGTCCTGGCTTCCCGTTGCACGGGCCCCAGGGTGCTTGCTGGGGCGCCCCGTCCTCCAGGCTCAGACAGCCACTTGCTCACGTGCCCCCTTTCTCCCCAGGACCCGTGGCCTTCCTGGCCTGCCTCGGCCTGGCCGCGGGGCTGGCGCTCCTCGTCTACTGCTGCCCTCCAGGTGGGTGCTGCCTGACCAGGCCCAAGCACCGGGTCCCCTGGCCTCCCTGTGCCTCAGTTTCCTCACCTGCACAGTGGGAGAGTGGCAGGGCCCACCTTGCAGGGCACGGGAAGAAGAGAGAATGTGGGGCCCCGGTTCTCAAGCCCACCACCCCCAGGGGGAGGGGAATGACAGCCCCTGATGGGAGGCAGGGCGCAGCTGGGCTCTGTCCTTTGTGGGGCCTGGAGCAGGGCACCCACCTCTGGCACCTTCATGGCTCAGCCCTGACAAATGGTTGGGAGGCCTGTGGCCCAGCGTGGCAGCTGCCATCCCTCTCCTGCCATTCTGGGCCTGTCACACCTGTGCATGGGGAGCCCGCGCTGGGCAGGCCTGCTTGGCAGGGACACCCCGTGTCACTCGGCAGTGGGGCTTGGTGACACATGGGGCTGAGAAGGCAGGTTGGTGGCAGTTCCTGAGACCACCTTGTCTTCCAGACTCCAAGGTGCTGCCAGGGGCCCGGCGTGTCCTGGGCTTCTCCCCCGTCATCATCGACAGGCACGTCAGCCGCTTCCTGCTGGCCTTCCTCACAGATGACCTGGGAGGGCTCTGACGACCCCCGCCTGCCCGCCACCCACCAAAGAACCCCCACCTGCCCACCCAGGGGCTGGCCACTTCTTTTCTAAATGCTTGTTTTTCACTATTTATACTTTTTTAAGAAAGTTACCTTCACCTGACAAAGATGCTCAACAATATTAAATGTTGGAGTCTTGTCCTTTTTCTCAGGAGTGTTTTCTAGATGATTCTGACCTGAGACCCTCTCGCATCTCCAGCTGGTGGGCAGACCCTGCGCCCGGTGTCCCACAACCAGCCTGGGGCCAGGTCCTGCTCAGGCTGGCCCCCCGCAGTCCCTCTCCCAGTTGCGTCCCCGTCAGCTCCTCCCCCAACAGCCTCCTTTTGGGGAAACGGAAGCATATTTGTCAACCCAAGAATCACCATGAGTTTGCATTTTCCGTGGGAGGTTTCCGGAGATGCCAGGGCTGGCCAACTCCAGGAATGGCAGCTGCTCCCAGGTTTCAGGGCGACAGGGCACGGGGAGGGGAACTAGTGGGGGCAGAGGAAGCAGCTTCAGGGCATGGTGCCCCACCCCCACACAGCCAGCTCTGGGGTTAATTCACTCATTCCTGTGCCCAGGTGGGCAATGAGGGCCAGGGCTAGGGAGAGCTGAGTGCAAGAGCCCTCTGGCACACCTGGATGGGACAGCATGGCCTACTCCTCGCTCTCCATCTCTGTGCGGCAGGCTCTGATGTGTCTCCAAACTCGGAGCCTCAGTTTGCCCATCAGTATAATGGAAACACTCCTGGGAGAACTTGAGCAGGCCTGGGACAGCACTACTCAGTTAAATGCTGTTCCCCAGAACTCTCTCTGTGAATTTACCAGTTTCTGGGAAGGTGCATCAGATGCATATTTCTCTCTGGGACACCCCGGTGGGTGGAGCAAGCGTGGTTGCTTGCATTTGGCTGTGAGGACACCCGGGCCACCCTGAGCCACTGGGCTGAATAGAGCCCCCGCAGCTTTGCCTACACGAAGGTCTTGACTTTGCTCAGGGCCCAGGTGAGGACTCTGTGAGCCTGCCCATTCCCCAGCTGTCCCCCTCCAGGGCCTGACTGGGGCTGGAGAGACGTACTGCATTTCAGATCCCTTGCAGCCAGGTCCCCATGCGAACGACTCCCATCACTGCGGAGGCTGGACTGGAGGCCGCCTTCTCGCTGGCCTGCCAGACCAGGGGCCTGGTCCCTGTCCCTGCACCTGCTCTGGACTCTGAGCTCGGGGGTGGGAGGGTTGGGGGGCAGAGGTTCTGGAGGTCAGCAGACCCCTGAGGCTCAGCCAGGCATGTCCTACCTGGTCTGCAGCCATTCCACCCATCATAAGGGGCCGAGATGCCACTTCCCAGGGTACATTTCTTCCTGGGCAGGTGCCCTGGGGTGTTCTCCATGTTTGTCCCTCTCTCTGAGAGACACAGCTGGGAAAAGGTGACAGACACACCCTGGTGAAGGTGACAGAGACAATGGGTCAAGGTGATGGATGCTCCCAGGTAAAAGTAAATTCAGCCACTGCGTGAAGGTGCAGGCATGGCTCGCCCCCAGGAGGTGAAGAGAGGTTTCTGGAGTGTTATAATTTTACCTCAGCCGATAACACCTCCTATGTTCTGAACATTTGTGTCCCTCCAAAATCCACAGTAGTGAAACCTAACCCCCAAGGTGATGGTGGTAGGAGATAGGGCCTTAGCGGGTAATTAGATCATGAGGGTGGAGCCCAAGAGGGATTAGTGACCTTATAAAAGAGACTCCGGAGAGCCTGCCACGTGAGGGTACAGCGAGAGGAGGAAGCTGTTCTCACCAGACACCGACTCTGCTGAGGCCTTGATCTCAGACTTCCAGCCTCCTGAAGTAAATGTCTATATGTATCAGCCACCCAAACCAAGACAGCGCCTTTGAAGAAACATCCCAGGGACAGACAGGCCCAGCAGGCCAGTAGCGGGGAAGGAAGGTCCTGCTGCTGTCCGCCACCTGAGACCTGTGAGGCCTCCACTCCTTAGGGCCCTGTGGTAGGGTTCCTTCCCCGAGCAAGGGGTGGTCGGTCCTGCCTCAGGTCTCAGGACCCAGCTGGTGAGCTGTGGTGGTCTGCCAGGGCATGAAAGGGCACCACAGGTCACAAACTCCCCTGCTCCCCCTGCCCCAGCTGCTCTAGGCCCTCACCGTTAGTCCCTGTGGTGAGGGGACTGGAACCTCTCATCTACAACTGGAACCACTCATAATCCATGCCTGAGCACCTTTCACGTGCTGTGTCCATAGCTGGCATGCTCTTTCCTAAACCCCCATGTATTTAACCTTCAGTCTTTGGTAAAATGTTACCTCCTCCAGGAACCCTTCCAAATACTACAGTAACAAGAGTAGGTTCTCATCGTGGCTACAATAGTACTGAGATGCCATTTCTACCTCCAGAAGAGTTCAGGAGGTGGGAGAGGCTTCCTGGGGTGGAGAATAGTTCCCAAGATTAAATATGTCACAGTTGTGTGAGGAGGGTTAAGGACAGTGAAATGACATGTGAGGAGCGTGTGTGGAGGTGTGAAGTGGGAGGTGATGTGAGGGGGTGTGAGGAGGGTGTAGGAGGTGTGAGGGGGTGTGAGGAGTATATGAGGAGGTGTGAGGAGGGTGTGATGAAGTTGTCAGGTGGTGTGAGGAGGTGAAAGAAGGATGTGAGGAGATGTGAAGAGTATATGAGGGGGTGTGAGAAGGGTGTTGGAGGTGGGGGAAGCAGGTGGGAGGGGGTGTGAGGAGTATATGGAGGTGTGAAGAAGGTGTAAGGAGTATATGAGGAGGTGTGAGGAAGTGTGAGGAGGTTGAGGAGTATGAGGAGGTGTGAGGTGATGTGATGAGTATGTGAGGAGGTTGAAGACTGAGGAGTTGTGAGGAGTATATGAAGAGGTGGGAAGGGATGTGAGGAGTATATGAAGAGGTGTGAGGAAGTGTGAGGAGGTTGAGTATATGAGGAGGTGTGAGGTGGTGTGATGAGTATGTGAGGAGGTGGGAGGAGTATATGAGGAGATGGGAAGAAGTGTGAGAAATACATGAGGAGGCTGAGGAGGATGTGAGGCGTGAGGAGGTGTGAGGAGGTTGAAGAAGACGTGAAGAGGTAGAGGAGGGTGTGAGGAAGGTGTGATGGAGAGTGTTGGTGAAGTAGGGGTCTCCTGGTGGAAGGAGTATGGGCTCTAGATGGCCTTGCCTTGGGCGGATGTGGTGAGGGCCATGTGGTTAGGGCCGGGTGAGGACACAGCCTGGTGTTTGTGGAGCAGGAAATGGCAGCTGCCTCTTGCACAACACAGCGCTCCCTCCCGGGAGAGGGTGGTGTTGACTGCAGGTGCAGTGTCAGGGTGAAGGTGCTGACCCTGCTGAATCTGGGGTTGTTATTTCCAGTTCCCCTGGGTCAGCGTTCTTTGATGGGCTCAGAAGATTCCTGTTTTCCCCATGCCCCCCAAAAGTTCTGTTCAACACCAGGCCTGCTGAGGCCCCTCAATTGGCTGCCTGCTGGAGGGGCCCTGGGACCCACTGTCCCACAGATGGGATGAAGGTCCCTCAGCACTAGCCAGGTGGCAGCTGGGACCCTGATTCCTACCTCACCTGGAAGGGGCCAGGGCCCAACCCCCCAGCTGAGGGACTGGGACTGGGCTGGATGTGGTGAGGGGTGTACTGCTGCCCTGGGGCAGCTTCCTCAGGCCCCACACCGGTCCCCTTACATCAATACTTGAGAGAAAGAGAAAAAAAAAAACATTGAAACCTTCAGCTCCCTGGTTTTTAAAAGTAATGCCCAGAGAAAAGCGGAATTCAATTCAATTCAATTCAATTCAATTCAATTCAATTCAAGTGGGAGAGGAGGCACCTGAGGGAGGGAGGAAGGTAAGGGCGGGTGGCCACCTGGTGTGGGAAGGAGGAAAGACCTAACCCTGCAGCCTCACCCAGCCTCACTTCCTCGGGCCCCTGAGCTGCCCCCGTCCTTCCTCCTCTCAGGTCAGTGACTCCAGGGCCTTGAAGGGTGGGCAGTGGGGAGGAGCGTGGGGGAGGGGATGGGGGGGTATGAGGGGTATGGGGGGGGGGGTGGAAACCGCCGCTGGAGTAGATCCAGAAGACACAGGTTACTGGGAGAGGTGGCGGGTGGCCTTGGCCTTCTACAGCACAGAAGCTATTCCTCACGTGGGAAGGTGCCTGGGTGGCCCGGGGAAGACCGCGTCCACTCCTACCGCCTGTCACCTACCCTCTATTGCTCACCTAACAACCCTCCGCCCTAGTCCATCCATCAGCTCTCTCCAGTTAAGCACACCCCTGCCGAGGCTCCCTCCAGGCCCCCGGCACCGCCTGAGGGCGCCCTCCATGTCCACAAGCACACCTCCTGGCTCCTCACTCCCCTCCCTCACTCGCAAGGTCTCACTGTCCCCCCAGGGCTCTGTTAGCCCCGGTTTCCCGATGCATATGCGGCACCTGGCTCTGGTGGGTGAGTGAGTAGGTCTGCAACAGACATTTACTGAGCGCCAGCGGTATGCCAGACATGGTTCCAAGGACACAGGACACAGGTGGTGGCGTCAACCCTCAGGATACTGGCAGGTAGGACCCTCCCTTTCTGGGGGGCAGCCCTGGCCTTGAGCCAGGCATGGCAGGGGTGGGCAGGGCTCAGACATGGGCCTGGGGGGACACTGTGGATGCTAGCCAGTCCAGTCATCTGGGGTTCGCCCCTCTGGTGCGTGCTGACAAACTTCCTGTCCTGGCCAAAGGAGGAGCTAGGCCATCTGTTGGCCATGTCCCTGGCGCTCCCCACATGACTACCGGCCAGCCCACATCACAGGCCACCGGCCACTGTGGACAACCCCAGGGGCCTGGTGCAGGGCGGTGTCCACCTGTGTCAGACCCTGGGCAGGACTGGGCCAGGGGAACAGGCTGCCTGGGACATGTGGGGGTGGCCGGGAGGAGAGGGGCAAGGGAGACAGGATGGGGTGCCTGGGTGGGGGCGACAGGAGGGCCAGATTATGGGGACAGGTCACAGATGTGAGCCTGACCCCCCCCCCCAGCTTTCTGTTAAAAACCAAGTCAAGGAAGGGGAGACATGCTCCTGAAGCCAGCAGCGGGAGAGTGCGCTACACTCCCCGCCCCCCCAGGGCCATTTCCGTTCCTGACCCCCACGCCACCAGACCCCAGGGCCGGCCACCGCACAGCTCTGCGTCTGCCCCTGCTCGGCGGGGCTCATGCTCATCAGCTCCACGGGAAACACGTGTCCACCCTCCACCCACCTGTTCCTTGCACTTCCTCACGGACCTTGTCCCACGCGTGGCTCACCTTTACAAACCCTCTTTGCAGGACACGGAGACGCTCACCAGAGCAGAGGGCTGCCCTGGGGCCCCAGCTCCTGGCTACCCAGCACTTCTCCACCTTGTTTCATCCGTTTCCCCAAGCTTTTTCTTGGAGTGGTTTGTTTGATTTGGGGGGGTGTGGGCAGAGAGAGAGAGAATGCCAAGCAGACTCCGTGCCCAGTGTGGAGCTTGACGCAGGGCTCAATCCCACGACCCTGAGACCATGACCTGAGCCAAAATCAAGAGTCAGATGCTTAGCCGATTGTGTCTCCCAGGCGCCCCTTTCCTGGAGGGTCTTAAAGCAAAACTTGGCCCATCTTACCCACAAGCACTTCTGTTTATTGATCACTTTGTGCGAGCTGACCAGGGGTCACCTGAGCATTTTTAAGGAATGGGGTATTGGAGCTGCCCTGGGCTGAGATGGCGGAGGGGCCTTGGAACCGGAACATACCCCACCTGAAGGGCCAGGTGAGGGTGTCGCCCCATCAAGGACATGAGGGGTGGGGCCAGTGGGGGTCAGGAAAGAGGGGCCAAGGGGGGCAGAGAGGAGGGCTCCGTCCCAGGAGGTTGCAGGGGTGGACTGAGAGAGCAGGGCGTTCCAACCAGTGAGGAGACCCTCGGGGCAAGCCCTTGCGGGTGTCTGCCCAGCACCAGCCCCCTCCCCTTGGCCCCCTCGGCTTGATTGACCAGCAGTGCTGGGCACCCTGCATGGACCAGGGCTGTGGGCACAGAGGGGAGACCGTGGGCATGCAGACTGTAGGAATCCTGAGCGCTGGAACTTTCCATGAGGTCAGGGGTTGTGGGCCGCGTGCCCTGAGGACGCATGGGGGTGACATCTGGCTGCTCCCCAAGGTCATCGTGCACACCGTCCTTCCCCCGACCTCTTCAGTGGAGGGTCCAGGTCTTGGCTTCTGACCCCAAAAGCCACCAAATTTGATGGGGCACCAGTGGCCCTCCTGCGGCCCTGACACAGCACCCCCGGCCAGTCGTCCTGAACATGCCCACCTGAGCCCGGAGCCAGAGCCAGGGGCAGGGTATGCACGGTTTATCCTGCTATACGAGTCCGCGGGCTATCTGGCAACGCACGCACAGGTCTGCAGTGTAGACGAGAGCTGTGGGTCAGGCTGGTTTTCTGACCTGGTCATCGTGTGTGGTCATGTCGGCAAACTCATTTCTGGAAGGCTCACCCTGACCCTTTTGGCAGTCGGCGCTGCGTGCTGTCCCTCACGGGAGCCATGGCTGCCCTGGAGAATCCATGTCCCAACCAGCCCCAGGGCTGGGGGCCATGGCTACTGCTCACGGAGCAAACAGCGACCCACCATGTCATCATGGGGCTACGGGATGAGCCATTTCTGCAGCTCTAATGTGCGTCTCAATCAAAGATGCCAGGCACCGGAGCTCCCAGAACCCGGCTTCTGCCTCAAAACCGTACCCTGACATGCCAGGCACCAAGGAGCTGTGCGAGCCCTCGGTCCCTGAGAAGGTGCCCGTGGTTGGGACTGCAACCCCACGACAGCCCAGTGGGGCGGGGAACCCCTCACAGGCTCGGGGGCCTGGGGACATCATGCAGGGCCGAGGACCGAGAGGGGAGGAGGTGTGTCAGCTTTATTGGTCGTTGGTGCTTAGAAATGTGTGGGCTCAGGCCCCCGAGGAGGGGCGGGGCGGGGCGCTGCCCCGTCACTGCTGGTGGAAGGCGTGTGCAGGGCCGGTGGCCAGCGGGGGCAGCAGTCCAACGTCCTGGGTCAGGAAGCACAGATACCCCGGGGCCCCAGCGTGGGGCCTCGAAGCCCAGATGCCCGTTGCACTGGCAGAGGCAGGGGCCTCCTTGTCCTTCTAGAAACGTCCTGAGACCAAGGCCGACCGGGGCCCCCACTCCCATTCTTGGGCTGCTGCGTGTCTGTGGCGGCCACGACCCTTCTCCACTTCTGTCTCCTGGGCCACTCTCCAGGGGGAGGGGCAGCCGAGGATGGAGCAGGACCTGGGGTGGCCTAGCCATGGGCGGCTCGTCCCAGGACACAGTCTAGTGGAGCCCGCCTGGGCTCTTGTGGTTGCTGGGAGTGCCCCCCATAGGGAGGGCCTCACGGGGGAGGTGGCTCCAGGATCTGGCTGGCTGTGGCTGGGTGCGATCCGGGGACATCTGCCAAGAAGGGAGGGGAGGGGTGTGAGGGCCTCCAGCCCCGCTCTGGTGGCCAGACTCGAGCCTCGAGGCCGCTACGACTTCAGAGGCAGAAGGGCCCGATTCTGACCTGGGCAAGCCTCAGTTTCCCTGTGTGGGTCACTGTTAGGATTTAAAGGGGGGCCTTGGAGAGCAGAGGCTGGTGGGCTGATGATTAGGGAGGGTCAGGACTGCGTCTGGGGCACATAGCAGGCAATTAATAAACGGCTTGGTCACCATGCCGCAAGCAAGGGAACAGGCCGGCATCCAGAAGGTTCCACGGGGGACTGACTTGACGATAAACAAGGGCCAGCAGCCGGGCAGCAAGTGGGACCTCAGGTGCGGCCGACGGCCATGGTGTGGGCAGAACAGACACTCCCAGCCAGGCCACGTGCCGGCCCTGCTCAGGGTCAACTGCCGGCCACTCCGGAGCAGACAGGTGTTCACGCGGCCTCCTGCCCACTCTGCCGGGGGGCGGGGTGCTGGTGGGCAGACGGCTGTGTTAGCAGTGCTCACCCCCTGTCTGGGGCAGGCCCAAGGCCGTGTGCACCTGTGGTGCGCGACCCGGACCAGGGCCCAGGTGTGGGACACGCGACACGGGCTGGACCTACCGACCTTCTGCATTTGCCCTCGAGACACCCGGGGGTCACCCAGCCTCCCTGCAGCTCCTGCTCCCAAGTAGGACGACCTTGGGTGGGTGAGGGCGACCTTGGGTGGGTGCTCACCTCTCTGAGCGAAGACAGGGGATGAGCATGGGGGGCACGCGGCCATGGGCGGGAGGCCCAGACGGGACATAGGGCACAAAGGTCTGCTTGTGGTGGACAGCGGGGCCCGTGCCCTTCTGGCTCACCTGAGCCCCTACTGCCGGGGAGCCACGTCCATCACAGGCTTCTGGACACCGAAGGCCGTGATGAAGATGTTGACCACGACAATGATGAAAACCAGGCCCGTGGCCAGGTTGTTGAGGAAGTCCAGCTTGGCGTGCTTGGCAGGGTTGTTGAGGTCGTACCTGACTGTGGGCACAAGGGGGCAGACACTGCACCGGGGCCCTGCACCCCTTGGGCCCGCTGCTGGGTTCGGGGTGAGATCCGTGCCTGTGGGCTCAGCTTGGCAGCCCTGCTTCCTGCTTCCTCCACGCACGAAGCTCAGAGCGGCCCGGCCCTGGCGCAGAGCAGAACCAGCCCAGCGCCCAGGGCTGGACCATAAGGCACACCGTGCCGAGTGCACACAGGGAAGCCCCGTTCTGAGTGCCCGTGTGCAGTGTCTAGCAATCTTCACGCCTACCCAAGGCCCTGTCCTTACACCCACGTTATACGTCGGGGAACTCAGGCCTGGGGGGTCAAGTGCCTGCCCCAAGTTACACAGCCAGCAGTGGAGGCGAGCCCTGACCCTCACCTTGGGGGCAGGACCACCATCCAGTCCCTGGAGACCACTGGGAGGTTACCTTTTCCTATATCCTCAGCTTGGGTGGGTGGGAGGACAGAGACATGGGGGGGCCTCCGTGGGCCTCCGTGGGGAGCCACATCCTGACTGACCGCATGGCTGGTGGGCCTGTCAGGTGGTGAGCACCCTGTCCCGGGTGGTATGCAAGCAGGACAGGCGGATCATGGGCGGGGCCGCCCCAGGGCCCTCCCCCCCGTGGGGGCCCCAGCCCAGGCTCACACCAAGGAAGATGAGCAGCACGCCCACGCCGATCTGGAGCACGAGGGAGATGGAGATGAGGACCACCAGGGGGACGAAGAAGGCGAAGCCGGGACCCTGCTCGATGACGGCCTTCAGCTGGGAGGCGTTGGCCATCAGCAGGGCGATGTCCAGCATGCTCTCAGCTGCGCTCTTCTTGTTGGCGTAATGGTTCACGTTGATGGGCCGGTTCCGGCCCCAGCGGGACGGCTGCGGGGAGGGGGCAGTCAGCCTGGGACCGGCGGGGCTGTGAGGTGGCTGTGAGGTGCGGGCGCGGTGGGGCCTGCACACCACACGTTTGAGACGAGAAGGCCGCCGACCCGCCTCGGGCCGTCCCTGCGCGCCCCCGCCGGTGCCCGCCTGCCCTCCCTCCCGGCTGGTGGCTGCAGGCCAGGGCGGCAAGTGACGAGCGGGACGGTCCAGGTCCCTGCGTGCTCACCCAGCGCCTCCCAAAGGAGGGCTACGGCTGAACTTAGCTGCTTCTTTGATTTTTATTTTTACAAACAATTTTAAACCACTCTGTTGAGGTGTGATCACCACAGGAAAAGCTGTGCAGGATGACCGTAAACAACTTGGAGCCTCAGGAGCTGAGTGAACACACGGGACCCCTCGTGGCTCCCAGGCCGCCCCTCCGGAAGCCTCCTCCTGCCTTTTTATTCAGTATTTGTGATGAGGTTTGTCCCCACAGTGCCTTGGGGACGCGGGGCGGGGCGCTTCCTGTCCAGGCTTCCCAGCACCTCCGCCTGGGAACGTGGCCCGGCCTCAGAGCCAGGTCCACGCCTCGTGCCCTCCACGCCCCGCCCAGAGGTCACCACCTCCAGGAAGCCCCTCTCTCCTGGGATGCAAGGTGGGGAGGGCCCTCCTCCCTCAGTAGGCCTCCCCCAGCTGCCCCTGGCTGGCCCCTTCCCAGACCCCAGGACAAACCCGAACCCCTCAGCCCTGGCCCTTTGTCCGCAGGCTCCCCGGAGCCACCGGGCCCAGCACTGCGGCCGCCTGGGGCACTTGGGAGCTCGTGTTTCTGAAGTCATGAAAGATGCAGGCCTGGGAGGCAGGCTGCCGGGGAGGGGCCCACACAGCAAGTGAGAGGCCCCCTCCACTTTCTGCCGCTGGAAACCTCACCCCGGAAAATCCTGAACTCCACAAGTGGGGCCGCGTGGGTGTCTTGTTCAACTTAAATGTAATCTAGAATAGCATGCCCAGGAGGGAGAATTCCCTCAGCGCCCCGAGGCTAAGCGGCAAGCGCACTGGGTTTAAGATCCACGCCCAAGCCCCACAGAGAAAGCCGGCTCCTCGGACTGCTTCTGGAATATTCCACCCACTGCCAAGGCCCACCGGGGTCTCAGCTTCGCCTCCAGCTGCGCCCGCCGCTGGGGGGGCCACACCCCAGGCCTCACCCATCAGAGCACAGCTGCGACTCCCCAGGGTCTGGTCGCGGGCAGCCGCCGCCTCGCCGCCTCGG
>NW_024426008.1:28481011-28484502 GCF_017311325.1 Ursus maritimus | reverse complement strand
GCCTGTGCTCCCACAGCACCTGGCTGTCCCCCCTCTGCTCTTGCAAAGCTGCCGGGCTGGCCACGCCTCCTCCCGTGTGGCCCCTCTGCGGGGCGGGGCGGGCGTCCGGGGCGCCGGCCTGCTGCGCGTGTGCTCCTGGCGTCAGGAACCAGAAGCGCCCAAGCAGCTTCCCTCAAGGCCACCACAGTCCCGGAGGAAAGAGCGCGGCGCCACAAGCACGGGTACGTCCACACGGATACGAACAAACGTAGGGGCGCACGCACGCGCTCACGTATACAGACAGGCACACGTGCACACACAGCACACGCACGTCTAGGCTACCCGCTGGCCTCCGTGGAGGAGGAGGAGGAGTTCCCTTCTCTCCTGAGCCCCTCTAGGCCGTCAGAGTCCTTTACAGACACGCGGTCAAATACGGAAGGACACCTCAGTGCCCCGCGTCTCCGCTCCCCTCCGCCCAGGGCGCAGCTCACTATCTTGCTCATCCTTCTGCTGGGTGTCCTCCTCCAGGGTGCCCTCCCCAGCCCCGTCCTCAGACACACTCACTGTGGGTAAACTGAGGCTAGCCCCGGAAGCACCTTGTCCAAAGCCAAGACAAGTGAGGGCTGCACTTTGAACCCACGCACCGGGGCTCAGAAACGCCCTGCAGAGGGGGCTGGGGTCAGGGCCAGCCTGTGGGGGCTGTGCACTCAGAGGCACCCCCGGGCTCCAGCGGTGTGACCTCAGGACAGCCAGCGCCCTGGGGGCCTCAGTCTCCCATGCGTGAACCAGGGCCAGGAGCACACAGCCCGTGAGGTTGTGGTGGGCCTGGCCGCTGCCTCGGAGCCCTGGGTGGCAAGCTAGGGCCTGGGCCACACGCCTCTCCTGGTGCAGGGCACTTCCTGCCCACGCGACCATCTGCTTCCTGTTGAACCCTTGCAGTGATAGGGGGCGCCAGCAGGAGCCCTGTCCGCCCCGCTCACCACAGCCTGGCCGTGTGGCCTTGACAATGTGCTCGGCCTGCGGCTGGTCTCCGTCTCCCCATCGGTAGGCCCCAGGCCGCGCTCTGGGCACAGAGTTCCCCACTAATGGAGAGGGGGCATTAACCTCCCTTTTCACAGAGCGGGGGCGTGCGGTGGAGGGAGCTGCCCAGGGCATAACACAGCCTGGTGGCCGCCGAGGAGGGGCTTGGAGCCGCAGGGGGACTCTGGGGCCTGGGTGACGGCTGAGTCCCAGGGAAGCCCACCAGGGTAGGGTCGGAAGGCGGCCGCAGCCCTGGGCCAGAACAGACTTCCCGGAGCCACTCTGGGAACCGCCCACAGAGGCCTCTGCCCATGACCTGCGTGGGCCACGGGACTTCCGCAAACCACAGTGGTGGTCCCAGGAGCTGGGTGAGCTCTGGATCTTTTTCCCTTAAAAGCCAGGAAGGCGCCTCATGGGTAAGGAGCTGGAGGAGGGCAGGGAAGCCCACCTTCTGTGGATGGAGGGCCTTGGGGTGGCTGTTCACGGGCAGCCAGCAGGGCCCAGGCCACCTAGCCCAGGGCCACTGTGCTGTGTGTCCTCGGCTCAGACGTGGAGGGTTTAGGACAAACGGGAACCAGACCTGCTGCACCCAAGCACCCAGTTCTGGCCAAAGCTTAATGGACGCTCCAGTCTAGCCCAGGCCTGGCTGGGAGGAGATAGGGTGCCCACCCCAGCCTCCTGCTCCCCTGGGAGATGAGACCAGGCCAGAGCTCACTGATGCCCTCCAATCCTGCCTGCCCTGCCTGTCACTGACCCCACACCCCGGTCAGAGTGTGGGACAGGAACTCCTGCCCAGGGGCACCTTCACATTTTTAGAAGGAGAGACCAAGGCCACCACCAAATCCACGATGTCCATCAGCTGCCCTGCTAAGAGCTAGGGTGCACTTCCACAGGCGCCTCTGTCTAGCACCCCAGAATCCCACACCCGCGTTCTCTGCCTCAGTTCCCTCATGTGCAAAATGGGCAGACGGGACTAAATGCGGGCGTGGAGGCCCCTTGGTCTGCTGGAGCACAGCCAGCCAGGGCATCCGGCCTCCCAAACCAGCCGCACGGAGAAAGGACAAGCCCGGGAAACGGCTGTGTGAGCTGAGCAGGACCCAGGACTTCAGATCCTGGCCCACCACAGCCCCTCCGCTGGGGCACAGCGAGTACCAGTGGGAGCGGGGGCTTTGAAGTCCTTCCCTCTGGGGAGGGACCCGAGAACCTAGGAGGGTGTGGCAGGGCCTGGGTGTCCATCATCTGACCCAGCAGAGTGGACACAAGCCTACTGCTCAGATGTGGCATGAAGGCCACAAGGTGCGAGCCTGCCCTGAGAGGTCTGCGGACCCACGTCAGTGTCCCAGCAGGAAGTCCTGCTGGGGGAGTTTCCCGCAGCAGCTGGGCCGGAGGCTGGGCAGACCTGCTTCCCGTGGGCTCAGCACTGGCCGGCAGTGACCCCGTGGCCATGTCAGGGTGGCATTTTAGAACTTGGGCAAGACCCTGCCAGTCCCGAAGTCTTCCAGGAAGGCAGAAGTGAGGAAAGGAGCGAATTTCCCCTGGACAGCTGAGCTCTGTGCAGCCCCGATGTGGCCCAGGAGCCACATCCCCCCTTGTCCGGCTCCCTCCCTGCCGTGTCCTCAGCTGGGTGTGAGCCCAGTGTCTCCTGTGGGCCAAGGCAGGTGTCTCCACGCCAAGACACAGCAGGCATGACACAGCCAAGGGCCATTTTCACTGTAAAGTTGATGTTGACTTTTCTTCCTGTCTCCAGCCACAACCCGCTCCTGCAGGGAACGCGGGCAGCCTGGCCTCCGTGAAGTCGTGGGGGCACAGGCACAGCTGTGGGGGCACCTGCGGGGTCCATCTGCTGTCGGGCTCTTCCCTGCGCCAGGCTACCCTGGAAGGTGAGTGACCTGCCCCACTGCCCCCACGAGGACACCCTGGCCTGCAGCGGGCATCCTGAGACGGACAGGGGCTTTCAGCGTGGGCCTCCCAGTCAGTCCCCCCACTGCCAGGTGTGCGCCAGGGACACAGGACCAACCTAGCCCAGCCACCCTGCCATCTGGGGCTCCCGCTCCAGGTGGTGCATCTGAAGACCCCGGGGGTTTGCCTCTCACCCCAGCAAGACTTTCTTCCCACCCTGGCGCTCATGCGGGGAAGGCTATACCCGTCCAAAGGGTCCCCCATGGGGGAAGGTGCTGCCCCAAGTCCTCTCCAGGAGTGGGTGCTGTACGGCGGGCAGGAATGTGACTACTGTGTGCCCAGCACACACATTCACCCAGTGGGTCCTCACCGTGCTCTTGGAGAAACTCACTGCTAGCATCCTAGGTCACAGATGAGAAACTGAGACACAGAGTCATGGACACAAGAACGCAACAAGGCAGGTCCTGAAAGTGGGAGGGGAAGGCAGAGGCTGGGGGTGGGGTCAGGGGTCCCAGTCCCAGGCAGCGGGAGCAGTGGCCTTGAGGCTGCCCACCCTCCCTGGAGCCTCCCTGCCTGTGAATGGAGACCCCCCC
>NW_024426008.1:28472984-28481001 GCF_017311325.1 Ursus maritimus | reverse complement strand
CCCCCCCACCACACTGGCTCTTGGGCGGGCCGTAGAGGGGCCCGACCTCCTGTCACACGCCTCCTTCCCAGCCCTGACTGGCTTGGTGGTCCAGCCCTTGGGCCTTTCTGTCGCTGTCCTCTCTGCTGGGACGTCCTTTCCCACACTGCACAGGGCCATGCCACCCCCGCTCCGGTCCTGCAGTACCCAGAGCCAACGTCCCCGCTGCACAGGAAGCCTTCCTGACTCCCCTCCCACCCGCCCACTGGTGGGGTTTAGCCCTTACCGTCTGGGCGGGTCTCCACTCTGAGACAGCGGCTCAGTGATAATGGGGCCACGTCTTCCCACACTGGTCCCAGAGCCGCACAGAGACCCCACCTGACCTCCCCGGGCCTGAGATGCACGGGAGCCTGCAGGCACACGGCCAAAGCAGAGGGTGCAGAACAGGCTTGGAGCGGAACGCACAGCCACAGGTTGGGAAGTGAGCAGGACCCCTCCCTTCCGACCCACCTGCCCTATTTGTTGCCTGACTTCCCCAAAGCAGGCAGGGGCGTTTTGTTACTCGCTTTCCAGACCGTGCACAGGGGGCCGAGAGAGGTGAGGCAGCCTCCTCAGGCACACACAGCCCTCGGATCCAAAGTGCTTACATGCCAGGACAGGGCCGCGTGAGGACCTCCTCAGTCCTTGGTTTCCCCGCCACCAACCCAGGGACAAGCGTCCTGTGCTGTGCCACCCTAGGGCGGTCAGGCTTTACTGAAGGGTCAGCATGGAGGCTGAGCCCCAGGAAGCTTCTGCCAAAAACAGGCAAGGATGGACAGGATTACCGCGTGGAACCACCTGCACACGGGCCTGCCCCTGCCACCCCGGGCCTCACTCATCTCACATGCCCTCCTACACGGGGGCAGCGCAACCCCAGTCTGGTTCATGAGGCTGAGAGACCGCCATCCCTGCCCCCATTCCCAGGGGGTCAGAGAGTGAAAGAATGTTCAAAGTCAACAAGTCACCAGAGGGCCATGCCCGGGACTGTACCACCAACAGAGGTGCTGGGGAAGTGCTGGGCCCTGGGAAGAGCGCATGCCACCGCCGGACAGGACTCCGGGGCGGGGGGGCCCAACCACCTCCCCCGTGCGAGTCGGGACCACCGCCCGGGGGCCTGCGGTGGGGACAGGGAGGGGCCACAGCCGGCCCAGGTTCCCCACCGGGTCACGCAGCAGATAGAGCGGTCGCGGTGGACACGGCGGGTGACGTAACCGTCTGCCCGCTGCTGGCCTGGGGCCCGGAGGCTGGATCCTGCGCGCCCGGGCGCGCAGCAGCGGGAGGAGATGCGGGGGCCGAAGTTAGAGGCCCGCGCGGAAGGCGGGGGAAGGTGGCGCCCAGGCCCCTCCACCGCGCGGCTCGGCGTGGGCACCTCCCGGCCGGACCCTCGCCCCTGCCGGGGTGGCCGGAGCCCCGGGGCCACCGCTCGGACTGACGGCACGGGACGCCCCGGCACCCCGCAGTGCGGAAGCGGCGCGCAGTCGGCGGCGCCCCCAGGTGCCCGGGGAGCAGCGGGCGCGGGGCCCAGAGAGGGCGGGCGCCGGCCAAGATCGCACAGCGGCGCGGGCGGAGCGGGGCTTACCGAGGCGTCCGGGGAGCCGGGCGAGCCGGGGCGCAGGTCGCCGTTGAGCTCGAACTCCTCGGGGCGCGACTCCATGGTGCGGCCGCCAGAGCCGCCTCGCTCCGGGGCTGAGCGCTGCCGGCGCGGGGGCAGCGGGGACCCGGCTGCGCGCCCGCCCCCGCCACGCCCCCGCCACGCCCCGCCGCCCCCGGACTCCGCCCCTGGCAGGGGCGGGCACGCAGGACCCACCGGACCCCTCCCTCTCCGGCGAGGGCAGCGGGGGCGGCGCGGTCCCCCAACACCCGGGCCTCGCGCGGGCGGCGGCACGTCCGCTCTGCCCCGTCGTGGACACTTTTAATCCATGAAACGAGGCCAAGGGCCAGCCTTTCCCGGGCCACTTCGCAAACTGCCGGGCGCGCCAGGAAGGCGAGCGCGCCGCTGCCAAGGCGTGGGGGTTCTCCCGGCGCCGCGAAGCCCGCGGGCCGGCCCGCACCCTGGGCTCCCTGACCCTGGGCCCCCCAGCCTCTGAGCCTGGCCTCCCGCACGCTTGGGAGGTGGGGGGAGGCAGAGGGCCATCGTCGTCGGTTGGGCCCGCTCGGTGCCGGCCCCCGCCCTGTTGGCGCAGCCTCTGTGCCCCATGGTGGGAGGCAGGCCCCAGTGCCTGGGGTGGCGCCGCTGCGTGCGTCCAGAGCGCGTCGGTTTCCCCAGCCCTTGGCTCAGTCGGGTCCTGTTTCCCCGGGCGCCCTGCCCCACGCGAGCGGCTCCCAGGCATCCGAAGCCAGGCGGGTGCGGAGGGGCCGCAGGCGCGGGAGGGGCTGGGTGTTACCTCCCGGGGCTGGTTTGCGAAGATCCGGCCACTGTGTCCTCCGGTCCTGACCCTGAGCCCGCGGCCAGGCCCAGCTGCTTAGTGTCTATCGATGTCTCCACCTACCTACCCCTAGTGTGCAGTGCGCACGGCCACCCACCAGCGGCTCTGGGGCATGCCTGGTCCCTCTCAAGGCCCAGTGGCCCAGCGGGGCCAGGCTGCGGGACCTATAACCCTGAACCATCGTAGCTGTGTGCGCTGGGACAGGTGGCTGGACCTCTCTGTATCAGCTTCCCCATCTGTGATGGGGGAGTGGTATTCTTAGGCTCTGTGGGATAATCTCTTCCCCTCCCCATAACCCGACATCAAAGAAGGTCACCAGCCATGCCACAGGTCAGGCAGCAGCAAGTTAGGTCACTGAGCTGGAGGCTTGTTTGTTCACCCTTATCATCATGGGATGCCCACTGTATGCCAGGCCCTGTTCTAGACCCAGGGGGCTGCAGCCGGAGCCGGGCTTGTGGGGTGGCCCTGCCTGGGGCCAGGAACATCGCTTGTCTTCCAGCCTTCCAGTCTTACAGTGGGCTCTCCCCCCTCACCCGGCAGGGGAGGAAACTGAGGCACAGCTAGGGAGAGGCCCAGGAGGACAAGCTCAGAACTCCTGGGACGGTTGTGGGCCGTCTAAGCAGTGGACTGGACCCTCCCCCAGGTCTGCATGGCCAGCAGGTGGGCACCGTGGGGGTGAGAACCCAGGGCCTGTCTTGCTGGTCCTGGGCACACTCCAGGCTCAGACCTCTGGTCCCCCACCCTACGCCTCACCCCTGCTGGGAGAGCAGTTTTATAAGTGAAACCAAAGGCATGGAAAATGGAAGTCACCCACGGGATTTCTCAGAAAAAGGGATCTTCCACTAAACCGAGTCTGGGCCCTGCCGCTGACCTCTCCCCCTCCCTGGCGTCGGGCAGCCAGCCCAGGGCCTGCTGGTCCGTGAAGGAGCTGCCGTAGGCCCAGTTCGAGGCCGAGGGAACTGAAGCTCGGAGACATGGTCAGTGCCTCTGTCACTCCGTCCTGCTTCAGGGGCCCTGTGAGCGGGGACCCCGCAGTGCCCCGGGATCTGGACCGTTCTTTTCACAGAGCCCATGCGTGACTGCTGACAAGCCGCTGGAAACCACAGAAGCACTCCCCCCTCCCACCCTGGGGGCGGCGCTGGTCCTGGAAGGGCCAGAGAGAGGGCTGCCTGAAAGAGCGTCCTGAAGGTGCAGGGGAGGCTGGGAGGTGCGGAGGAGAGAGGACGGGAGCCTAGGAGCCTCACCCCTTCAGCAGGTGAGAGGGTCTTGGTGGGCCTCGTGGGGGCTGCAGGCGGGAAGGCTGGGGGGCACCGGGTCTGCCGTCCCGAGCGCGTTTCTCCTGTGGGCCCCAGGGCAGGTCAGAGCTCAGGTTTACCATCCGTCCAGAAGGAGGAAGTCCTGTGATGTAACAGTTCAGCCTTTACACCTGGGTTTGTAGCCCCCCCCCACTTCACCTTCCTGGGGTTCGGGTCACAGCCAGCCCCCACAGCTGGGGCTCGCCCTCCAGGCTGCCCTCCCTTGAGTGAGTAACCTCAGGGAGGGCCTTCCTGGCTCTGTTCTGTTGTCCTGTTTGCCTGGGAAGTGTGTTTCCCAGACTGTTGCGAGCGCAGACAGACAGAGGGTTTCAGGTCCTCCTGCAGAGACCAGCCGGAGCGGCCGAGGTGGGTCTGGGACGCCGCACGGAGCTGAGGGTCCGTGAGAGTGGGGATGGGGAGCGTCCCGGAGAGGGGGTGGGTAGGGAGGGGTGGGTTGGCCTGCTCCCGCCCGGGACACTGGGACGCCCAAGCAGCACCCACCTGGAGACACACCGGCACATAGCGTCTCCACGGAGCTGTCTGACAAACAGGGACGCTGCGAAGAAGGAGTGTCCGGCCCATTTGACACCAAGGCCACTGTCCCGCGCATGGGGGCTGCGGAGCAGGCCCGGGCACATGGGCAGAGCCCAGGACACCTAAGCAACATCCCTCTTGGTGGGGATGGACCCCGGTCTCGCCCACGCCACCCACCCCCGGAGCTGTGCCCCCGCGTTACCACGGGGAGAGCACGATGTGTCACCTCGGGCCGGGGAGGATGTGCGCGCAGACAGGCCATGTTTGCTGAACGGGAGCCTTAGGAAGTCTCGGGGTCTCTGGCCCCCCTGTCTCTGAGGGGCGTGGATCCCTGCAGGCAGTGTTTCCATTTTACACAGGGAAGGGCCGGTGCGGGAACGCCCCAGGAGCCCCCGCCCAGTGAGCCTGTGCTCCGTCCTGCCCCAGGAGGCGGGCTTTGCAGCCAGAGGCAGCTCCCGCCACCACCAGGGCCCAGGCCCGCCCGCACATGCCCACCACCAGGGAGAGCCCACGGCAACGGCACACCCTGGGAGCTGGTGGCCCACTGCCCACCGCGCACCCGGTGGGACCGTGACAGGGCGGCCCCAGGCTCTGTGCGTCTGTCAGGTACTTGCAGGGACCACAGCTCCCAGCAGATGGGGGCGCAGAGCCAGGAGGCCGGAGTTGCCGCTCCATGTCCAGAAGGTCAGAGGGGGGTCGGCCAGGCCTATGAGGAGGTGCTGTGCCATCACCCCCACTTTAAGGACAGAGAGGCATGTGCCAAGGTCACGGAGGCATGCCAGGGAAGGGATCGTAATGGGCCAGGTAGTGTGGCGTGGGCACACTCGCAGGTGTCTACACTGCCTCCCACAGCCCCCCAGCAAGGCATGACCCACCGAGGCCGCCCAGTACGATGCAGCGAGCCCCAGAGGGCTTGGAACCCCAGAAGCAAAGGGAGTGCACCACGAGGGAGACATTGAGACACAGCCATCCATGTTTTGGAATGTCGCAGAGCCATTAACAGAGCGCATGGGCGGCAGGCTGGCTGGCCTGGAGGGACCCGCCTGGTACCCTGGACAAAGCAGGGACAGGTGGCTTCCTCCTGAAGCCCTGAGCCCTCCCCCGAGCAGGGTGGGGCTGACTCCACTTGTCATCTCTGAGCCTCTGTACTCAGCAAAGCCCTTGTCCTGGGCAGCCAGGTGGCAGGGTCTGTGGTCAGTTCTTCCCTTCTCCCTCTGTCACATACTGCTGATTTTTAGCTCAGCAAATGGCTTCCCAGAAGAGAAACTGCTTTTGCCTGCTCTCCTGCAGCTAGGGGTGCCCGTGTGGCCACATTCTGGCAGTGGAAGGGGGCGTGCAACATCAGGGAAGGGATCTGAAACGGAGGGGGTGTGCCATTCTTTATTACTTCCTCCTGTCTGCTGGGTGGCATACAGATGTAATGGCCAGAGCTCCAGCAGCCACACTGGGCCATGAGGGGACCTCGGGCCTAGGAGTCTCACAGTAGAGCTAAAGACAGAAGGAGCCTGTGTCCCCAGTCGTTGGCACACAGGCCTTCCCTGGGCTGCCCACCTCAAGACTTCTTGGGTGTGAATAAGGAAAAAAATCTATCTTGTTTGGAGGGTTCCATAATTTGGGGGGGTTTGTGATACAGCTGATTTAGATCCTATTTTTTTAATGTGTTATTTTTTCATTAATAAATAGATTTTCTTATTTAAACACAGAACATATAACAGATTGAGTCACATCCCCCCAATCCTATTTTGAAAATGTATATTAGATTATGTCATTGGCCAGCTTAAATCCCTCTCTCACTTTTTAAAATATTTATTTATTTGAGAGAGAGAACTTAGAGAGAGAGAGCACTAGCAGGGAGGGCAGAGGCAGAGGGAGAAGCAGGCTCCCCACTGAGCAGGGAGCCCAGTGTGGGACTCGATCCCAGGACCCCGGGACCATAACTTGAGCTGAAGGCAGACGCTTCACCAACGGAGCCACCCAGGCATCCCACCTCTGAAGTTGCCTTGAAAAAATCCTTGCTCCTGGTCCCTGAACAGCTGAGACCCCTGCACCCTCCCCTCCCTTCAGCCTCCCCTCTGCCCTGGACTCTATTCCTTGGACTCTATACTTGGGGCCTTTGCACCCCGCATTGACCCCATCTGATGATCGTGCCCCCAGGCCTCCATGTGGGTGGCTCCTTCCTGTCACCTGACCACAGACCATCCCCACAGCCCGAGGCCCCCCTCACCCCATGCCCCGGGTCAGCTCCCGAGAGCACCGTGCTTATTTATGTGCTTGTTGTCAGCCCCCTCCCTCCCAGACACCAAGTCTCGGGCACTGCTGACCCTCGGCCCACGCCCTAGCTGCCCAGGGCATGCCCTAGCCATGTCTGTTTTGTCCGGCCTGCAGGCATCCCTCAGCCCAACTGGCTCTGCCCAGCCCGTGCTCCGCAAACCACTAATGACAGAGCTGCTGGGCTCCGGATTCCTGGCCCTGACATGGACCGCTGACTCAGGCCATCAAGCTCATGGGCTGCAGGTGATCGTGGGAGTGAGGCTGGGTGTCTGGCGTCCCAGCAGGGCAGGTGGCCTGTGGTTTGGCGAAGAGACATCGCTGGCAGGTCAGGTCTAGTCTGGCTCCCTCCCACCTCTCCTGAAGGTCAACCGCTGACCCTGGCCAGTCCAGGGAGCTGGCAGGGCTGAAGGCCTAACCGCAGGCCAAGAGGAGGTCCTCTGGGCAGGCAGTGGCTCCTCCTTAGTAAACCAGGTCAGAGAACAGTTGCTGAGGGACCGTGCGGCCCAGGCACACCCATCCCGCAGCCTCCCTTCCCCGCCTCCCCCTGCCTAGGGCCAGAGACTTGTTCTCCAAGTCTGGGGGTCACCTCCTCCAGGAAGACTCTGGATACGCCCAGGTCTCTCCCAAGGACACCCCCCCCTACACACACATTGAGGCTCACTGAGGCTCAGCGCAGCTTCCAGGATGCTTCCTGCCATTGGGGTCCATGGCTTATGACCAAGTGCAGACACCACCACCAGGAGGCTGAGGATGGGACTAGCAGGAGTTGCTAAGGGACCCGGGCCAGGGCCTCGGTGTGCAACACCCATTCTACATTGGGAAACTGAGGCTCCCAGCATGGAGACTTGAACCCAGGTCTCCTGAGCCCACCCCCCCCCCCCCCCCCGGTGGGTGCTGGGAGCTACCCTGAGGCTGTGGTGGGGCACGGAGGCGTGCTCGGCTGACTCAGGGCCTTTCCTCTGGCCCACCTCAGACCCTGTGCTGACCACAGCTTTGCTCTCCTTGGGGAGACCTCAGCAAATGCCCCAGGAGCTGCGGTGGGGAGGGGCTTTGGACCCAGGAGGCATGGAGCCCTCCTGTGCCCCGTCCCTGCCCCGAGGCCCCCAAGCCTGCTGGACACCATGCGGCCCCTGC
Source organism: Ursus maritimus (assembly GCF_017311325.1). Taxonomy (NCBI): domain Eukaryota; kingdom Metazoa; phylum Chordata; class Mammalia; order Carnivora; family Ursidae; genus Ursus; species Ursus maritimus. The sequence continues at coordinate 28,473,323 of NW_024426008.1, read as the reverse complement.
AGAGGGACAGCCTTGTGCTGCCTCTAGTTCGATCAGCATCACAACCACCGAGGGACCCGGCTCTCTGGCCCACCCCCAAGTCCCGGGGAGGCTGTGCAGCTGGTCTGGGGACCCCAGTTTGACCCCCAAGGTGGGGATTTAAGTCAAGTCATGGATCTGACTGAGGGGCACAGAGAGGGAGGGCCCCACTTCTGAGCACCCGCCGTGGCCACACACAGCTACTGTCACTCATCACCCCTTAGCACAGGGCACGTGTCCCTCTGCGGCGGGAAAGTCAAGGCTTGTCAGTGTGGCGTGTATCAGTTCTGCAGGGAGGGAGGCCCACGGAGGGTCCGTCCC
>NW_024426008.1:28468426-28472978 GCF_017311325.1 Ursus maritimus | reverse complement strand
CGGTCCCAGGGCCGCCACAGTTCCCATGCAGCTGGGTTCGCGAGGACTATCCTGTCACTGTCACATCTCCTGGCTGATGAGCGAATTCGAATTCGGTCCAGCAGATGGTGAGGCTGCCTGCCTCCTGCTGAAGGACTTGCCACCCGCAAGCGGGGGTCCTGGAGGGCCTTTTCGAAGAAGTACTGCAGAGCAGGGGGCCAGGTGGGAGCAGGTTGCCCTTTGCTCTCCACCCACCTTTGGAACACCTGGTCCGTGCTGCTCGGTCTGAACACGTTGGCTCTTCTTCCCGGCCTCCTTGGACCCGACACTTCTTTCCTTGAGTCAGCCAAGGCTGACCAGAAGGTTGCAGAGCTGAGAAATTCCATTTTGATTCCAGCGGCTCCTTCCTGGGGGGGTGCAGAGGTCTGGGGGCAAAGCAGCCTGCCCAGGAAGCAGGTGGGAGGCAGGTGTGCCCTGGTGGCCGGCGATCGGGGCGGCCGGCCCACCCCAAGGGCTCCTCCTGGGGCCACCACTGCTCAGGGGCTGAGCCATCAGACGGCTGGGGCTCCAGTCACATAGTCAGGGCAGGTGCGAGGAGCTGCTGGCCTCTCCGTGGGGCTGACTGCCTGGCCAGCCCGTGGATGTTGTCCGCGCGGCATACAGGCTGCAGTCTCCGGGGAGGCTCCCCAAAGTGCCACGTGTCCTGTCCCTGGCTCTGGTGGCGTCCAGGCTGGCAGCAGGCCAGGCCTGGCAGGCCCGTTGCTGGGCAGAGCCCGGGACAGCATGCAGCCGGCTCTCCTTGAGGGCATCTCACAAGTTGATGGAAACCCATCCAGCACAAAGGGGCATTTATCGGACTAGATGCTGAGTCTCCGCCCTAACGCAGGGAGGACAGAAATAGCCTTTCACACAGCGCCAGCAGGGCTGGGCTCTCTGCTTTGTAGGGTGTCTGTTTCCCAGCTCCTTCTCTGAGCTGTGCAACCTGTCGTATTCATGGTGAGCTACTCACCGTGTCCTGGGCGGGGGACTCTTGGATCCCTCTCCTGCTGAAACTGTTAAACTCTTAGAGGGAGGGAGAGGGGAGAGAGAGAGAGAGAGAAGGAGGGAGTGCAAGAGGGATGGGGGAGGGAGGGAGAGGGAAGGAGGGGAAGAGGTAGGGGGGAGAGGGAGGAAGAGCGGGGAGGAGGGAAGGCAGGGAGAAGGGGGGAGAGAAGAGGGGAGGAGGGGGAGAGGGAGAGAGGGGGAAGGGAGGAGGATGGAGAAGGGGACAGAGAGGGAGGGAAGGGAGAGGGAGGAAAAGCGGGGAAGGAGGGGCAGATAAGAGGGGAAGAGGAGGAGAGGGAGAGAGAGGAGGGGAGGAGGGAGGGGGATGGGGAGAGGGAGGAGGATGGACAGGGAGGGGGAGAGAGGGAAGGAATGGGGGATGGGAGGGGGAGAGAGGGGAGAGGAGGAGGGAGGAGGGGAGGAGGGGGAGAGAATGGAAACAGGGAAGTGGTTCAGTCAGGACACTCTGCCTCAGTGTTCCCCTGTGGCGTGAATGCTGTGGCTCTTGGTAAGATGATAGCACGTGGCCTCACTCCTGGAAGAGACTTCCGTGTCCCTGAAAATGGCTATCCTTCCCACAGCTTTGCTTGCGCTACTCCTTCTGCCTATCATATCTCTCCAAAAATGCACCGGGAAGCAACAATTAAGTCCCACTTGATATCTATAAAGAATTTTAAGAACTTGAATGTGCTAAAACCAATGCCGGTAACGTTCTAAAGAGGCTAAGTACCTCAGTTGCTACTAACAGAAAGTTCAAAGACTTAATACAGGATTTTTCTCTCACATGAAACAAGCCTGGAGTTAGGAAATCTAAGGCTAGCATCCACAGTGTTATTGGCGACTTTTCTTCCCCGCCTTGCATAACGTAGAGTTTCCATCCTCAAAGTAGCCTCATGGCCCAAGATGGCTGCTGGAGATCCCACCATCAGTGCAAGAAGCAGGTGTAGGGGGCAAAAGGGGGCTGGTTTCCAGTTGTCTGTCTCCAGACAGTGGATCAGGCCAGCCTGTGTGACTGGGGACCGGTGCTGGAGTGAGCTGGGTGCCCCGAGGTCGGGTCGTAAGGGGCACTGTGGCTCTGCCCTTCCCTCCTGGGCTGCCTGCTCCAGGGGAGCCACTGCCACGTGCTGAGGACACTCAGGCCGCGCTGTGGACAGTCCCGTGTGGGTGGGAGCAGAGGCCCCCAGCCAACAGCCGGCACCAGCTGCCCGTGAGGGAAGGAATCTCCTGGAAGCGGGTCCCCAGCCCAGTCAAGCCTTCAGGTGAGACTGCAGCCCCAGCCTCACGAGACCCCGAGCCAGAGCCCTGCAGACTCACTCCTGATTCTTGACCACAGAACGATTACTGGTTTTTAAGCTACTAAGTTTTAGGGTCCTTTGTTTCACAGCGATAGGTAAGTAAAACCGTACTTTGGTCCTGAGGCCAAGCGGCTCTGTGGTGTCAGAGAAGCCCCAGCATCTTGGGGCCGACCCGGTCAGATTTGTTTCTCACTCATGCACGTCGGATGTGGGCGGGGGCTCCCTGCTGGTCGCCCAGGGACCCAGTGCTCTCCGCCCCGATGCCAGGTCACTTCTTCTCCCTTCCAGCGGTGGAGTTAGTCGTGTGGTCACACCCAGACCTGCGTGGCCGGGAACGTATCGGTATAAACTCAGCACTGTGCCACGGCGATCACGGGAACCTCGGATACAGGTAACATGGCTGTGCGGACGGGAACGGTGACACGGGGTTTCGTCCGGGTGGTGGCATGGGGTGTCTTTGTACCGCTGCAGACTTGCACGCTGTCTCCAGTGGGCACTGGCCCCTCGGCAAGCCCGCTGGCCTCCTCCTCCGTCCGTCGCGTAGCTCGGTGTGTCCCAGTACCTCATAACCAGACAGAAAGGTAGAATGAGAGACCACACAGTGCTGCGGGTGGTTTTGACCCCTCATCGAGGTCCTGTCTGTGCACTTCACTGTCCCCTCTCTGGTGACATCTTCCCAGCACTCCTGAAGCTTCCCCAGGAGTGGATGCAGGTGGGGGCACAGGCCAGGCAGGAGTGGGGGGGCTTTGGAGAGCACCCGGGTCCCTCCTGGTCCTGCCTCCCTGGGCTCCTGGGCACTGCCCACTCAGCCCAAAATGAGACCTCCACCTAAGGCTGGGGACATTTCCCACCTCCCTGGCCACTGATGCCCATGCCCTATGATGCCCACAGCCCCCCAGGATGCCCAGCGATGACCGCATGATGCCCACCTGCCCATGACGTCCACATCCCTATGATGCCCACAGACCCCATGATGCCCACAGACCCCCCCCATGATGCTCACAATCACCGAGGATGCCCGCGGCCCCCCGTGATGCCCGTGGTTTCCTGTTGACAGTAGGAACCCTCTGCTCCCAGCCCCCAGCCCTCTGCGTGCACTGTCTTTCGCGCACCCCTCAGGGAAGGCCCCGTCCTGGCTGTGGTGGCGGGAGGAGTGAGGTCTGGTCACAAGTTAGTCATCAGGGTAGGGGCTGGGGTGGACAGTGGGAGCCTGATGGACCAGCTCACCTCAAGGCTGGCCTCGGCCCTCTGGCCGTACGGCCTCAGAGCATGGTCTCGTGTCTCTGAACCTCGTGGGGGAGATCCCACGGTGGAGCCACCTCCCCGAGCCTGGGTGCTGCTGAGCACTGACCTGTGGCCCTGGTGAATGGTGTCCTGGAGGAGGAGGGCCGGCCCGCACGCGGCCCTCACAACAAGCCTGGCTGTAGGTACTCTTACCCATTTGATAGATGAGAAAACTGAGGCCCACAGGATGGTAGAGCCGGGGGGCGGAGGGGACGGCTTGAGAGCCCAGAGGCCCCCAGAGCGCTCTCACGTGGTGGCTGTGAGGGGTGGCCCTGCCAGGGTGGGGGTCCCCCGCACCACACGGGCACAGACCGTGCTCGTGGGGCCGGGGCACAGGTGGTGGTCAGGGCCACCGGCAGAGCTGACACTTCAGAGAAGCTTGCGGGGAGGGGGGGGCCAGAGCCGCTGTGCAAGGCCTGGGGCCGCGGCTGGTGTCTCCCGGGGAGGAGGTGACGCGGTGGCTGACCTGCCCTGGGTGGGAGTCAGGGCCGGGGAGGGCCATGGGTGTCAGCAGCGGGAGCTGCCTGACAGCGGCCAAGCCGTGCGTGCCCAACACCCCCGAGGTGCTTGGCCTTGGCTCAGGGCCTGTGGGAAAGCAGAGCAGGTCCAGGCGGCCCGAGAACGACGAGGGTCAGCCGAGGCGGGAGCCGGAAGCCGTGGCCTGATCCCCGGGAGCAGCGCAGAGCCAGACCCGCGGGCACCGGGCCAAGTCCACACGCGATGGTCCATGTGGCTCCGTGTCGGACGGGCCAGAGGCTGCGGGTGCCGCGCTCGGGGTCAGCAGCCAGCCAGATGTCCTTCTAAGCTGGAGCCCAGCAGTGAGGGGACACACAATTGCTGCCTCACCCCATGGCCGCGTTGGCTGCCACAGACACTGGGGAGACGAGATCTGGAAGAGGAGAGGTCTGGTAAAGCTTCACAGAGAAAGACAGAAACGAGAGGGAACGGGG
>NW_024426008.1:28454691-28468416 GCF_017311325.1 Ursus maritimus | reverse complement strand
GAGGGGGAGGGGGGGGGGGGGGGGGGGGGGGGGGGGAGACAGAGAGACAGAGATGGAGACACCGAGAGAGACAGGGAGGGAGCGAGTGGGAGGGAAAGTCAGGGAGTCGGGGGAGCTGAGACGCCCCTGATGCCCCCTCACGCACCTGTGTGGTGTGGCTGCCCTTGGAACCAGCTGCTTCTGACGTAGTCCAGGTGCACGGTGGCCCTGAGCTCCTCCAGAGAGGTGTGGGGTGACGCTCTTGGGGTGCACGCGTACTGTGGTTCTGGTCTGAGGGACACGGGGGACTCCTGGGGGTCGCCCTGTGACAGGTTTCCATGACCCGCAGTCTGCCTCTCCCCTGTGGACACTGGCCCCTGGTGCCCAGCGCCCCCACTCCTCAGCATAGCCTGCACAGCCGTCAAGGCCGCATGTCCGCCCTGGGGTGAGGGACGGCCTCACGGCTGCCCAGGGGTGAGGGACAGGAAGCAAGCAACACGAGGTCAGCCTGCACTGCCTGCCCTTGCCCTGGTGTCTAAATGACATCCACTGAGGACTTCAGTAAAAAATTCCAGGATTAACTTTTCTGCCATTCATGTTTTCCAGAAATTTCTTAAAACAGATCACAGTGGCTACAGGTGACCTTTTCCTCCTTCCCTCCACGCTGGGGTCCTGGCCCAGCCCAGCTGCGGATGGAGGGAGGCCCCTGACTCATGGGAGACGGGTCCCAGGGGTGGCACAAGCCCGTGGTCGTGGAGGCGTCCAGGCGGGGAGATGCTGGCCCTCGCCCCGGAGCCGGGCGTCAGGCAAGTGGTTAAGACATCATCACAGGTCCGACGGTGGCCAGGGAACTCACCCCACTCACCAAACCCTCAGAGCTGGTCCTTGGGGGCAGCTGTCAGAGCAGGTTTATAAGCTAAAAGCATCCACCTCTTAGGAATGACGGTGCGTCACATAACAGAAATATGATTTCTCCCCTCCCATCGCTAGGTCAGACCTGGGCAGCCGCAGCCTCGTCCAGAGGCTCAATGTTGTCTGAGCAGTATCTCGGGATGCTCGTGGCCTTCTCCTCAAGGTTGCTGCCTCATGGTCACAACACGGCTGCCACAGGTCCAGGCATTGTGTGTGTGTGCAGACCAGGGAGAAACAGGGAGGAGCCACTAGCCATATCTGCCCCCATTTGTCCTGAAAGCAAAAGCCCCAAACGTCTCCAGAAGACTGTCCTTTAGGTCCCAGGGCCACTCTTTGCTGCAAAAGAGTCTGGGAAATAAGGAACAGATTTGACCTAGTCTTGACCGATTGCCTGGGCTGAATATGTTGTCTCTGGGGCAGACACTACCACTGCATACCCATTCTTTCCCTCTTGATTTTTAGGAATGGAACCCCTCAATTTTATCTGTATTACCCCAAATAAAGCCCGATTCTCTATCTCCTTTACAGCGTAAAAATTAGTAACAGGAAATCCCACTGAAATGGAGTCGGGAGGCTTGGTGGGGGAGCTCTCAGCCCTAGCTCATGGTCAGTTGCAGACCCAATGGGAAGAGACATACTTGACCTTGCACACTTCCCTGATCCAGCAACAGCTCCTCCAAGGAGAAGCCACCACACTCGGAACGCCTGGTTTCCTCTGATGGACTTTTAGTTCATAACCACTTTCCCAACTGACCCCTTTTCTCCTTAAAGAAGCGTACCTCTCCTTTGTTCCCCAGATTTGCCTACAGTTTCACCAGCGCTTACTGTCCTGGGCTGCAAGTTTCTCTTCCTCCCCAATAAACCCAGCTTTTGCTGGTAAAGTAACTGGCAGTTCCACGTTTGAGGTTAACCACGGCCAGGCGTGCCCACGTGCCTAAGCTCCGCTCCTCCACCTCGACTTGCTGGAGGTTTGCGGCTGAGAGCTGAGAAAGAAGGGAGCAGAGGCTGTCATGGAGGCCTCGAGGCAGGAGCTCTGGCCTTCTGCGGGGCAGCTGAGTGGCGCACATCCCAGACCTGCTCATCAGACCGGCTGCTGGTCCTCCCCAGATGAAAACCTTCTCACCGTCTCCACCTTTTCCCCTCGGGTGGCGGTGAGACCACGGCAGGCCCGTCCTTGGGCCTGGGCTGTGGCACCGGGGAATGGGCTGGACAGGGAGGGGCGGGCCTCAGAGGTCAACGCTGAATTGTAACTCACACCCATCTTGAGAGTCATAAACACAGACCATCACGAATGTCAACACTTGGAACCATGTCATCCCCCGGAAAGTTCTTTGAGGCAAGGCCTCCCCGCCTCCACAGAGGCCACCGTGGTTCAGACTCATCGTGCCTGTTCTGGAATCACAGGAAATGACCTATTATGTATCCGGCTTCTCTGGCTCACAAAACGTTTTCCAGATGCATCGGTGGTGTGGGTGCGTCAGGAGCTCGTCCCCCCCAGCTGTGCGGCTGTGGGGGGGGCCCTGAGGGCGCCGGTCTGGGGCCGTGCTGAGTGAAGCCACTCTTCACGCTCGCGTGCGAGGACTCGTGTAAACATATGTTCTCACTTCTCCTGGGCAAACGGAGTGGAATCTCTGGTGAGTGCGTGTTCAGTTTGTCAGAAACGCCCAGACCGCTGTCGCAGGGGCCGCCTTTCTTCCAGCGAAGCCCGAGTCCCACTTGCTCCGCACCCCCGCGCTGGGGGTTTCTGCCGGCCTTTCTCCCCCGCGCTGGGTTTGCAGAGGCGTCTCCCTGAGGGTCAACGAGCGCTTCCCGCGTGATCGGTGGCGTTGAGGACACTTGGATGTGCTCGTGAGCCGCTCGCGGGGCTTTTCTGGTGAGGTGTCTCTTCAAGTCTTTGGCTCATTTTATCTATTTATTTATTTTAGAAAGAGCAAGGTCTTTGGCTCATTTTAAAATTTGGATTATTCATCTTTTTAGCCTTGATTTTTTAAGGCGTTCTTTATATATTATACATATCTACCTGTTGATCTTAAAAATAAAACAGTTCTTTTGCCAGAAAAAAAAAAATGGATTGATTGAGGAATGGCGGAGAATGGCAGTCCGGGACGGCAAGCTGTGGCAAACCACCCGCTAGCACAACACACAAAGCAGAGGAACATTGTTCGGTGGTGAGTAAGGAGGATATCCGGAGGGTGGTTTTGAATCCCAGTCCGTTGGAGAAAAGCGGAGTCAGGGTGAGGCGGTTTCTCACAGGCTGAGCTGCGGGCTGGTGGGTTTTCTGTAGGAGACGCAGGACACATCTTCCCCTGTTGGGGCCTGCAGTTGAGGCTTCTCGCCTGCTGAGAGTCCTGGCCGGGTCTGTCGGGGACTTGCGGGGACACAGGGCCCTGCGCTGTGGCAGCTCCCCCTGCTGGCCTCCGGGCTCCACTTCAGTGAGGTTTCCTTTACTTTTCACATTTCCCACTTTCGATCAAGATTTCTTTTTTCTGAAAGCATCACTGATCAAGAGTGAGGTTTTCCGGATTCCCTGGCCTGTGTCCCTTGGCGCCAGGAAGGACCTTTCCTGGGTGTCATGTCCCACGTCGGAGGGAAACTGTACCGACTGGAGGCCCATTGGAGTAACGAGGAATATCAGGAAGGAGAAACTCTCAGACACTTCCTTCCGGTGTCCACATTTGTCAAGGTCGTAAGCACTGGGCATCATCCCCTTATCGCATATCATTTTTGTACAGGTGTGACGGGCAGCGAAATACAAAACTCAAAATAATTATACAAAACAAAAGAAGTTATATGATAATTCCAAATTGTGTCATGGTTCTAAACCAGGAATCTAGGTCTGAAAGGAGCCAACTGAAATATTGATTGGGATTTATTCCAACTTAGAGGGGAAAGATTCTCCTTACAAGGGCAAAGCCGGAGTCCTGTATACCTTCTGGAAGTTTCTGCCAGAAGCAGCCAGGAACGCTGACTAGTGGATACTGCAAGAGCACACTGGAAGAATTAACCAAGTACATTTGGGGAGATACCATGTAGATATAAATACGAAACAACAGCTGATGAACTTTTTGCAAAAACAGCACAACTTCGAAGACGTTGTAAAACAGTGTTGTTATCTCAAAAGAACTGTTTGGAACCAAATCTGCTATGGATAATACAGCCTGTAAGCCTGCCAATTCAGAGACCATGAGTTTGGATAAGAATCCAAAGTCAGTTACTAGTTCAGAAGAAAGAAGGCTTTGTGGATTCTGAACCTTCTAACCCTTGGAAGAACGCAAGTGAAAATGAACCTGTCCCGGGATCATAATGAGGCTGTTTCTAAAAAGACACGCTCCAAAGAAGAGGTTTTCCCCTTTCACAAGGACTTGGATAAAGCAGAAAGGGGCACTGTCTTCCTACAAAAGAGAGAACAACAGTGAGAAGAAGGGATACTGGCCTGGTCCAGACGTCGTGGGAAAGCTGTGTGGTCAGGCGTTGTCCGCTCCAGCTCTGGGAACTCTGTGCTTCGGGGTCACCAGACGGCACGCGGGGCCGGTCAGGGTTGGGTGCCTTCCTTGCATGTGTCCCGTGCATCCGAGAGCCTGTTCCCTGGAGTTTGGCGGCACTCTCCAGCGAGGCTGAAGATGATCCTTCTGGAGACTATCTTCCAACAGACGAAATCTCCAGGTTACAAGGGGTGATGCAGGTCACCGTCCCCCCGGGAGCGCACCGTGGAAACATCGCTCGGCCAAACGGTGGTTATTTTTAATAGAAGCAGCGAGGCCTTGGGCCCAGCGAAGTGGATCCCCCTCTATCGGCTGTGGGTCGGAGGAGGCAGGGGCCACGCGGGCCGGATGTCCTGGGACTATCTGGGAGCGTGAGAATGCAGGAGTTCCAAAGACAGTGGATCCGAGATTCGGAAGGACCCACGGCAGTGCTTTCGGCCAAGGTGTGCAGAGGGTCTCGACAAGCGTTGCCAGTTGAGACTTCGTGATGCCGTCAGTGAGTGTGACTAACTCTGAGGACTGAGGACGGTGCGCACGGTGCCAAGTGTTGTAACACCCGCCACACAGCGCACATTTGTCGAAGCACCTGACCGGTAAAACGGGTTCTCTGATCGCCGTGAAGTTTGAGAGGGGTCCCCAGGTAGGGGTTCTCTTTCTCACAGAATTTGAGCCACAGAAGAAGCAGTGGCCTGTCTGCAAGGGAAAGCTTCGGTCCAGTGACAAAACATACAGACCATGACTAAAATGTATTTCTATCCCTGAGATACAGAAGCGACATCAGATCCATTTGCCAAATGTGGAATGGCCCATCAGGCCGTCCGGGGTCTGGGAGCAGCGCAGTTCTCCCCGAACTATGCTTTGAGCAGGCGGGACAAGCAAGATAGGCACAGTGGATTCCGCCAATATCTGTTGGAGATTTTGCCCATAAGGAGGATGGCAGCTGATCTCAGAGGGACAAATGATTAGCGTCTTTGGAATCAGCTCCAGTTAGCTCAGAGACACAGCAAAGAAAAGATGTCCAAGGGGCATTTGATTTACTTATTCGGCTACTTCTGGTGGCTCCTGTCAAATTCTAGAATGATTTCCGCCTTTGGGGAGGAAGGAATTCCAGCATGAAATTTTTCTAAGAGATCTCAGCCCGATAAGTGAACAGGAGCAGAGGAACTAAGGAGAAAAGGGCCTGGACAGAAGGGACTGGGCTCAGGGACAGGCACCTTTTGGGTTGATGAGAGACCCCACTCTGGGAGCTGTTTCCGTGCTCCGAGGCACGGGCTGCTTCGTGGCAGTGGGGCTGAGCACAGAGTGTCAATACAGACAGAGAGAGATTCACTCCCAGTCTGGAGGGTGGGTTCTCTGATTAAGAAAGAGGATTGGGAAAAGCCAAGAGTGCCTTGGAGCCCCAGCCCTGGGAATCCGGAGGACATTGGACAAAGTTGGCTAGAGGGTCGAAGGGGCCCAGAGCACTTCAGCTGGTAACAATCTTTTCCCCAGTGTCCTGGCCCTTTGTCGTAATAGTAAAAACCATGAAGGTTTTGGTTTTAGGGGCCTCCATTTGCCAGAGTTGGAAATTGAGAGTTTTAGCGGTCTTTGTTTTAGGTGAGTCATCCAGGGTTCAAGCAAGCTAGTTTGCCAAATTGACTAAATCTGGGGCAGACATCGTTTCACGTTCCATGCTGGTCCTTGTAACTAAAAGAGAAAGGTCCCAGTTTGGCCCCTTAAAAAACATAGAGTTAAGTGTTACCCGGTTGGATTCAATGTCTAAAGGAAGACCAGAACTTTCTTTAAAGACGACCTGGATTCAGTGACCATAGCATAATGAATGGAGTTGTTGGCTTGCTGTGTTGCACACCCACACTAGGGAGATGTTGTGTGTCAGCTCTATTTCAATACAAGAAACAACAGAAGAGTGAAAGGGTTTGACTAATAGTCTTTCAAACTACCATCTGTCATAAGCAAAATAGAAAAACAGCAAACAGACTGGGGGAAAAAAGTGGAACTATGTGACTAGTTGTCAATATGTTTAGATATTAAAAGTTATTTTAAGTCAATAATATAAAGCCAAGTATTCCAATGAAAATATAAAAGAAAAAAAACAACGAAAAAGAAAACATAGAAGAAAGAAATGAACAGATAACGTGTGAAAGAAAAAAAATACCAAAGACTTATAATATAAAAGATATTTTCAGTAATAAAAAAACACTTGTAATGACAGCATCAATTCTATTAGCCGTGTTGACTTAGACAACGCGTATTAACTTTCTAGGCCTCAATGTACTGATCTGTGAAATTAGGATTAAAATTAGTAACTAATTTACAAAACTCCCGTGCGACTATATAAGATAAATATGTAAAGAACTCCCCACAAAAAGTGCTCATTAATTTTGACTATAATTTATCATAATTTTACAAATTTTACCCCCCAAGTAAACACATTTAAAAAACACCCATTGCTTGTAGGGATGTATGCAAATGTGCACGTACGTGTTGCTCGTGGTTACGTAAATTGAAATTAATATCTAAGAGTTAAATTTGAAATTACAATCTTGCTTGCACTGGTATTAAAGTAGAAGCGACTCGGAAGTCCAGGGTGGGAATGGAGTATTAGCTACGAAGAACTGTAGTTAATTCATACAATCAAATACTCTTCGCCCATGACAGTGATGCTATGGATTATTATATAACGTTTTAAAATACCCATGTGCGTGTGTGACGGTGCAGGTCACAGATAGCGTGTGGCAATCCTGGCGTGCAGAGAGACCGGCTGGGTGTGTGGGCACGGCGCGAGCAGCTGAATCCTGACTCCCGGGGCCATGCGCAGGCCTGGCAGGAGCTGCTGCGCTGCCCGAGGAGCAGCCCAGGAGGTCCGCGGCCCCAGCCGGGTGTGTCTCTGCGGGTTCCTTCCAGGCGGGCGAGGCCCCCCGCGTCGGGCCTGCTCGCACGGAACCCGCGCCCGGGCTGGGGTCTCTGAGGACCGCCGGCGAGTGCAGTGACTACTCCAGGTATGAGACGGGCCGGGGTCCTCGGTCGTGCAGGACACTGTCTGTGGCCCCCGTTACTGCGGCGTCCGTGCAGGCCGCACCGCCGAGCTGGGGGCGCGGGGTCCTCAGAAGACTCGAGTTCAGGGGTCAGGTTTTAGTCGGTCGAGGAGGCCGGCGGAGGCTCGGAGGACGGGACGGTGGCAGAGACACGCAGACCGGGAAGCCCAGGGGTCGGGGGCCGGCAGCCATTTTGACTTCGTTCGGTGGTCCGCCTCGGTCTACAAACTGTCGTTGCTTTTTAAAAATATTTACTTATTTATTTGAGAGAAAGAGAAGGAGAGCGAGCGAGGGGAGGGACAGAGGGGGGAGAGAATCCGAAGCCGACTGCCCGCTGAGCACAGCCTGACCCGGCACCGTGACCCTGAGGTCATGACCTGAGCCGAGCCACCAGGCGCCCCTCTGTCTACGAACTGTGTTTTGCAGAGACGCAGCTTTAGATTCCTGGCCACGTTCGGAAGCTGCAAAATACCAGTCAGTGGCCCCCCAGTGTTTCGAGAACTCCAGAGCCGTGGTTGGGTCCTGGGATCGAGGTCCGCGCCTGGGGCTCCCTGCTCAGCGGGGAGTCTGCTTCTCTCTCTCCCTCTGCGGTTCCCCCTGCTTGGGCGCGCTCTGTCTCTGTGTCAAATAAATAAATAAAATCTTTAAAATAAAATAAAATCCTGTGGTTTAGTTGGTCCATTTAGTCAGAAGTGTGCATGTGGAGGCCTGCAGTGTTCGCACACAAGACTGGCTGGGGTCTCAGGGCTGGGGGAGGGGCGCCCTCAAAGCAGTTTGACGGCTTGCATCCCGTTTCTTAGAGGTTTGTCTCTAGAGCAAAGAGAAAAACCCCTGAACAGCACACTTTGAACAGCAAGAGTCTGTTCCGAAAGAAATCTGACCAAAGCCAGCACATTTCCAGTTAGGAACAGTTTGGTTCCAAAAAGGAGTGGGAGCAAAGACCAAACGAGTGCTCTCGTTTAAAACATCCCCAGTAGGGGCGCCTGGGTGGCTCAGTCGTTAAAGCGTCTGCCTTCGGCTCAGGGCGTGATCCCGGCGTTCTGGGATCGAGCCCCACATCAGGCTCCTCCGCTGGGAGCCTGCTTCTTCCTCTCTCACTCCCCTGCTGTGTTCCCTCTCTCGCTGACTGTCTCTCTGTCACATAAATAAATAAAATCTTTAAAAAATAAAAAAATAAAACATCCCCAGTAAAGCCTGGAGAGCTCAGAACGCGGAGAGCGCGGGGCTGGAAATCCAGGAGACACGGACCCTCCAGCCCAAGGGTCTCGAGGAAGCAGGGAGGTCAGCGGGCCCTGTGGCCACCGCCACCGGCCTGCTCGCCAGCCTCAGGGGGTTGGGCGTCTTCTCCAGCCCCAGGTAGTGTTGACCTGAAAAATAAAACCGCTTTTTATTTTACCAGCAAAAACAGATTCATTTGGGAATAGCAGAGAATTGCAATCTGGGACAAGCACGCTACCGCAAAACCACAGCATAGGTCAGTGTAACAAAAGAGAGGAGCGCTGTTTTATGGAGAAGGAGGACGTTGTTTTGCAAGCACGTCGCCAGGGGGGAGAACCAAGAGTTCTGCGCGATGGTGGTTTCACGCTGCCTGGGTTGCAGGGGTGGTGGGTTTCTCCCAGGAGTTGCTCCCCTTTCCTAGCATTGAGGGTCCTTCTGTACCTGGCGTGGGCGGTGGGTGCGAGGCCCCCCGCCCGCCTCCCCACTTCCCTTCGTTAACTGTCACACGTCCTTCTCGGGACACGGGTCCTGTGAATAGTTTTCCAAGTCTGCACCTTGTCTATTTCCTAGACGGTCCTTTGGAGCAGCTTTTATGATTATGTCTCTTGGCATCCTGTCCCCGAGGCCTCTTCCCTGCGGTCTCTGAGCTCTGAACACCCTTCACTACCAGCTCTGTGGCGACATTGCTCCTTTGCGGCCTGTGTGATGTCATGCTCTCCCAGCGCAGGGCTCTGGGGGTCCGCGGCATGGGGTGAGGATCCGGCGCACAGCCATGGGCCCCTTGTGACCTTGCAGCCCGCCTGGCCTGGTGCTGCCCTGCTGTGGACTCTCGACCCGGCTTCCCCACTCCAGGCTCACCCTGCGTCCAGCCATCGGGCTTGGCGCCAACGCCACCGTGGTCGCAGACCAGCCTGGTGCGTGCAAACCAGCGGACTTCCCTGACCTCCACGCCCTCCCCGGGGAGACCCGGTCCCTTCCAAGCTTGCCCTCCCTCCACCCTGGGTTTCCTGCAGGTCCTTGCACCCTATCAGGGCTCGCTCACTCGTGGTGCTAATGTCTCCCTAAGCGTCCCTGACTGGATGCAGACTGATGTACGGAGAGATCAGGGTCTATGGGTAGTCTGTACCCGCATCTAATCTGTATGTAGATATCTACCTGCTTTATTTTTAAAGCTTTACTTATTCATTTTAGAGAGAGAGAGATGGAGGGAGGGGCCGAGGGAGAGAGAGAATCTCAAGCAGGCTCCCCGCTGAGTGTAAAGCCCGACACGGGGCTCCATCCCACGACCCTGAGATCATGACCTGACCCGAAATCAAGAGTCAGACACTCAACCGACTGAGCCACCCAGGCGCCCCCTACCTATTTTTTAAGAACATCTTTTTTTTTTTTTAAAGATTTTATTTATTTATTTGACAGAGATAGCCAGCGAGAGAGGGAACACAGGCAGGGGGAGTGGGAGAGGAAGAGGCAGGCTCCTAGCGGAGGAGCCTGATGTGGGGCTCAATCCCAGAACGCTGGGCCAAAGGCAGACGCTTAACGACTGCGCCACCCAGGCGCCCTATTTTTTAAGAACATCTTAACCATTGCTAAGTGTCCAGTTCAGCAGCGTTAAGTGTGTTGGCGTGGTCGTGCGGCCATCCTCCCTGTCCGTCTCCAGAACGTTCCATCGTCACAAACGGAGACCGCGTCCTCATTAAGCTCGACTCCCCCCGCCCCAGCCCCCGGCACCCACCATCCACTCTGTCTCTGTGATGTGACGACTCCGAGGACCTCCCGCGGTGTTTGTCCTTCTGTGATGGGCACTCGGCATCTGTCCTCGAGGCCCGTCCGTGCTGTGGCAGGTGTCAGGGTGTCCTGCCTCTTGAGAGCTGAGGAATGTTCCATCACCAGTACGCCCGCGTGCTGCGTCTGTGTTCGCCCGCCTCGGCCACTGGGGTTGCCGCCCCGTCCGCTGCTGTGAAGAAAGCTGCTGTGGTCATGGGTGTGCACGCGTCAGACACGATCTGTGGATGACCGCAGCAGGGCTTGATGGTGGTAGTTGTGACCGGGCGTTGGCTTCGTGCTGAGCAGGGAGCTGAGGCTCAGGAGGCCGCATGGGGAGGCGGGGGCAGAACCTCCAGGGCTCTGGGCTCCTAGGAGTCAGAAGACAGACAAGCAAGCAAGCGTGCCCGGGGGCGTGGGGCAGGCCTGCGCTGTGCTGTCCCCGTGGGCCCGAGAGTGTGAGCGCTGTTCACTCCCTCCCCCACACGGTTGGGACTCTCTCACGCGCACTGACATGCTCACACACGCTCAGACATAATCACACACTCACACACGTACACACTTACATGAGAACATGCTCACACATGTTCACACACAACCACACGCATGTACACTCACACATATAGTCACATACATGTTCACACCCAATTACACGCTCACATGTACACATGTGAACACACATGTTCACACAGCCACATGCTCACATGCATGTACACATGCGTATGCTCACACATGTTCACACCCAACCACACGCTCACATGCATGTACACACTCACGTGCTCACACTCATGCATGTGCTCACACAGTTGCACTCATGCATGCACACAGTACAATGTCTCACACACATGCTCACACGGGTACACACACACACAATTATACACACCCAGAATTGTGTGCTCACACACACTCTCTCACACACACCCTCCTTCATTCTCAGCTGACCCTCACCTACTTTTCCGAGAGTCTGGAGTGAGGGGCTCTGGGTGAGGACCCGGCCCCGGGCTGGCAGCCCCTGAGCTCCCCTGCTCACGGCGTGGCTGCTGGGGCCTCCCTGGGAGCGCTGCCACCGGTCCGTCTGCTCCTGGGGCATCCGTGGAACAGTTTCAACTCTGGCTGCTTCTCCTCTGGCACTCAGAGGACTTTCCTGCCACCCAAACAGCAGATGGTCAGGAAATGAAGGCTCGGTCCAATACCAACCAGAGGAAAATCTAATTCAATTGGCAAAGTGGATGGTGGGAGAAGCATGTGGGTCAACACGTGCCATCTTGTCAGGGTGCTGGCCTTCAGAGACTGAGGGCCGACAACCAACAGCTGGTCCAGGGCTGGGGCGCTGGAGTGTGGGGTCTTCTCGGCTTCGGCCCCGCTCCCAGGTGCGCAGGCCCGAGCTCCCTTCTACCCGACCCAATTGCAGCTGAGTGTCTGGGTCTGACCCGCAGTCGGATGCTGTGACAGGCCGGGCACTGTGCCTGCACTTCATATGCCGGGTTGCTCGGGGCTGAGCGCGACTATGGGAGACACGAATCCCAAAGTACCCGTGGCTTAAGCAAGGAAGATGTTTCTTTCTTATCCCGTAGAGGCCGCCCCGGGGCAGGCAGGCAGGGCTGGTGTGGTGGCTCTGCGCTGTCAGGAGCTCAGGCTCCTCCTGTCGCAGGCCGTGCCACCGTCAGCGCACAGCCTCCCCTCGTGGCCTGAGGTGGCTGCTGGGGTTCCAGCCACTGTGCTTGCATCCCACCCAGCAGGAAGGAGGAGGAGACAAAGAGAGTACACCCTACACTCTAAGACGCTTCTCGGAAGTGTCTAGACACGTGCACTCCCATCAAAGCCCAAAACTGAGTCACGTGGCCATAGCTAGATGTAAGGGAAGAGGGGGAAGTACTTCCCCAGCATCCATGCTCCCCAGTGAAGCTCCAGGTTTCTATGACTGAGGAGGAAGGGAGCGCAGAGCGGAGGGCACTTAGCCGTACCTAATTTTGCTAAGTTCTAATTCTTTCTAAAGCTTAAATCTTATTTATATGTTTTGTCAAGTAGCCTGATTACACAATAGGAAATTCAACACACTTTGTGGTGAAACTTCTCCCTTCTGCTCCTGGGCCCCAGGACTGGCCCAGCGTCCCTGGGGATTTTCAGAAACGCAGGTTCCAAGGCCCTTGCCCCAGACCCACCGAGTCAGCTGGCCTGGGGGTGAGGCCAGGAATCCATGTCTCGTACTACTCTCAGGGGTGCTGAAGTCGGAGGCACCCCGGCTCGTCTGCATCCGAGGAAGCCCGCTCCCCACGCCGTCCTCCCACGGCCCCACGGAGCAGCATTCAGAAGCGTGCGCCAGCCCCCGCCCCGTAGACAGCTTGGTGGAGACGCAGCCCACACTTGCCTGCGTCACTCACTTGAAGTGTGCATGTCGGTGGATTTCGTGTATTCAGGGCTGAGCGTCCGTCACCATCGCCTGTTCTAGGACACGTCGACCCTTCCTTTTCATTTTTAATTTCCTGTGTGAATAAGCCTATTCAGGTGACTCAGACATTTTGAGAACGCGTCCTCCGTGCCTGCCCCTTCCTGCTCACTGCCCTCACACCCAGGTGAACTCTGTTTTTGGGTCTCTGTTTCCTTCCAGAATCTCTCTTTGTGAAGCGGTGAAGTGGGCTCAGGCATGTGGTTTTTGTCCGCACACACAGGAGGGCCGGGCGCACCCTTGTGTCCTGCACGTTGACCTTCCCTGCCTCTTCCGCCTGCTGAGGGGCCCAGCTGGCAGGCCCTGGGGTTCTGCGGGTCACACAAGGAGCAGGACCAAGGCCTCTGGCACCCCCCCCCCAGGGCTCCTTCTGTCCACGGTCAGCTCTGGGCTGCTGCTCGGGGGCAGTGACGTCCCTCCTCCCACACCCCAGCCCTCAAACCCTGACCCTGGCCTGGGCTCCTGGGGTCCTGACCTGCACTCCCCTATGGCGTGGCTCTCCCAGGCTGTGCGCTCCCTGGGGCTCAGCCGGGGTCTGGGGGTGTGTCCTCAGAATGTTTGTGGGGTGACTGCTCGAGCCAGCCTGTCCCTGCAGCCCCACATGTGACTCGGGACCTTGGGCTCCCACCCACTCCCAGAAGCCTCTGTTTTCTGCGCTGGGAGTTGGGACGTGCCCGCATGGAGCCGTGGGCAGGACCCAAGGAGAGGTGGCCGTGGGGCTGGGGAGGCAGAAATGTCCTCCTCTCCTACCCTCCGGGGGAAGAAAAGCAGCCCTGAGCTGTGGTCATCACTCTGCCTCGTCCCCACACCGTTGCCTGCAGCCGGCAGGGGGCGCGGGGCGCCTGGGTTGGGGAGGGGAGGGCTGCGGGGGGGGGGGGGGGGGGGGGGGGGG